>NC_042615.1:644456133-644776512 GCF_901001135.1 Rhinatrema bivittatum | reverse complement strand
GCCTGACTTGGGTTCGACTCCGTTCCTGCTCACAGCTTGCTTCAGTTCTCAGCACGCTACAGACTCTGTTCCTGCTCACAGTCTGTTCCAGTTCTCAGCACGCTACAGACTCCGTTCCTGCTCACAGCTTGCTTCAGTTCTCAGCACGCTACAGACTCCGTTCCTGCTCACAGTCTGTTCCAGTTCTCAGCACGCTACAGACTCCGTTCCTGCTCACAGCTTGCTTCAGTTCTCAGCACGCTACAGACTCCATTCCTGCTCACGGATTGCTTCAGCGTGCTTCAGTGCTCGGCACGCTAGAGACTCTGTATCTGCTCACCATCTGCTCCAGCACCGCTGGACCCAACTAGGCCACAGCCTACCGGACTTCCTTACCCTTCTCTCTGCCCAGGCCTTCTTCTACTATAGAGACTTACACTGTGCTCCTAAGTCCCAAGGTTCTAGGACCCTACGGGCTCCTCCTGGGGGGTTCCTGGTTCCCGGGTGAAGATCTCTGCCTGTGGCTCCGCCTCCCGACCTGCCCTATCTTGGGGTAGTTCGGCCCAAGGGTTCACACCTGGTCTGCAGCTTCACAGACTGCAACACAGAGTCATCTGCTTTGGGTCTACTTAAACCCAATGTAACTGAACAGGTTTCTTCACTGACCTGATGATGAGTGGACATAACACTTGAAAGCTTGTCACAGATCTATTAAGCTAGTCCAGATAAAATTGTATCATCCACAGCTTGTTTGTTGACCCTTAATTCCTCATCTCCAAGTGGACTAACACAGTGACCACAATTCTTTGCTATTTTTATTGTTTAAGTCTGTTTTAGATCATTATCTCTGGATTAGGCCATGAATAATAGCTTAGTTTCCCTTTTCAAGGGCCTAGGCAGGTAGAAAATTTGGTTCCCTCATTCTCTAGGGACTTACTCACTCTTTAGACACTAGGGGTTAAGCGGGCCAAACTATTTTGTGTCATGTGATTTGGGAGCAAATTTCTGTGTCGTTTTGGTTTTTCCCAATTGTTTTTTGTATTTTTTTATGTTTCAGAAATAGTGCACACTAAAAACTATAGAAGGAAAAATACAAACTTTTGTGCATTTTTTTCTGTTGTTTCATTTTAAAAATGACATGAAATGACATAATTGTTGACATTGTCTGTGTCATGTCAAACAAATGTACATCCTTACTAAGGAACATGCTGCCTAAATCAGCTGCACTAGGGCTTCTCAAAATGGTTCTGGTGATCTCACAGGCAATTGGGTTTTCAAGATATCCACAGTGAATATGCATGACATAAATTTGCATACATTGGAGATCCAGTATATGAAAATGTATTTCATGTGCATTCATTGTTGATTATCATGAAAAACCAACTGGCTATGGGGTAACCAGGATAGGTTTTGGAAGCCCTGAGTTATGCACTATTCCACATACTAGATTAATCCCTGAGCTATTCCTGTGGTCTAAGGCAATGTTTCTCAAGCTGGCCCTGAAGTATCTCCTTGCCAGTCTGGTTTTCAAGACATCCACAATAAATATGTATGAGAGAGATTTCTATTGAGTAGAGCTAGTTCTTGCAAATCTCATGCATACTCCTTCTAGATGTCTTGAAAACTAGACTGACTAGGGGATATTTCAAGATTAGCTTAATAAACAATGGTCTAAGGGTCCTATTTACAAAGTTGCATTAAAATGGTTTCTTCTTGCACCATTTTAATACAAGTAAATTTCTGCAGGATTTACTAAACTGTGGAAATTGAGTACCACATTATAGTAAATCCAGTGTTGGCTGTGGGAATGTGCATTGCTGTGGCTAGAAAAGTATGCACATTCCTGGCCATGCCATCACACAATTTTAGCTCGGGGCTGCAATCTTTAAAAGGGGCAGTAACCCTGAAGGAGTTTTCCTCAGTCCTTCCTGGCTGAAATAATCTTCCCCAAAAAGAGCCCTCTGCCTGCATCCTTTCCCCTGCCCCCTGATGAAGTCAAAAGTTGTATTGTATCTCTCTGTCCAATATAGTAACAGTAACCTTATAATATTCTTTACAGATTTTTGCTATGCTTGCTATGAACAAAGTTAGAAGCTACTATTTTAGATTATAGCAAGAATAAAAGATATGTAAATAAACTTGCACAAGGCTATATTATTAGACTTTTTGGCTCCATGGACAAGATAAAAGTTAATTATAATTGGTATAACATAGATATAATGATGTGCTGTGCTTGTAAATATTTGCAATTAAGACCTGGTCATGCTGACCTGTTATCTGATCATGATCTAAGGCATGCATTGCTGTCCTTGTAATTAGAACGTATATAAGTCTGATTGTATTTATTTGATTTCAGGGATGCCTACTATGAGTTTGCTTGAAGTGTGGTATTCTCCAATATAATATTTTTCCTATGTAATATTATATTCCTAATAAATTTGCTAAGATTTGTATTGCAACAGATTCATCTTTGTCTATTTTAAATTGTGGAAAGAATGCCAGGGCCTAGATAAAAATGCCACCTACCCCTGGAGAGGTTCCCATGTTCTCTGTTCTCATAAACGGCTAGGTCAGTATCCAATGGCTCCTGGCTTAAAACTCTGTCTCCAGCTTGAAAGCCCTATCCCCTCTACTTTTAAAATATGGCTCTTCTCTATTCCTAAAAAAGCACCCCTTGGCTACCCAGGCCTCCTTAATACCCCTAGACTCCCATTCTTACCCCAGAGGAGCTGCAAGGAGTTCTGGGGAGGAGCAGTACCCAATCAGTCCTGCTCTGTAAGTGCTGTCATTCAAAATGGTGCCAGCTGTTCCTATTTGCCCCTCATGTGTGGGTCATGCCCAAACACCATGCAGCCCCTGGGATATGTAAGAGCCCAAGAGTGTAGGTGGAGGGAAACCAGGGGGATCTTTTATTACCAATTAGGTGGGAGGGGGATTTGCAGGCTGGGAAAGCAAGGTTTCAAGCTGGGATGGGGTTCAAAGCTGGAGTCCACTGATATCAGCCTTCCTTCTACTGGAGTGGGGGGCTTTACTGATCCTAGGGCAGTCTCTTGTGTATTTTGGTAGACACTTATGCCTGTCTATTCTCTTGGAGGGGAGGGAAATTAATAACAACATCTATTGAGGTGTAGTTACATTTCAATGGATTAAAGTGGATTATGAAGTTTATACTGATCTGTGTTATTCTGTTTTAATATTATTGAACTGATTTGCATGTATTTGCATTCAATGCAGCTCATTAATATTTTCCTCACATTGGGCCTACTGTTTATAGTGATATTGGCAAAGCTCATTTATATTTGTGTATACCACATCAAAGTGGCATACTTTCACTGAGCTTGTCCTAGAATTGCTGGTGACTCTAAAACATAGAGAGGATAACTTTAAAAGGATTGTACTTGAGCCCATAAATGTGTGCATATGGGCCTGTGCACACAAGTGCATGAATTTTATATCAAGCGAATACCAGTGTGCACATGAAATAAAATACAGGTAATTTTAATATATATTTTATGTGTCAATGTTGTGCATACATATGTATGTTTTTTTCATTTATGTGCAAATTTGCATGTGAATCATACATATGCATGCTTCCGAAATGCGCAACTTCTGGTTCTTCTGGGGTGGGCTCATTCTATGATGCCACCACCAGCAGGCCAGCCATTCTTCACCACTAGGGATGCCATCTGACTGCTGTCCCCAGTGGTGGAGAGGGAGCTGTTCCCCATCCCCAGAGTGAGGAGGAATCTCTGGGTGAACAAGTAGTCCTGGAAAGGTCTGCAATGTGCCTTTAACCATGGAGCATCAAATCCATGTGGGGTGAGTAGTATGTGGGTAGAGGCGAGAGGGCTGCTTAGAGTGTGCTTGGGGTTCACTGAGGGAGGGCTATATGGGGAGGGGGTGGGGCTGCTTTGGGTGTGCATAGAGGTAGCTAGAGGGGCTGAGGGGCATGGGATGGGAATGGGGTGGGGCTGCTTTGGGTGTGCATGGGGATTTACTAGGAGGACTATAGGGGGATGGGGTGAGGGCTGCTTAGGATGTGTGTGTGGAGGTCACTAAAGGAGCATATAGAGATGGGGTGGGGGCTAATTTGGGTGTGTATGGGGTCACTAGGGAGCTATAGGGATATGGGGACATGGAGAGAGCCTGCTTATAGTGGGCATTGGGGGCCAATTGGGTCACTATATGGAAGCTTGGTAATGGGCAGCGCTGCCTAGAGTTTGTGCGAGGGATCACTAGGAGAGGCAGTAGGGGTGTGGAGAAAGGGATGAGGCCTAGGAAGTTCTTGGGGGGGTGTCACAGGTAGGGCAAGACTCAGTATGAATGGATATAGTAACTGACATGCATTCCAATAATAGCATGATAAATATATATGTTTGCCAATGAAATATAATGCAAGAATGAAACTGTAGGCAAGGATTACAAGGCATGACTTAAATCACCATCTCCTTCCACACTGCAGTCTGGGCCTTCATTGCATCATGAATGCCCCCTAGTTCCTGCTGAACACCCTACATCTCCTGCTACATGCCCTAAATCTCTGTCCTGAATCCTGCCATCTCCTCCACCAGTCTCACATTTAGTTTAACTATGCACCTGTCTCCTCGCATGCCCTGCACCTGCTAAATTTGAGGAGAGATGAGGTCTTCCACTGTAGAGCTGGCCTCCTCCTGGCTACCTGCAAGCTGCTGGGCATCTGGCATTCATGAAAGGATGGCCTCCTCCTCCATCATGGACAGTGTGGAAAGAGATCTTGTAGAGGATGTCTGGATGGTGCCAACCCAGGCTGAAGTTCCACTTGCGCCCTTGGATGCGATCAGGCCAAAGGTTCTCTTGAGGATTGCCCTGGTCTGCCGGTGGGCCCAGTTGTAGTAAACCTCTATAGCAATCTGTGAGCTAGCTAGCAGGAATATGAACCAGGTTTTGAGTGGATACTCTCTATCACTTGGAGCGAAGAGGAGCAGAGTTAGATATCCCTTAGGGTTGGGCAGCGGGGTAGTTCACAGGACTAAGTTGGAGCAGTCCTCCTGCGCTTGTGTTGTAAGTCCACCTAGATATGAGGGAGACAAAAAGAAGAGGTTAGATGGTATGTGGTGATAGCGATGTGCATTACTACCTAGAAGCCAGATCTGGGTGATGTGCCCTTTCTGGAAACAGTCATGAATTTCTGACTGTAAAAGGACATAGGCATCGTAAGTGGATGCCAGAAATCTGGGCATGTTGTCCAGAATGATCCCCTTGGCATCACATATCATCTGCATATTGAGGTAGTGGAAGTCCTTGCAGTTGTCATAAGTGGCCTCATCTCCCCCCAGGTGCCCTTATAGGGATGTAAATATAATCAGTACCCCCCAAGACTATTTGGGGGGTACTGCTATTTGATAGAAATCGGTCATTATTTAATGTTGTTGCTGTCTTCTCTGAGGGAAGGATATATAGTGTTGCCTTTTCCTGAGCAACGCAGACAGGAACTGCTCCATACACATAGAGGTGGCAGCTGTGACCTCTAGAGATGTCTGAAAGGTGCCAGTGGCCAAAGATGCCAGAACAATAGTGACCTTGACATATATTGGTAAGGCGTGACCCCTACGGGTGGTAGGTTGCAGACCCTGCTTGAACTGCTGGCAAAGGAACAGTATGGTTTCCTTGTTGAATCTGAGCCTGCATATGACTTGCTCCTCAACAAATCAAAAAATGGTGCCCTAGTCCTGTATACTATCTGTAAGGGATACCTCCTCCTCCTCCTTTGTTCTCTCTTCCTCCTCAGCCATTGTGCCGTAAGTATCCATAATGCTGAGTCATTTTGAAAAGGTTATCTTCACCACTGATTCCCACCCACCAAATAGCTCCCAATATGTCCTAGTATCATGCATTCCCCCCCCCCCAGTACAGCCTGTATGTTCTACTTACCCCCAATCTGTCCCAATAATCCCCAGTATAGACCAGTATGTCCAAGATATCAACCAGTATTGCTCAGTATATCCCAGGTACATTCACTTCCACCTCTCTTTTTTGACCCTGTCTGTCCCAGGTATACTCACTCCCTCACTGTATGACCCAGTTAGCCCTCAATAGGTCCTGTCTGTCCCTGGTACACTCCCTCCAACCCCCTAGCCTGCTTCTGTATCTACCCACCCAGAGAAGCCAGCCCGCCAAAGTAAAAATGAAAGTGTAAATTTGTGTAAGTATATGAGCAGTAGTAAATGTACTCCCATAGTTTTGATGATGTTCGCAGATATGCCACTTTTAAAATAGCTCATTATTATGGGATCACATGATGTGATGTGAGGAGGTGGACATTATCCTTCCTTGTTCCAGAGCTCCACTCCCTGTTTCTTTGGAATTTTGATTATTTTAGGGATTTTTTTTTTTAAATTTGGCAACTATTATAGTGCCTGCTATCTGCCTCTGCTTTGTAGGCCTCTTAAATCTCCACTTTTCACTTGAGGATAGTGATGAAACCAACCAGGAAAGAAAAGGAAAAATAATGAGCTGGGGATGGCAAAATGGCTGATGCAGCATGAACCATTTTGGTGCCATGCCTTGGCAATGGTGGAGTGAGAGAGTCTTGGCGGTGGTTGCTGCACTGGCTAGTAACCTAGATGACAAGTTTGAAAACATTTATAACAAGTTCAATGAAATGCAAGTAGAGTCACACCATAGGGCGGGGTAGACACTAGAGTGCTGACACTGGAGGCAGAGATACTTACTTTAAAAGCAGCAAACAAGAAAACAGAGGAAAAATTAGAAAATCTGGACAATAGAAGGAGCAACTTGCATCTGATCAGTGGTAGACCGAGACCTGTCTGATGTCCTTGAAAGATGGCTCAAGCAAGCTCTAGGCCTCAAGGACACACATGGCTCCCTTTATATAGAGCATGGTGGACACAGATTGGGAATGCAGAGCTCTGCTCAAAATAGACTATAACCACTCCTTATGAAAATTTTAAATTTCAGACATAAGGATGAAATTCTCTGAAATTACATAAGAAACGGGAGCCTTAAATAAAAATAGGCTGCCCTTCATCTTTTCTCTGATCATTCAGCTGCCATCTCTTCTAAGTGAAAAGCTTTCTTCCCTATATGTGCAAAGCTTTTAGAACAGCAAAGCAGATTCATGCTTCAATTCCTGGCTAAATTGAGAGTGACTCACAACAATGGGGTTAAAGTTTTTGAGTCTATCGAAGAGGTGTAAACCTTCCCACAGACTTTGGCGACTACCAGTCAGGAATAGGGCTGTGATTAGGCATATCAGATGCTGGGATCCCCAGTGGATATGCCTGCAGTAGCAGGATGTTCCCCCTGTTTGTATGTCCATAATAGAAGGCAGATTGTAGATTTTTTTCTTTTTCTTTTTTTTTTTTTGCATTTTCCTTTCTTTAATTTTTTTTTTTTTTATTTACTTGAACAGTAAGATATAGTGACTGAATATCTGTGAGTCCCAAAGCCCACAATATTTTGACTCTTTCTTCAGGATCAATAATAAGAGCATTCTGTTCATTGCTAACTATTCCGAGCAGTACTTAGATTCACATTTGGATAACTGAGTATATAGCTATAGAAGCCACTCGACCCACCCTGGAGGCTGATTGGTCACTTCTTCCACAGAGATGCCTGGTTAAGCACTTTGCATTCTCTGGGTCAAGATATCTTCAAGACAACCGAATTAATAAAGCTTTTTAATTTCTTTTTTTTTTTTTTTTTTAAGGGGAGTGGGTCCCTCACACATAATAGTAATGGTTTGATTGCTTCAGGTTGGGCAACCAGGGATGACATCGGAGAAGGGTGGTTGGAGGGAGGTGGGGGAGGGGACAAAAAAGGAAGGGAGGTGAGATAGGGGAGGAGTTCTGGGATCTGTGGAGGTAGAGTTTCCTGCTATATATACAAGGTCATGATGATAACTGCTATGTGTGCTTTCTCTTCTGTGCTGGTGTTTTGTTGTATTTCTTGGTAGTTATTCGGTTGGCACCTAGGCTAGAGGTTCCAGGTCAGTGTTATGGTGTTATCAACTTGTTCTTTGCTTTTACATATTGGCTGTTTTACCTAGGAAAGGATTCTGATGCACAACATGGAATGCCTCTGGGCTTGGCTCAGTTATTAACCACTTTAAAATTTTACAGGCTTTGCAGACTCAAGGTCCAAGTAGCATTATTTTGGGAAACACACATGGACAAAATCAAACATCAGACATTAAGGAGGGAATGGATGGGGAAAGTGTTTTCTTCCCAATCTGGAACTAAAAAGGCAGGGGGTGGCAATAATAGAAGGGAAACAGATCCCATTTCAAGAGACCAAGGTGACTGAGGATTCAGAGGGGTGATTTTTAAAAGTGGAAGGGTTCCTCTATGGTCAGAAAATAGTGTTTTGTTCAACATATGCCCCTAATGTTTATGACTATATCTTCTTTATGAAATTGCTTGTCTTCTAATGGAGTACACCAATGTAGCCTTGGTCATTGGGGGTGACTTTACTTGTGTGCAGGACCAAACAGTGGATGGATCTTCTGGGGCAGCTTGATCATCTACTTCTAGGAATAGGGGAATTCTCTATTTGTGTCAGAACCCAAATTTAGTAGACACATGGGCTCTCCACCCTCTAGAAAGAGTATATACTCATGTCTAGAGCTCATAATTCTCAGTCCCATATATACTAACTTCTGATTCAGAAAGATATTTTCTCTAAAGTAATCTCTGTAGAGATTGGCCCATTACCTATCTCCTGAGTGGTGTGAAATGGAAGGGTTTAGTCCAGATGGAGTGGTTAAATTCTGGAGATTTTTTACTTATTTATATAATGACCCGGGGTTCCAGGATTTTCTATACAAAAAATGGGATTTTTTTTTTTCAGATTTGAATTCTGCTCATCATCAGGTGACACCTATCCTCTCCTGGGAAACTAAAAACAGTTTTGAGGGGGTGGGGAAATAATCTCTTATGCAGTTGACAGACAAAAAGATATTCTGAGAGATATCTTGATTCTAGAACACCAATTACCAATTATTGGTAAAAAGGTGTAATTTATAGCAATCAAAAACTTTTTAAACACTTTATTTCTTTAGAAAGCGAAGAATGGCTTAATTTATTATAAGAATACATTTATGAACATGGTAATAAAACAGGTAAATGCTTTACATATATTTCAAAGAATTGGACCGGGCAAAAATTCATCCCTGCTATGCGTTCACTGTGAGATTTTAAAAGTGTTACTTGCGCCAAAGCCGGGAAATATGCGCGTGACTGATCCCAGCGCGCACCGCATGGTTTTTAATAACTGCGCGAGTATGCACCTATCTTATGGTGTGCGCACAAATCAAAAAGTTTAAGAAAGGGATGGGGAAACAGGTAATTGTGCTAGCATGCGTATCTACTAAAATCCCTCCCACCTACATGATTAAGGCGGCATTTGCATGCACATGCACCCGTCAATATAACGTCAGGTACATATATATGCGCGTATGGCCAATTTTATAACAGGCACACACATACGCGAGTATGTTATAAAATCACTGCGTCCATGTGTGCAAGCCGGCAAATGTACGCACTTGTGCCAGTCTTAAAATTCGCCTCTCAGGTTCTGGGATAATTGTTAACTTTGGGAAAGGAATTTGTGACAGCAGATAGGGTTAATATATACCATAGATGTGGTTCAAGCATTTCTTAATATGGTGGACTTGCTTAAGTTAACTCCTGAATAGTTGGCAAAGCTAAATGATCCCATTCAGTTACAGGAAATCCAAAATGGGATTCATAATGCTAAATTGTACAAGACCCAGGTCCTGATGGATATTCTGCTGAGTTTTGCTAACTTTTATCCTGTAAGTTATGTATATTATTGGGGCAGATATTTACATATCTGATTCAGACAGGGCATTTTTTTTCCTCTTTCCCCAAATAAGGCCATGATAACCTAAAAGGTGAATTTCAAAAGTCCTACGTGTGCTAAACCTGGGAGATTTGAGCAGAAGTCGGGCTGGTATGCGTCACGTGGATTTTAAAAAGTGCACATGTATCTCCTGGTACACGCTCCCAAATTTTTTTGCAAAAAAGGGGCGGGGTGTGTGCATGGTCTGGGTGTGGAATGCTCGTTCCTAGATTTTTCAATGAAATCTGCAGTTAAGTGTTTACGCATACAAGTGCATGCCGGGGTCTCCTACTGCGTAACTTTACTTCTGGTATAGATGACGTGTAAGCCCTGAAAAAATAAATAAATAAAGAGGATATGGTTAGTGGGATTTTCAGGGTTGGGGCTAACAAGGTTAAAGGTAGGCTAGTTAACTGGGGGGGGGGGGGAGTTTAGGACGTTCTATCCTTTACCTAGGCAAACTGGGAATGAACTGAGGAAATGAGTAATTGTGTCGGCGCATGTGTCTACTAAAATCCCCCCATTTATGTAGTAGAGGCAGCATTTGCATGCACATGCATGTATCCTTATAAAATTGTGCGCACATGTACATGCATACAGCCTATTTTATACCATGTGAGTATGTTATAATATGGCAGCGTCCTTTGGTGTGAGCCGACATACACGCATACATTTAAATCTGGAAGAGATTCACTTCTCCCTGCTTCCTATAAATGATATTTATTTATTTATTTTATTTAGGGTTTTTATATACTGACTTTCTTGATATAGATCAAATCAACTCGGTTTACATAGAGCAATAGCTCATTAACAATAACAAGTCGCAAACTTAATTAGAGGAGTCAGAGTGGGAACAGAAAGTAAAAAGTTACATTATAACAAGGGTGCGCAACTGGGAGATGGAAGAAGAGTTAGAAAACCAAGGTAGAGAGGTATAAACAAAGAGAAGGGGCGATATCTTTGCTGAACTTTGATGTGAAACTTCTGGCAGAAACGTTGGTGGATAGGCTTGACCAAGTGGACCCTGTGCTGGTTGGGAAAGAACAGGTTGGTTTTGTAAAAGGAAAGAACTCAGTTTTGAATGTACAGAGAATTCTAACCTCTATTAGGGATGTGAATCGTTTTTCAACGATTAAAATTATCGTCCGATAATGTTAATATCGTCTTAAATCGTTATAGAACACGATACAATAGAAATTCTAACGATTTATCGTTAAAAATCGTTAAATTGTGTTAGTGCGCACTAACGGGAGTTAGTGCGCACTAACTCCCCGTTAGTGCGCACTAACTTGATTTAGTGCGCACTAACTGAAAATGATACAAATAAACACTTTCCAGGTCACTGAAGGTCAGTTAGGAATGAATATGTGTTCCTATTGGCTGGCTGCCCTCTTATCTATTGATGTTACCAAGGTTACCACTGAGGTGATGGTTGGGGGGATGGGAAATGGAACTGGAAACTAACGAACACCAACAGAAAATGAAACAAAGTGTTCACACTTCCCAGGTAAGTAAAGGTCACTTAGGAATGAATATGTATGTATGTATTCCTATTGGCTGGCTGTGCTCTTATCTATTGATGTTACCAAGGCTAACACTGAGGTAATGGTTGGAGGGATGTGAAATGGAAACAGTTGGAAGCTTGACAAAAAAAGTAATGTAATGATCAGCACTCACCTGACTAGAACTTGTTTGTTTATTATTTTTGTTAGCAGGCACCTGAAATGCTAGTGCATGTTGAATTTGCCAATCACTGTGCATTTTAGAAAGGTGGTCCTGGCTGGAACTGTACACAGTTCAAATATATGTAATTGATTGTTGGTAAGTGTATTTTTTAAGTAGCCACACTGGCACAAGTATATTTACTTTTCCTCCTACTTAACTCACTAGCTCAGCTTTGTAAGAAGGGCTTCTCTGCTTGTGTGTTGTTTTTGTTTGGTGTGAGGAGAGCAGAAACATCAGATCTTTATTCAATCTACTACAGTCATCTCTTACAGTGCCCTATCCCTATTAATACCAGGAGTGTTGTGATCTTCCTGCACACAGTGCCCTAACCCTGATACCAGTCTGAGACAGCTCCCTCCCTGCATTACTAGTGAGAGGCTGGCTTCACAGACAGGGGGGAGCTGCCTGACCCTCACTCCTGACTTCCCCCATGTCCCAGCTAGTGAATGGTGTGTGGGTGAGGGGGTGGGGGGAGGATGGTGAAGTCTGAGACAGCTCCTTCCCTGCATTACTAGTGAGAGGCTGGCTTCACAGACAGGGGGGAGCTGCCTGACCCTCACTCCTGACTTCCCCCATGTCCCAGCTAGTGAATGGTGTGTGGGTGAGGGGGGGGGGGGAGGATGGTGAAGTCTGAGACAGCTCCCTCCCTGCATTACTAGTGAGAGGCTGGCTTCACAGACAGGGGGGAGCTGCCTGACCCTCACTCCTGACTTCCCCCATGTCCCAGCTAGTGAATGGTGTGTGGGTGAGGGGGGGGGGGGAGGATGGTGAAGTCTGAGACAGCTCCCTCCCTGCATTACTAGTGAGAGGCTGGCTTCACAGACAGGGGGGAGCTGCCTGACCCTCACTCCTGACTTCCCCCATGTCCCAGCTAGTGAATGGTGTGTGGGTGAGGGGGGGGGGGGAGGAGGATGGTGAAGTCTGAGACAGCTCCCTCCCTGCATTACTAGTGAGAGGCTGACTTCACAGACAGGGGGGAGCTGCCTGACCCTCACTCCTGACTTCCCCCATGTCCCAGCTAGTGAATGGTGTGTGGGTGAGAGGGGGGGGGGGAGGAGGATGGTGAAGTCTGAGACAGCTCCCTCCCTGCATTACTAGTGAGAGGCTGGCTTCACAGACAGGGGGGAGCTGCCTGACCCTCACTCCTGACTTCCCCCATGTCCCAGCTAGTGAATGGTGTGTGGGTGAGGGGGGGGGGGGAGGATGGTGAAGTCTGAGACAGCTCCCTCCCTGCATTACTAGTGAGAGGCTGGCTTCACAGACAGGGGGGAGCTGCCTGACCCTCACTCCTGACTTCCCCCATGTCCCAGCTAGTGAATGGTGTGTGGGTGAGGGGGGGGGGGGGGAGGATGGTGAAGTCTGAGACAGCTCCCTCCCTGCATTACTAGTGAGAGGCTGGCTTCACAGACAGGGGGGAGCTGCCTGACCCTCACTCCTGACTTCCCCCATGTCCCAGCTAGTGAATGGTGTGTGGGTGAGGGGGGGGGGAGGATGGTGAAGTCTGAGACAGCTCCCTCCCTGCATTACTAGTGAGAGGCTGGCTTCACAGACAGGGGGGAGCTGCCTGACCCTCACTCCTGACTTCCCCCATGTCCCAGCTAGTGAATGGTGTGTGGGTGAGGGGGGGGGGGGAGGATGGTGAAGTCTGAGACAGCTCCCTCCCTGCATTACTAGTGAGAGGCTGGCTTCACAGACAGGGGGGAGCTGCCTGACCCTCACTCCTGACTTCCCCCATGTCCCAGCTAGTGAATGGTGTGTGGGTGAGGGGGGGGGGGGAGGAGGATGGTGAAGTCTGAGACAGCTCCCTCCCTGCATTACTAGTGAGAGGCTGGCTTCACAGACAGGGGGGAGCTGCCTGACCCTCACTCCTGACTTCCCCCATGTCCCAGCTAGTGAATGGTGTGTGGGTGAGGGGGGGGGGGGGGAGGATGGTGAAGTCTGAGACAGCTCCCTCCCTGCATTACTAGTGAGAGGCTGGCTTCACAGACAGGGGGGAGCTGCCTGACCCTCACTCCTGACTTCCCCCATGTCCCAGCTAGTGAATGGTGTGTGGGTGAGGGGGGGGGGGGGGAGGATGGTGAAGTCTGAGACAGCTCCCTCCCTGCATTACTAGTGAGAGGCTGGCTTCACAGACAGGGGGGAGCTGCCTGACCCTCACTCCTGACTTCCCCCATGTCCCAGCTAGTGAATGGTGTGTGGGTGAGGGGGGGGGGGGAGGATGGTGAAGTCTGAGACAGCTCCCTCCCTGCATTACTAGTGAGAGGCTGGCTTCACAGACAGGGGGGAGCTGCCTGACCCTCACTCCTGACTTCCCCCATGTCCCAGCTAGTGAATGGTGTGTGGGTGAGGGGGGGGGGGGGAGGATGGTGAAGTCTGAGACAGCTCCCTCCCTGCATTACTAGTGAGAGGCTGGCTTCACAGACAGGGGGGAGCTGCCTGACCCTCACTCCTGACTTCCCCCATGTCCCAGCTAGTGAATGGTGTGTGGGTGAGAGGGGGGGGGGAGGAGGATGGTGAAGTCTGAGACAGCTCCCTCCCTGCATTACTAGTGAGAGGCTGGCTTCACAGACAGGGGGGAGCTGCCTGACCCTCACTCCTGACTTCCCCCATGTCCCAGCTAGTGAATGGTGTGTGGGTGAGGGGGGGGGGGGAGGATGGTGAAGTCTGAGACAGCTCCCTCCCTGCATTACTAGTGAGAGGCTGGCTTCACAGACAGGGGGGAGCTGCCTGACCCTCACTCCTGACTTCCCCCATGTCCCAGCTAGTGAATGGTGTGTGGGTGAGGGGGGGGGGGAGGATGGTGAAGTCTGAGACAGCTCCCTCCCTGCATTACTAGTGAGAGGCTGGCTTCACAGACAGGGGGGAGCTGCCTGATCCCTCACTCCTGACTTCCCCCATGTCCCAGCTAGTGAATGGTGTGTGGGTGAGGGGGGGGGGAGGAGGATGGTGAAGTCTGAGACAGCTCCCTCCCTGCATTACTAGTGAGAGGCTGGCTTCACAGACAGGGGGGAGCTGCCTGACCCTCACTCCTGACTTCCCCCATGTCCCAGCTAGTGAATGGTGTGTGGGTGAGGGGGGGGGGGGAGGATGGTGAAGTCTGAGACAGCTCCCTCCCTGCATTACTAGTGAGAGGCTGGCTTCACAGACAGGGGGGAGCTGCCTGACCCTCACTCCTGACTTCCCCCATGTCCCAGCTAGTGAATGGTGTGTGGGTGAAGGGGGGGGGGGGAGGATGGTGAAGTCTGAGACAGCTCCCTCCCTGCATTACTAGTGAGAGGCTGGCTTCACAGACAGGGGGGAGCTGCCTGACCCTCACTCCTGACTTCCCCCATGTCCCAGCTAGTGAATGGTGTGTGGGTGAGGGGGGGGGGGGGAGGAGGATGGTGAAGTCTGAGACAGCTCCCTCCCTGCATTACTAGTGAGAGGCTGGCTTCACAGACAGGGGGGAGCTGCCTGACCCTCACTCCTGACTTCCCCCATGTCCCAGCTAGTGAATGGTGTGTGGGTAAGGGGGGGGGGGGGAGGATGGTGAAGTCTGAGACAGCTCCCTCCCTGCATTACTAGTGAGAGGCTGGCTTCACAGACAGGGGGGAGCTGCCTGACCCTCACTCCTGACTTCCCCCATGTCCCAGCTAGTGAATGGTGTGTGGGTGAGGGGGGGGGGGGGGGAGGAGGATGGTGAAGTCTGAGACAGCTCCCTCCCTGCATTACTAGTGAGAGGCTGGCTTCACAGACAGGGGGGAGCTGCCTGACCCTCACTCCTGACTTCCCCCATGTCCCAGCTAGTGAATGGTGTGTGGGTGAGGGGGGGGGGGAGGATGGTGAAGTCTGAGACAGCTCCCTCCCTGCATTACTAGTGAGAGGCTGGCTTCACAGACAGGGGGGAGCTGCCTGACCCTCACTCCTGACTTCCCCCATGTCCCAGCTAGTGAATGGTGTGTGGGTGAGGGGGGGGGGAGAGGATGGTGAAGTCTGAGACAGCTCCCTCCCTGCATTACTAGTGAGAGGCTGGCTTCACAGACAGGGGGGAACTGCCTGACCCTCACTCCTGACTTCCCCCATGTCCCAGCTAGTGAATGGTGTGTGGGTAAGGGGGGGGGGGAGGATGGTGAAGTCTGAGACAGCTCCCTCCCTGCATTACTAGTGAGAGGCTGGCTTCACAGACAGGGGGGAGCTGCCTGACCCTCACTCCTGACTTCCCCCATGTCCCAGCTAGTGAATGGTGTGTGGGTAAGGGGGGGGGGGAGGATGGTGAAGTCTGAGACAGCTCCCTCCCTGCATTACTAGTGAGAGGCTGGCTTCACAGACAGGGGGGAGCTGCCTGACCCTCACTCAAGCAGAGAAGCCCTTCTTACAAAGCTGAGCTAGTGAGTTAAGTAGGAGGAAAAGTAAACATACTTGTGCCAGTGTGGCTACTTAAAAATACACTTACCAACAATCAATTACATATATTTGAACTGTGTACAGTTCCAGCCAGGACCACCTTTCTAAAATGCACAGTGATTGGCAAATTCAACATGCACGTGTCTGCTAACAAAAATAATAAACAAAGAAGTTCTAGTCACGTGAGTGCTGATCATCACATGTCAAGCTTCCAACTGTTTCCATTTCACATCCCCCCAACCATTACCTCAGTGGTAACCTTGGTAACATCAATAGATAAGAGCACAGCCAGCCAATAGGAATACATATTCATTCCTAAGTGACCTTTACTGACCTGGGAAGTGTGAACACTTTGTTTCATTTTCTGTTGGTGTTCATGAGTTTCCAGTTCCATTTCCCATCCCCCCAACCATCACCTCAGTGGTAACCTTGGTAACATCAATAGATAAGAGGGCTGCCAGCCAATAGGAACACATATTCATTCCTAACTGACCTTCAGTGACCTGGAAAGTGTCTATTTGTATCATTTTGAGTTAGTGCGCACTAAATCGAGTTAGTGCGCACTAACGGGGAGTTAGTGCGCACTAATCGGAAAAAACGATTTTTAACGATTTTTCAACGAAATAATCGTGCCAAACACGATTTTCTTCTCCTGCCACACGATTTCTATCGTTAAGACGATATGGAAAATGATTCACATCTCTAACCTCTATGGCTTTCAGCAAGTGCAACAAAAATCCCTCGATTTTATTTAGTTTAGATGCTGTGAAAGCATTTGATAGGGTGGACTGGTTTTCATGTTCAAATCTCTGCAGGACTTGGGAATTGAGGGTTTTTTCATTCATGCAGTTCAAACATTATATGCAAATCCATGAGCATCCGTTATGGTTAATGGCAGATACCTGGAAGACAGTCCCCTTTCACCTTTCTTCGACATATCTGGGTTAATGATAACATACTGGGGATTACTTTAGGACATTCTTGCCTGCCGCCTGTTAAGATGGGTGCCTTTGTAGATGTGGGTAGCTTTTTGCTTCAGCTGAGCCGAGTCTCAGGCCTCCTTACTTCTGTACAAAAAGTCTTTCTAAACTGGGGGCTGCTTGCTCCCAGTCCAGTCCAGTCCATTTCCCCCCAGATAAGACACCAAACAATAGTGTAGAATCAATACACGTCAGTTATCTTTATCAAGTTCTTTTCCCAACAGTTTATAACAGCATTGCAGTGCTCCTTTTTAATACAAGGCCAAAAACTCAGGCTTGCTTGGGGGTAGCACAACTCTCCCCAACTCCCCTCATTGTGTTGCAAGTAGCGGCGTTCCCAAACCAAACAAAAACAACCAAGAGCATACCTTTTTAGCTCAAAGAAGAAAAACCATTCTTTTTAGCCTTTAAACAACTCTTCCCCCAATCATGTTACTCCATTTCCATGGCTGAATCTGAGGACTCCTCTGTCAGGGAGTCTTATCTCCATGTCCTCCTCTTGCTCTGAAGAGCAGGGCTTTTTAGGCCAGCTCCACCACTTGGGCACACCCTCCTCCTCTGTTGTCATCGGTTCAGGTGTGTCTAATTCCCCGTTGCTATGCACAGCTGACTGTTCTGATTCCTCCCCGTCCTATAGGTCCAACTGAGCCTCTAAAAACTTGTGAGTTGTAGTTTTTTCCCCTTCTCCAGCACCCCCTGATGTTTGGATGCAGGGCACAGTTATTTGTCTCTTTCGGTGGGAGAGCGGGCTGGTGCCCCTCTCCCGGGCACTTTCGTACGGTCTGAAATAGGCCCCCTGATGTTTGGCCAGGCTGTTGGTTCTGCTTTTCTTCTCATTATTGCAGTTTTTCTGCCTCACGAAGGGCTGTGCTCTCTACACTATTATATTGTGAACCTTCTTTGTATATTACCTTTTTTAAAATACTCATTACATGCGATCAGGCCACATTGATGCTGTAGATGGCTTTTTTCTGCTAGAAAATCTTTGAAAATTCACCTTTATGGATGAGATTTAACCTTTGGGGCAGATTTTCAAAGACCTATACGTGTAAAACCAAAAGGTCCGGCGGCGCGTGTAAAACCCAGGATGCGTGTAAGTCCCAAGGCTTGAAAAAAGGGGAGGGGGCGGGGCAGGGGCATGGTCAGAGGCCTCTGCACAGCTGCTGGGCCAGGGATCGCATGCCGGCAGTTGGCCAGCACACACACTTTGGGCTGAAGTAAGTTTTGGGATAACAAAAAAAAATAAACAAAGGTAGGTGGAACGGGTGGGGAAGGAAAGGGAAGGTGGGGTGGGGGTAGGGAACGGGAGAAGGCAGCGCGGCTTGGAGCGGACTTGGCGCATGCAAGGTGCACAATTGTGCATCCCCTTGTGTATGCCGACCCTGGATTTTATAAGATGCGCGTGCATGTTATAAAATCAGGCGTACATGTGCGCATGCATGTTATAAAATCTACACCAATGGGCCGTATTTTCAAAAGGTTACGCGCGACGGGCCTAGTTTCAAAAGGCCTGGCAACGAGCATAAAGCCCCGGGACGCGTGTAAGTCCCGGGGCTTTACAAAAGGGGTGGACCGGGACGAAGGCAGGATGGTCCGAGGGTGGGGTGGGGACATGGCTAGAGGCTTCTGCACGGCCGCTGGGCTGGGGATCACGTGCCGGCAGTTGGCCGGCGCGCACAACTTACTTCAGCCCCAGGGCTAAAGTAAGTTTTAAAACAAAAAAAAGAAAGCAACAAAGATAGGGGGGAAAGGGTGTGGAAAGGTAGTGGAAGGGAAGGGAAGGTGGGGTGGGGAGGTAAGGAAGTTCCGATTTCGGAGCGGCCTGGGAGGGAACAGGGGAAGGCAGCGGGGCTTGATAGTGCTCAGCACGCGCAAGGTGCACAATTGTGCACCCCCTTGCGCGTGCCAGGTAGCACACGCACGTGTTTTAAAATCCAGCTCTTTGTGCGCAACTCATAGAGCTGCATTTTTATTGGAGGATTTTGATTGTGCAATTTTTTTGGTCAATTATGGGTTTTTGTTTTAGACTTTTAAGTTCAGACTTGGATTAAAGATGTATTATTTTAAAAGTGCTCAAGAAACTCATTAGAAGATATTTGCAGCGTTTCTATATTGTACATTAAAGATCTTTGTTTAGTGGTGTGGTATGGAAACCCAGCATAAGTAAACTGACCCACCTGAATTCTGCTTGCTGGAAAGGTTCTTTGCTCCAGGTTAGAACACAGAGTTCCCGTGGCCTTTTCACTGCCATGATCATTATAAATACTATCAGTAAAACAGCTGATGGTAACCATATTAATAGCACAACAAAAACTATGAGAAACGGTAATAAAAGAGTGAAAAAGGAGAATCTTAGTTCTTTTCGCCTTCTTGTTGATACAACCATGTTAAAATAAAGGGAAAAACTATGCAACACTTATATTGCATCCTTTCAAATACAGCATAGCTTAGTACCTAGGCCCCTAAAGTAATTACTAATGAACTGGAATTTGTAACGCTTAGGTCACAGGAGTGCATTTCTTAGCTTCTTTAAAAAAGGTGCTGGCACTAGAGATGTGAATCGGAACCGGTATCGGTTCTGATTCTGGTTCTGATTCACATTGTGAAATTTTTTTCTTGCAATCCGATCGGGTTTTTTTTTATCGGCTGCACCCGAGCCAATAACCAAAAAATACAGCCGACTCTTTAAAATGAGTTTGTTAGTATCCCCCCACCCTCCGGACCCCCCCCCCCCAAAGTTTTTAAATACCTGGTGGTCCAGCGGGGGTCCCGGGAGCATTCTCCCGCGCTCAGGCCGTTGGCTGCCAGTAAACAAAATGGCGCCGATGGCCCTTTGCCCTTAGCATGTGACAGGGTATCCATGCCATTGGCCGGTCCCTGTCACATGGTAGGAGCAATGGACGGCTGGCGCCATCTTTAAAAATGGCGCGAGCCATCCAGTGCACCTACCATGTGACAGGGGCCAACCAATGGCACTGATAGCCCCTGTCACATGATTTTATTTATTTATTTATTTATTTATTTATTTAGCATTTTTCTATACCGACTTTCCAATAACAGAATTGTTGATCAATTCGGTTTACATTCTAAACAATAACAATGACAAGTAAATGTCTTACAATGAACAGGTCGAATTAACTTGGATTAAGATATATGGGGTTAATAACATAATTAAAAGGTACGGTGCCTAATGTTAAGATGATAAGAGCAAAGGGCTATCGGCGCCATTTTGATTAGTGGCAGCCGACAGCCCGAGCGCGGGAGAATGCTCCCGGGACCCCCGCTGGACCACCAGGTATTTAAAAACTTTGGGGGGGGGGGTCCGGAGGGTGGGGGGATACTAACAAACTCATTTTAAAGGGTCTGGTTGTGTTTTTAGGTTGTGTCCTTTCTTCCTGCCCCCCCCCATAACGATAAGAAAACCCACTAAATTAATCATGTGGTTTCCTATCGCTATCGGGGACCCCCCGATATCTGACGATATTGAAAATATCGGACGATATTTTCAATCATCAGATAAATGATTCACATCCCTAGCTGGTACTACTGGTGCTGCTGTTCCTTTGCCTTTCTTACAGTCGAGGAGAAAGTCCCATTAGCAACTTGAAGTTTTTCCAGTAGCTGCAACAAGTTGAATACTACCAGCTCTGAATCAGTAATATACAACAGAGCTCTCTGTCCCTGCAAATGTTTGTAACAGGGCATGATCCAGTAGCAAGCAAGCCCTCTTGTAAAAGCAATTATCTTTCTGCCCTCTTCTTTGACATAGTAATACATACACACATAAACACATATATTTGACTGTTCTTCATTTAAATCCACCTGAGCTACCTTACTGGTAGATTTTAAAAGGCCTACGTACACAAAAGCTGGGAGATACACGCATGTCTCCAGCCAGCACACGCCGCGCAGATTTTATAAAATGGCCGAGTACGTGCTTATCTCCCGGTATGCACACAAATCCAAAAGACAGAAAAATGGGCAGGGCATGAGCAGAGTCTGGATGAGTCTAGGCAGGACATGGGCGGTTCGGATCCATAAGTAATAATGTGTGTGTAAGTACTTATGCACGCAAGTGTGCGCCGGGGTCCCTACCATGTAACTTTACTTCTGCTATGGAGGAAGTGTAAGTAGAAAAACAAAAAAACTAGGCTACTCAACAGGGTTTTAAGGGTCAGGGCAGGTATGGCAAAAGAAGTCCTATATTTTAACTGGGTGAACTGGGAATGAACTGGGAAAATGGATATTGGTGTCGGCAAGCGTATCTTACAAAATCCCCCTTCTTATGCGGTAGATGTGGCATTTGCGTGCACTTGTATAAAATAGTGCGCACATGTACGTGCGTATATTTCTAAATGGATGCGTCCATGTGAACACATCGGCAAACGCACGCACATGTGCACCCGTGTGCCAGTATTAAATGTATCGTCATAACTTTTACCATATCCTCACTATCAGAATACTTTACACTATTTTAACAGTATCCTTTGAAGGTACCTCAGTGTGAATCATGCGCTCCTGAGTGACTGTAGGCTTTCCACTATGAGCTAGTTAAAGTTTCTCTCTCTCTCCTTTTGAAACCAGATTCCATTCTGGTTAAGATGTAGCCCATCCTAGAATAAGACTCCCTCTTCCCCAAAAAGTTCAAGGCCTGAACACATATATAATAACCTCAAGGCACAATAAATAGAAAGAAACATGCACAATAAACTTATTTTCATTCTCTCTCTCTTTTCCTGTCTCCCTTTCCTTTCTTTCACCTAAACTCCCTTAAATTTTCCTAAGTCTCATGTACTAGCCTTTTGAGAACCAGTCGCCAAGCAGAGAAGAAAGAAAGATTTCTGATTTTACTCATGGACTTGTAAATCTTGCATATAGTTTGTGTGTCAAAATGTTTTGCCTGCCTGCTCTCCCCAGCTTCCAAACCAGGGTGAGGGGATAGAAAGTTATCATGCGAATCCTGGCCTAGCTCAGTGACTTCTTTGGCAATTCATAACACTTGCATATATTGCTTGCCTTATTTTTGGGAAGCTACGCTGTGAACACAACACACCAGTGTTAGATGATCTTCACTGGTCACTCATAAAATAATATATACAGTATAAAATGGTATTACTTGTACATTCATTAATGAAACTTGACTCGTTTCCATGGGCAAATGCCATGTTGACAATTTACAGCCCAATGCAACAGTTAAAATCCTCCCATTGTGGATTATTGGATGTTCCCTCTTTGAGGCATGCTTGGTTGGGAGAAATGTGGGAGCGTTCTTTCTCAATTGCTGCATCAGAATTGTGGAACATTTTCCCAGAAAATATGAGATTATCTGATTGCTCAAAGATAGTTATCTTATTGAAAACATTTTTATTTAAAAAGACATTTTCTGATTGACTATTTTAATTTCATTCAGAATGGTTCTGGGATCAGTTTTATTGTTTTATTATTTTATTTCACTTTTAGATGTTTAGTATTTTCAGAAATATTTTTACAATATTATTTATTGTGGATAAGTTTTATTAATTGTATGGGACCATCTTTGTCTTTTATCTGATTAGGAATGTTTAAAGTCTAAATCACCTAGAGCAATGGCAGTTAGGTGATTAATAAATTTGAACAAATAAAATTTATGAGGCAGGTTTTCTGCTCCCCAGGTTAATAAGGGCTGGAGATGCTGCAGAATCTGTGTTCATATTTCCTGGGATGGAGAGAGTCCCAGTCATTTTGCAATGGCAACATCTGGTAGAAAGATCTAGTGCCTACTATCACAAGGTTCCAGAAGAAGCCCTGTACATGACCCCTGGCTAAGGACTATCATTGAAATCACTGTGCTAAGTGAGTTGATAGGGGATATAATAGGAGAAATAGTTGTGAATTAAGACTCATAGTGTCATAGCACAATAGATGCCAGTTCCAAAGGAGCAGGAGGATACTGCCTGCTCAACTTCCCCCTCAAAAAAATAAAATTTACAAATCAAATTCCTGATAGTCCTCATACCACAGCCATGTCAGTAATTTCCACCAAGATTCAAACTGAGCATGTGTCATCCAAATACTGACCAATATTCTGCATTTCAGGCACTTCAAAGAGGATTACATGCAGGGCTTTCCCCTGTCCTGATGATTTTGTTCTTTAGACTAGTTTCCATGATTTTTCCTGGCACTGAAGTTAGACTCACTGGTTTATAGTTCCCCAGAACACCCCAGGAACACTTTTTAAAGATAGTCATCACATTGGCCACCCTCTAATCTTCAGGTACAATAGACAATTTTAATATGTTGTAAGTTACTAGTTAGTAATAGATCTGTAATTTCCTTTTTGAGCTCTTTCAAAACTCTGGGGTGTAAACCATCTGTCCTGGCAGTTTGCTAACATTTAGTTTGTCAATCTGCTGCATTGCATTTTCCAGGTTCAACGTTATTTGTTTCAGTTCTTCCAAATCCTCACTATTAAATACCATTTCCAACTTTCTCTTCAGTAAACACTGAACCAAAGAATTAATTAAGTCTCTCCACTATGGCTTATCTTTCCTCAGTGTCCTTTTAATTCCTTGATCATCTAAAGGTCTAACTGACTTCCTCAAAAGCTTCCCGCTTCAGATATATTTTAAAATTTTTCATTATGAGTATTTGCTTCTGTGGCCAGCTTCTTTTCAAATTCTCTTTTTGCCTGCCTTATCAATGTTTATTTGATTAGCAGTGCACAGCCTTAGACTTGAATGTGCCATAGACTTAAATGGAAAAAATAAATGAATGAAATGAAAATTTGTGGGATCATTGTGGGATTCCTTTTGAGGGTCCACAAAATCCTGAAAACCTGACTGAGTTGCAGTCTTTGAGGACCAAGTTTGGGAAGCCCTGCCTTACAGGATCTCCCATCAGTGCTTTGACAGTCAGCTTTTGTTGCTTCCTCACAAGTTCTCTACTGTCCATAAAGATAACCAGCCTCCTACTCGACATAGCCTTGCTGAATATTACCTGGCCTCATGAAACTGCCGACACAAAATCATTTCCTAGTATGGTAGCCTTTGCGTACCAAACTTGATAACCCATGATCTGAGTAATGCTAGGCTATGTTTCTTTTCTCCACTCTTTCAGGCTGATGTAATATCAGCCCGTGAAAAATGGGCGCTCATGATTGAGCACCTGCTGTCCTAATGTGCGCCAATCGACCTCTCTGTGGCGCACGATGTAATATGCAAATGGGCTGTTGTGGTAAAAAGGAGGCGCTAGGGGAAACTGGGCACCCCTAGAGCCTCCTTGCCAGTGAGCACCCAGGAGAAATGGCTGTCAGTGGGTTAGGAAAACGGACATTCAATTTTACAAGCGTCCCTTTTCCTAACCTGTGCACAGCCATCAGGTTTTCCTAACCTGATGGCTGGCACACTTTGTTTTTTGGACAGTTCTTACTTTTTAATTCCTCCTCCTTAATATCGCCATGATATTAAGTCGGAGGAGCTACAGAAAAGCAGTATTTTCTGCTTAAATTTACCTTCTGCATAAATTTACTTTTGCTATGGATGGCATTAAACTTTTACAAAAAAAAAATCTAGGCTAGTCATTGGGGATTTAAGGGTTGGGGAAATATGGGTAAAGGGTGGGTATTAAATTAGGGGGGGTTTGTAAGGCCTATCCCTAAACTGGGTGAACTGGGAAAATGGCACACAGTGTTGGAGCATGTGCCTTGTAAAATTCCCCTTCATGTTGGCACATGTTCCTTGTAAAATTCTGCACATCAGGGAGAATAGCTAATAGCCTCATCAATATGAATATACATGTGATGAGCGCTATTAGTATGCACGCAATTGATTGCGCATTTTGCTTTGGGGGTTATGGCCTGTTTGTTTTATCCTTCTCACATCTCTCCCTGTCTCTACTATGGAGAGAGTGAAAGATGGTTTTTTAGCAATACTCACACCAAAAACTGGCAAGTTAAGAAAATAAAAACGTAGATTAAAAAAACAAAAACAAAAAAATCACTCAAATTCTACACTAAAGTATGCTTGTGAGCACTATTACTTTGAAGAGGAAAAGACCCCAGAATGCATTGATGCCCCCAGAATGTTAGTTAACACTGCATGCGCTTGTAATCGTTAAGTCAAAAACCTCTATCCAAACCACACTTTATTCTGAAAAAACTCTCGTATATTATTTCTTTTTGTAGATGATGAGAAAAAAGTTGACTTAACTTTCAAAGAAAGGCCTGTTCTTCTTTTGGCTTGCTTTGTGAGAGACTGCTCAACCAGAACCGACGGTGGGCAGTGTTCCTCAGGAGCTGCTTCAGGAGGAAACTCTAAATTTGATTCAAAAACCGAACATGTGAAGAGGAAAAGCAAGTTAATTACAGTCAGAGTCACTTTACTTAAAAAACATGTAATACTCACAGCACTGAGCAAACACTCCCAACTCATAACATTTTCTCAGGCCGTGCACCACCTTCAATGTGATTCTAATATCACAAAAATGCCCAAGCATGCACACAGGCGCGTGAGCACACATTTGCCGGCTCATGTCTGCGAATATGCACGCGCGTTATAAAATAGCCTGGACGCGAGTACGTGCACGCACAATCTTAAGCTCCCCGCGTAAGTGGTTTTGTGGGGACATGCGCCGACACTAGTAAATTTACGCTGCAGGGGACCCCGGTGCGCGCAGGCACGCGTGCGTAAGTGTTTACACACACATTTCTTGGCCAGGCTCTGACACACCCACACCCATGCCCCACCCAGATCGTGCCCATACTCTGCCCCTTTTTAGAAACTTCTGCCTTGTCTGCGCATTGGGAGATATGCCCTTCTATAGGCAGCTTATAAAATCCGCTCGGTGCATATCCGCCCAACTTGTGTGCATATCTCCCTCTTTGGGCACGCACAGGGCTTTTAAAATTCACCTGAATGGTTTTATAGTCCTCCCCAGGTATGTGCTCCAAGTTATCAGGGAACTAAGCAGGAATCCAATAGGTTGTGATGAACAAATGTCACCCTACAGCCAATGCCAGACAAACAATTTTTTGGTTAGCAATACTGCAATCTCGCAACATTGCTCCTGGTATTGTTTTGACTGCTCATGTAGCTAGGTGGCTCAATTGCCTTGGAGTCAGCATCACCGGTCTATCGTGGAAGCTCGAGCCCCATGTTCAGACAAACACTGGTGTTGTGTCCGGCGGTCTCAGACGGCTTCGCCCGACATGCCTCACCTCTATTTCAGCCTTCTCCACCCGCCTCAGGAGAATGGCGTCCGTAGCGTCTCCTTGCCGCACCCGCCGGCTTACCTGGAGCGGCTCTGGTGCGGCGTCCCACCATGTTGACCCAAGGCCTCCTAGGGTGCGCGTGCGCACACCTCACGTCTTGTAGCAGTGTTGGCGCGAACCTTGGGGGCGTCCCCTTCGAGTGACGTCACTGCTTCCTTATTCAAAAGGTTGCCCATTTGCTGACTCTCGCCGAGTTAGCAACAGATTGGATTCGCTCCGGCCTCAAACTGCTCTACCATTTCTACCCTGCTGGAAGCCACCTTCACCCTCCGGGGTTCTACTAACTTGGGTACCCGTTCCTCGGGGCCCTTTGCTTATTTCCAGGTGCCTATCCTATATACAGGTACTCACTCCTCGTGGGCCTGGGTGTCTATCCTGGTGCCCGTTACCAATTCTTCAACCTGCTGGAACTCTACTTATCAGCTACAGAGAGTGAGTACAACTTCTCCCAGTCTGTCCATCTACAGCTCCTCGCTGCTCACCTGCATCGGGCCCTAGACCACCATTGGGGAATGGGTCTCCTCTGCCGAGGATTACAGACTGTTAATACCTATCCTCTCTCTACTGCTCATTGGGAACTCTATCTACTCAACTACCAGGGAGTGTGTTATAACATCTGCCAGTCTCTCTCCTATAGTGCCTTACTGGACATCTGCATGGGGGCCTTACACCACCATTGTGTGACGGGTCTCCTATGCCGAGGATCACAGACTGTCGCTACCTAATCTACTCTCTACTGCCACCTCTGGTGGACCACACTAGTTGTATAATAAAAGATATATTCTCTGTGTTTGTGCATCTGAGTCTAGCCCAGTGCTTCAGTTCCTTACGGGGCTCCTCCCCGTAGGAGATACCATCACTGTTGGCCCCTGAGAATCCACCAAACACCTTAGAGTGGAAAACCACTATGAAGTTGCAAAATATGGCAATGTGATAAGATGTTATTTTATGGGATTTATTTAATGTTTGGGTACTTGCCAGGTATTTGTGACTTGGATTGGCCACTGTTGGAGACAAGATACTGGGCTTGATGGACTCTTGGTCTGACCCAGTATGGCATATTTTATGTTCTTATGTTTTTGACTATGACAACAAAGTCCATTCAATCTGCCTACCCATGGTACATTGCCACAAATGATTTTAACACATGTAAAATTAGCTTGTGATTGTTTAAATATGAAATCAATGCTAATGAGGTAATAAGACACCAAACTATGCAAAATAGATAATTATCTATTATTGCAGTGAAAAAATACATGCAAACTGCTCCTCAAATGCATTAACAGATAAAACTTCAGAGCATTAAGTTTTTGTGATATTATCCATATGTAAAGCTCACACGTTACTGTCTGTCTCATTTGCATGTCATTAACATTGCCATTAGAGCACACAATAAATATCATGTTTACATGCATTAATAACTGTGATAGTGCACTTTAATACACTGGCCCCATAGGTGCAGCTTTTGCAGAAACTACCACTCTGTTGGTAGGCCTCAGGATTAAGTCCCGCCCTCTCTAGGATGGCAGTTTGACTGCTCCCTGTAAGGAAGTTCCCCAGATAGGTAGTCCATCTATTTTCTGACCATCCTGCCAAAAAAGGTCCATCTTCCCTGCTTCTTGCTGCACAAGCAGTGAAGCTGGGTGGCTCTCCAGGGGAAGCAGAGAAGAGAAAAAACAAAAATAAACATTGCTGGACTCTCCAGCTCTTATTAATTTACTATTTATTTCCCTGCCTGCTTCAGACAGGGCTAGCCCCCCCCCTTAGCCTTCTCAACCGGAGTCTCAGGCTATTGCTGCAGCTAGATCCAGGAAAATATTTCTGTACAGTGTTTTTTCTTCTTCTTTTGTGCAGTGGGCTTCTGACTGTGCTTCCCTCTTTAGACCATTAGATCCCACTGCTGCACCATATATGGTCACTCAGGAGTGGCCATGGGTTAGGAGCAGTCAGGAATAAAAAACAAGAAGGCCAAACTCTGGCTGATCCCACACAGTTTATTTACAGATAAACAAAAATACCGCACAAAGGCCACTTACTTCAACATTCCCTTGGGTTAACAAAACATTCACAGGTATGTAGCTCTGGCATAGGCTAACTTCCGACCTTCTCCCTGGCGCCTCCTCTACCCTTCTGGGTCCTGCCTTCTTGTGCTAAGCTGAAGGGATCTTCCCTAGAGTCCAGAATCCCTTGCTGGGTTGGGACTTAAGGAGGACTGGGCCAGATAGCTGTGGCCAGTCCCTTAAGGTGCTCTGAGGGAGTTTCTTATATACTCCCTCACAGCGTGATACAGGAAACCCTCAGCTGAGACCCCAAAAAAGGTGGGAGAAGGGTAACTTGAGAAAAGGTGAAAGATCTCCAGTTGAAGGAGATACCCATGGGTTAAAAATGAGGCATTCCCTAGACTAGGTCTTCATAGCCCAATACTGACAGGAGTTAGAGAAAGAAAAAGAAAGCCCCAGGGTAGGACAGAAATGAAGCAAAAGAATAGCGGGACGCAGCCCTGGTAGGAGTAGATGCACAATCTGGTAAGACTGAGCTGGGGGAGAGGGTATGTGAAGGAGCTGTCTGGTCCCAGTCCATCTTATGACAAGGCGTTCTGAGTGTAGGGCAGCTCCTCTGAGTAGGAATATAGTGTTGGCTCAGAGGAGAGCAGAGAGGCCCGGGAACTCCTTCACACATAACCGTGAATAGAGAGGGGAAGCAGCCCTTGAGAATATGAATGCTTAATGTTTTATGGTTATGAATGGTTTTGTGAATGCTGAGGTTTCAGAGCACTATAAATAAAAAGCACTGAAAAAAAGCCTTGTCTGCTCATGTGTTGTGCCACAGAGCTATATTCCAAACTGAAGTTTATGCTCCATGACTGCGGCTTTAGTTCAAGTACCAAGAAGGAAGGACATTTGCAAAGTGGCACATAAGGGAATGTTTTCTATGTGCAGATCTGAGTTGTGGAACTCAGCACTTCTGAAGCTGAGAGTGGAGTCGAATTATCTATTGTGTAGAAAGAAGGTAAAAGGCTTGGCTTTTCCCATCTTAATTTGGGGTTGTAGCATTTACAGTCACCATTATGGCAGGATACTCTGAGGAGGGCAATATTGTGGTTTTCCTTAATGTGATGGGGGTATGTGTGTGTGTGTGTGTTAGATTTTATGTGATTTCATTTGTATTATCATGTGATTTTAATTATTGTTTTAATGTATGGTGCATTATTGTTGTGTTTGCTCTGGCCAGATCTGGCATTTGTCTGAGGAGTATAGAAGTATTAGTAATAATAATAATAATAATAAATATTACAATGTATTACATTTCTACAACCCTGCGTGCTTGCTTCCTCTCCTATAATCTAGCTCTCCACAACTTGATATCTTCCTTCATGATTTTGTACGTTAGTTATGCAATGTTGTAGATTATACTTGTATCTCGCTTGTACATACTTTTCTACACTGTTTTATACCCTCTAATTACACAGTTATCCACCTTTTATGTTTAATCACGTTGGTTCATCAACCTGTTTTGCTAACTATACTTTTCTGTTTATCAATTGTAAAGCACTGTTGCTAATTTCAAGTTATCTGTAAACCGATGTGATGTTACTAAACGAATGTCGGTATAAAAAAAGCTATGAATAAAATAATATACACATATTCTGGTGACAAAGAATATAATGAACAGGAAAAAAATACAGCACAACTTAAATCCATCCTTGTAACAAGGATTATCAAAAAAATGATAAAGGATAAAGCATAATCCACTTTGATAGCAAATTCGAATGAGACAATGATGAGCATCCTTGGATGCAATACTATGATGATTGCCTATAGACTGGCTCTTACTTGCAATAACGCTGTCTCTGTCCACAGCAGCTTTTTAGTTTAAGGATTACACAGCTTCAGTTTGAAGGTGAATTCAGAGGTGACTAGCTTAGACATGTAATTGCTGCTTTCTGGGGAAATGTTTTGCTATTACATATGTCTTTTGTCTGCATACAAATTGGCTTTCCCTCATAAAGCAGCACATCTAACTAGGCCACTAAAAGAATTAACTGGCCTGTTACTTGGTTCTGCTGCCTCCTGTTTTGGTCTTATTGCTATTGTTATTCCCATGTCTCCTTTTTTATGCACTAGAATATTTCTTCTTACGTATGGTAACATTTGGGGAGAGAAAAGATTTGCAAATGTTATTATGATCTTACCTTTTGTCTCTAAAGTTATCCTTCCCAGAGTCAATTATTCAGCTGTTTTTTTCTGTGTGGCAGAACTAGAAGAGGGGTGAGGTGTGCCATTATATATTATACTAGTATTTTTCTCCTCCCTATTTTGACTGCTAACAATCGGTTCTTTTTTCCTTCTTTCACCTTCACCTCTACCAGCCAGTGACTACTTTGCTACTCTTCAATGAGTCCTCTCCCAATCCCTCCCTTCTTTCCATCCCCTGTACCTTTTTATTTTTTTTTCCATGTTCTGTTTCTCCTTCCTTTCACTTCTAGTTTGTCACTGCTAGCAACAAGATTCTGCTTTGCACATCTGTTGACAACCATGCAGTGGTTGCGCTTGGAGGTGGACCCTTGTCCTGGAGCAGTGTAGAACGGCTCCTGGTAGGACCAGGAAGCACCTGCCCCCAGGGGGTGGAGCACAGGAGGCTAGGAAGAGCTTCACCACGGGAAGCCTGCGTTCCCCCCAGGTGGAGGCCCGTAGGGACCCCGGGCCGCTGGACTTAGGTGGGCCTCACAGGGTCTCCCGGATGCAAGGTGTGCCCACGAGCAACAAGGGAGCAAGGTCGGTCACTAGGCTGTAGGCCTGGAGAATCAGGGATACCCTAGTCCATACAGCGTAGGTGATGTCATAGGCAAGGGACAAAGCCAGAATCACGAAGACATGGTCAATGGCAGCCGGGGTCAGGTTCCGAGGATCAGTCTGAGGAGTGTCAGCCAAAGCAGGGGTCAAATACCAGGAATCAGTCCAAGAGTAGTCAACGAAGCAATGGTCAGGTTCCAGAGGTCGAACGAGGTCACAAAGGCAGGCAGAGGTCAAGATTCAGGCAGTGATCAGAAAGGTCATTGGAGCAGGCAGAGGTCAGTACCAGAGAGACAATCCGAAGGTACTACCTGGGGAGACAAGACAGACAGACGCTGGAACAGACAGAGGGCTGGAACAAGACTGGAACGAGACTGGAACAAGACTGTGAATGTGGAGACAAACTAGTACACATACAGTGCCGACCCGATTGCCAAGGCAAGGAAGTGCAGGCAGGAACTTCCTTAAGTACTACATCCACGGAGCTAGGACCTGCCCCTGGCCCTACAAGAGATCGGGTGCTCTGCATGCGCAGGGGTGTGGCCGATGCCACGGAGGACACCTAACTCCAGTGTGGGGTCTGGTGTGAAGTGGAAGGCCTGGTGACCGCCACTGCGGGATGCCGAGACCTGGAGGAGCTCGTGGCTGCCACTGGGAGGCTACCCATGACCTGCAGAGAGGAGCTAGCGAGGTGAGAAGGTCCGAGCATGGGCCGAGAGGGGATGGGGTGAGCAACAGCAGTTCCATGATTTCACTTTTATATATTTATTATTTATTTAAAATCATTTATATACCACCTATATAAATGTTAAGTGAGATCTAAGTGGTTTACAATACAATAACAGTAAAAAATACAAAATTAATAGATAAAGTAAAAGTAGAAGAAAAATAAAAATACAAGTTCATAATATAATAAATATAATAAGTGTAGTTAAAAAGTATAAATATAGGGAGAAATGAATCGGTGCTGTATTGTGTGAGAATTGTTAAAAATGGATGAGAATAAGTACGTTTTGAGAGGTTTTTTTTTTAATTCTTTGTTATCAATCATAATAGGAGTCAGGGGAGAGAGCTCCAGAGAAAAGGGTGTGTTTTCTTGTAAGGTCGAGTCTAGCCAATCTTGTCAGTAGGAACTTGTAATAAACATTATCAATTGAACGTAATAGGAGAACCAGGCCCTTACCACCCCATTGCCCGGTTTCAAATTAACATGGCCCCTGGGGGGGGGGGGGGGAGGGAGTCCTCCGGTCATCACCTCTCCCACTTACCACAAGTTCTGACATCAGGAGGGAGGAGATTCCCAGGCCACTTGGTGGGGTTGAATGGCAAACTCCTGCTTTTCGTGGGAGTCAGGCAATGAAGTGGACCATGTCACTAATGTGACCACATGCGCATCATCAGGAGGGTGACTATGATGAGCGTTTCAGGACAAATGGAAGAAATAGGTTTATTACATGGGGCACCCAGGACGTGGGGTTATGGCCCATCTCAGAGGCACAATAGCCAGAGTGTTTTCCTATTGGTGCCTGGTAATAGCAAGGTATGCTGGCATTTTAACAAAATTCTATTTGCAGTTTTCAGGACTGCAAGTACAAAACATGCCTGTTCAGTCTGTGCAGGGTCCCATTCAGCAGTTCGATGTAGCAAGAGGCTCAGTCTTAGGGAGTTCAACCAAGTCCAAATGAGTGTGGTTTACACCAGAAGGCAGCAACCCTGGTAAAACGTGAAAAGCATGAGACAATGGCTCAACGTATACCCAAAACACCACACAGTGGTTAGGATATGGCAGGGATTTTGCTGGGGGTTTAGAATTTATTTCCGGGACGGGTCCTAATGTCTCGGCCAGCAATGCAACTCTACGGCGCGACACGAGGGGATAGTACAGCAAAAGATCTACACAAGATAGCACTGGGTAGGATGGCCAACCCTTTCCCGGACCCACCATTCATGGAGATGATTGTTCTCCCTTGATGGTGGTTCCAAAAAAGGAGCCAGCCTCTCATCCTATCTCTCCCTCTTCCTCTTCTTCAGACAGATACCTGATTTGATCTTTGCCTGGACTTTGGATATGCCTGACTGCCTGCCTACCCCTGACCTCTGCCTGGACACCGGAGATGCCTGACCGCCGCCTACTGCCTTCAATCCTAGCTGACTTAGATGACTTACTTCTTCTGTCCATCAGGAAGAAGACGCCACCTAAGTTCCTGCTAGGCCCTGCACCCAAAAGGCTCAACGCGAGGGGAACCGTTGGCTGGTAATAGGCGAGGTTCTGACCGGTCTCTGATTCAGCCTGAAAATCGCACCTGCCAGCTGTGAGAACTGGCAGGTGTGAGAACTGGCAGGTGGATTCTCCCGTGCAGTGTAGAGTCAATTTGTCTCGGCCCAAGGGTCCACAGACAGCATAGGAAAGTTTCTGTTCCTTCTTCACAGTTATAAGAAGAACTCCCTAATGCTCAAGTTACTGGGGCCCATCCACTCCCGAGAACAATAGAACTCTACTGCGGTATCCAGGGAGAGGGAGATTTCTCAGGTGTACCAATTACGTTGGTGTTACCATTAAAAAAATAAATTCATGGAAATGGGCAGAAAATTAACCCGGGAGGTCAGAAGAGAAAAAAAATGTAGGCAGCCATTCTTAGAACCACGGCCCTTTAAGCACCACCCCTTTAATTAAGGAACATAAGAACATAAGAAATTGCCAATGCTGGGTCAGACCAAGGGGTCCATCAAGCCCAGCATCCTGTTTCCAACAGAGGCCAAACCAGGGCCACAAGAACCTGGGCAATTACCCAAACACTAAGAAGACCCCATGCCACTGATGCAATTAATAGCAGTGGCTATTCCCTAAGGTAAATTTGATTAATAGCCATTAATGGACTTCTCCTCCAAGAACTTATCCAAACCTTTTTTGAACACAGCTACACTAACTGCACTAACCACATCCTCTGGCAACAAATTCCAGAGCTCAACTGTGCGTTTGGGTGAAAAAATAATTTTCCCCGATAAGTCTTAAATGTGCTACCTGCTAACTTCATGGAATGCCCCTAGTCCTTCTATTATTCGAAAGTGTAAATAACAATTCACATCTACCCATTCAAGACCTCTCATGATCTTAGACCTCTATCATATCCCCCCTCAGCCGACTCTTCTCCAAGCTGAGCAGCCCTAACCTCTTTAGCCTTTCCTCGTAGGGAAGCTGTTCCATCCCATTTATCATTTGGTTGCCCTTCTCTGTACTTTCTCCATCGCAACTATATCTTTTTTGAGATGCGGCGACCAGAATTGTACACAGTATTCCAGGTGCGGTCTCACCATGGAGCGATATAGAGGCATTATGACATTTTCCGTTTTATTAACCATTCCCTTCCTAATAATTCCTAACATTCTGTTTGCTTTTTTTGACTGCTGCAGCACACTGAGCCGACGATTTTAAAGTATTATCCACTATGATGCATACATCTTTTTCCTGGGTGGTAGGTCCTAATATGGAACCTAACATCGTGTAACTACAGCAAGGGTTATTTTTCCCTATATGCAACACCTTGCACTTGTCCACATTACATTTCATCTGCCATTTGGATGCCCAATCTTCCAGTCTTTGCAAGGTCCTACTGTAATGTATCACAATCCGATTGTGATTTAACTATTCTGAATTAATTTGTATCATCCCCAAATTTGATAACCTCATTCATCGTATTCCTTTCCAGATCATTTATATATATATTGAAAAGCACCGGTCCAAGTACAGATCCCTGAGGCACTCCACTGTCTACCCTTTTCCACTGAGAAAACTGACCGTTTAATCCTACTCTCTGTTTCCTGTCTTTTAACCAGTTTGTAATCCACGAAAGGACATCGCCTCCTATCCCATGACTTTTAGTTTTTCTTCGAAGCCTCTCATGAGGGACTTTGTCAAACGCTTCTGAAAATCCAAATACACTACATCTACCGGTTCACCTTTATCCACATGTTTATTGATCCCCTTCAAAAAAATGAAGCAAGATTGTTAGGCAAGACTTCCCTTGGGTAAATCCATGTGGACTGTGTTCATTTAAACCATGTCTTTCTATATGCTCTATGATTTTGATCTTGAGAATAGTTTCCACCATTTTCCCGGCACTGAAGTCCAGCTCACTGGTCTATAGTTACACAGATCGCCCCTGGAGCCTTTTTTAAATATTGGGGTTACATTGGCCAACCCTCCAGTCTTCAGGTACAATGGATGATTTTAATGAAGTTACAAATTTTTAGCTAATAGATCAGAAATTTTCATTTTTTAGTTCCTTCATTACCCTAGGATGCATACCATCTGGTCCAGGTGATTTGCTACTCTTTAGTTTGTCAATATGGCCTAATACATCTTCCAGGTTCACAGTGATTTCGTTCAGTTCATCTGACTCATCACCCTGAAAACCATCTCCGGAACTGGAATCTCCCCAACATCCTCATTAGTAAACACAGAAGCAAAGAATTCATTTAGTCTTTCTGCAATGGCCTTGTCTTCACTAAGAGCCCCTTTAACCCCTCAGTCATCTAATGGTCCAACCGACTCCCTCACAGGTTTCTTGCTTCGGATATATTTTTAAAAGTTTTTATTATGAGGTTTTGCCTCTACAGCCAACTTCAATTCAAATTCTCTCTTCACCTGTCCTTTGTTGCCAGTGGATCGTGGTTAGTGCAGTTAGGTGTAGCTGGTTTAAAAAAAAGTTTGGATAAGTTCTTGGAGAAGTCATTAACTGTTATTAATCAAGTTTATTTAGGGAATAGCCACTGCTATTAATTGCATCAGTAGCATGGGATCTTTGTTGGTCTGGAGGGGTCCAACACTCTCATGAGGGATTTTATCAAATGCTTTCTGAAAATTAAAATGCACCATATCAATGGCTTACTTTTATCCACATGTTTATTTGCACATTAATGAATTAATCTAATTGTTTGCTGCGGTAAGGCACCCCCTTTGCTAAAAACCATGTTTGATTCTTCATTGTTAAGTCATATCTATTGATGTGACCAGTAATTTATTTTTAAGATTTTGCTTCAACCATTTTGTCCTGGTGCCACCATCAGGTCACCAAACTATATTTTCTCAGATCACCCCTGGAGCCCTTTTTAAAAATTAGTGTTACATTGACCATCCTCTAGTCTTAAGGGACAGTGGCTATTTTCATGTATAGGTTACAGACTAATACTAACAAATCTGCAATTTCATATTTGAGGTCCTGGTGATTTTTTTACCCTTTTATTTTGTCAATTTGATCTGTTTCATCTTTGCCTTAGAATCATCAACAAGAAAGATTATTGGTGTGGGTATGCCCTCAGCATCCTCCTCAGTACAGACAGGGAAAAATTAATTTAGTTTTTATGCTTTTTCTTTGTCTTCCCTAAGCTCCCTTTTTATCCCCAGTCATCTAAATGTCCAACTGACTCCCTTATATAATAGATTTTGTGTGTTCTGACTTCTCCTATATAGAACTCTTGCTATCTATAAATGTTGGGTTCTATTCCTGTAAAATTCTTGGATGAGAAGACAGCAAACACAAGTTCTGTTACTATATCCTTCACAGGCTTTTTGCCTCAAATGTAAATGAAAACATTTTTATTAATGGGTTTTACCTCTCTGGTAAGCTTCTCCTCAAATTCTTTCTTGGCCTGCCTTATTACTGTTTTACATCTAACTTGCCAGCGCTTATGCTTTTCCCTATTTTCCTCATTTAGTTCTGTTTTCCATTTTTTGGAAGATGCTGTGAGGCAATGTACAGGAAATTCCCTCAAACCACCTTAAGGAACCAGCCACAGTTATCCCACCCAGTCCACCTTAAGGATCAGTCCCACAAGGGATTCTAGGTGAAGGGAGGCTCCATTCAGCATACTATAAGGAGCCAGGGCCCAGAAGGGTTAAGCAGGCCCTGGGAAGCAGACAGGAAGCCAGCATATGCAAAGACCAGTTACATTTGAGTTTGTTTGTACTCAACACTTCAAGGTGATCAGTTTTCTTTCTGTTTTGTTTTGCATTGTAAATACATTTGCACCTAAAGAAACAGCCGGAGTCTGCCTCCTTATTCCTCTTAGCTGTTTCCTATGCCGCGCCTGGCCCAAGTTACCACAGATTCCCTTTTTGACTTTCATTCCTTCTTTCACCTCACTATTAAACCGTTCAGGCAGTTGTTTTGGTCTTCTTTTGACCTTTACTAATGCATGGAATATATTTTGTCTGAGCTTCCAAGATGGTATTTTTAAAGCGTGCCCATACCACATGGAAACTTTGAACCATGGCAATTGCTCCTTTTCAGTTTTTTCTAACAAATTTTCTCATTTTTATCATAGTCTTCCTTTTTAAAGTTAAGTGTACTGCAGAGGTTTTTTTTAGTATCCTCCTTCTGATGATAATATCAAATTTAATTGCATTATGATAAATAATGCCAATCTAATCTCCACCTTTATTAAACTACACTAAACTAAAGTACACCTTGCATCAATCATGTCCTGTGTCCTACTGAGAACCAGATCTAAAGTAGTTCTCCCCCTTACCCCCACCCTTCCCTCTCTGGGAATTGGTTCCCTGCTAGCTTCTACATGAAGCAATTATTTATACGGTCTAGGAACTTTATCTCCCTTGCATGTTCCAATGTGATATTTACCCAATCAATACAGGAGTAATTTAAATCTACCATTACTATTGTTGCCACAGAACTTATTCATTAACCTATATTTCTGATTGTAATGGAAGATAGTATTACTTCATAAATTTAAGAGAAAGCACCTTCTTTTTTTCTAAACCATGCAAAATATCAAAGGCAGTGGTACTGAAAAACATATTGAAAATCATGGTCTTTCTAAGATGGTAAAACTCATCCCCTCTATAAGTCTGTCAAAATAAACTCTGACACTGGGGGGGGGGGGGGGGCATTTTAAGTTGCCCATATAGCTATAAAGGTACAGGGGTACTTTTGTAATTATGGAACTCATAGCTAATTTTCAAAGGAAAACTGTCTGGGTAGTTTCCCTTTAAAAATGTTCTGCAAGTTATACATGAACAAAAGTAATCCTGAACTGTACATCTGTAGCAGGGGTGGCCACAAACAGGCCTGGTTTTCAGGATATCAACATTGAATATGCATGAGATAGTTTTGCATGCAATGGAGGCAGCACATGCAAATCTATCTCATGCATATTCATTGTGGATATCTGTTTGTGGCTCTCAAGGACTGGAGTTGGTCACCACTGACCTATAGTATCCGCAAGCAATGTAATGTGGAAAAAACACTGGGCCGGATTTTAAAAGGGTTACGCGCATAGGAGCGGATTTTCAGACTCCGCGAATAGGCCTACTTTTGTTTGCGCTCCAGGCGCAAACAAAAGTACGCTGGATTTTAGTAGATACGCGCGGAGCCGCGCGTATCTGCTAAAAACCTGGATCAGCGCGCGCAAGGCTATCGATTTTGTATAGCCAGCGCGCGCGGAGCCGCGCAGCCTACCCCCGTTCCCTCCAAGGCCGCTCCGAAATCGGAGCGGCCTTGGAGGGAATCCTCTAACGCCCTCCCCTCACCTTCCCCTCCCTTCCTCTACCTAACCCACCCGCCCGGCCCTGTCTACACCCCCCCCTTACCTTTCTCCGGGGATTACGCCTCCCGGAGGGAGAAATAAATCCCCGCTCGTGAGCGGGCCTCCTGCGCGCCGGGCCGCGACCTGGGGGCGGGTACGGAGGGCGCGGCCACGCCCCCGGACCACCCGGGCCGTAGCCACGCCCCGTACCCGCCCCCAAAATGCTGCCGACACGCCCCCGAAACACCGCAACGACCGGGCCCGCCCCCGACACGCCCCCGACACGCCCCCCTCGTGAGAACCCCGGGACTTGCGCGAGTCCCGGGGCTCTGCGCGCGCCGGTAGGCCTATGTAAAATAGGCTCACCGGCGCGCAGGGCCCTGCTCGCCTAAAGCCGCCCGGTTTTGGGCGGATTTAGGCGAGCAGGGCTCTGAAAATCCGCCCCATAAGGTACGCGCTTAACCCTTTTAAAACCCCCCTGCGCGCGCCGAGCCTATTTTGCATAGGCTCGGCGTCGCGCGCAATCCCCGGGACACGCGTAAGTCCCGGGGCTTGCCTGGGGGGGCGTGTCGGGGGTGCGTGTCGGGAGTGACACGGCATTTTCGGGGCATGTCCGGGGGCGTGTTTCCGGCTCGGGGGCATTTTGGGGGCGTGGCCGAGTGCCCCGACACAGCGGCCTGTGTTGGGGCCTGCCGCGCCGGCACGCGTAAGTCGCCTGGTGGGCGAACAAAAGTACGCGCATGCGTAGATTTGTAAAATCTACCCCAATGTGTGTAAACTGAAAAATCAGATCAATGCAAGTCATTTCTCAGTCCCTCACCCCTGAGATGGCTTTTGTTATAATTTCTTAGGGATCTGAATACATCCCTTTGAAAATGGTCCTTTCCATACTGTAAGCCACATAGGATGAACTTTAAATTTATGTTATCCTCACAAAAACAATGAATATGTCAATGTAAGCAGTAGTCAGCATGCACACCATAATAAAAGATTAGAGTGTCTAAACAATATTGAAGATAAACTTTTGGTATATAAGGTACTGACATGAGATGAATCTTGGATTATTTTTAGATCTTTGCTGTGTTCTATATAAAGTGGAAATGTTTAAATGTATGCTAAAAAATGTAATTTAATTCCAAGATGAGTTTTTTAAATACTTTGTTAGAATCAGCTAGTTCATCAAATTTTCTCTGTATAATAATGATTCCCTATATCTATAATACATAGCTCATCAGTAAAGAATTGCATAATACAGCAAATAAAATATTGTAATGACTGTGAAATGTGCTATCACATCTCTTTTATAGGGTGGAAGCCTTGTACTATGCTAAGAAATGAATTCATATAATGATAAGTCATTTATTTTTTGTAAAGTATGGCAAAAGTTAATTAATTTTTTTCTATCTATTTACTTAAAGTAAGCTTGTTTTAATTCTGGAAATAATTTCATTACAATCATGCAAATCTTGTGAAATGCCTTCAACTGATGAATTGATAAATTAAATAGAATTGATTTTGACAGTACCCTGTTGATTTAGATTATGAATTACCAAGGTCAATGCTCATGTCAGTATCTTTTCTGAATGCTGGGGAGATGAAAATCTAGACCTGTGGGTCATTTGGGGTTCTCTTACACCTATAATTCTAAAATTTCACATTTTATAAAAACATTTTTATATAGTAAAAGGAAACATGAATGCAAGCAGCTGATTTCTAAGAACCCAAGAAAGTCATGAAGTGTAACATATGAATGTATATACACACAGGGGCGGATTTTAAGAGCCCTGCTCATGTAAGTCCGCCCGGATTTACGCGAGCAGGGCCCTGCGCGCCGGTGCGCCTATGTTCAATAGGCCTACCGGCGCGCGCAGAGCCCCGGGACTCGCGTAAGTCCCGGGGTTTTCCGAGGGGTGTGTGTCGGGGGTGTGTCGGGGGCGGGGCCGAGCGGCGCGCCATTTTCGGGGCGGGACGCGGCGTTTCGGGGGCAGGCCCGGGGGCATGGTTTCGGCCCGGGGTTGCCGCGGTCGCCTCCGAGGCCGCTCCGATTTCGGAGCGGCCTCGGAGGGAACGGAGGTAGGCTGCGCGGCTTGGCGCGCGTCGGCTACACGGAATCGGTAGCCTTGTGCGCGCTGATCCAGGATTTTAGTGGATACGCGCGGCTACGCGCGTATGTACTAAAATCCCGCGTACTTTTGTTTGCGCCTGGAGCACCAACAAAAGTACGCCAACGCGCCGTTTTTGAAAATCTACCCCACAGGTTTTTTTTCATATTTTCTGAAATTTGCTTATATTTATAATGGTATTGAGGAAAGAATCTAAGTGGTCCCGAAAGCATTAAGGGGTAGATTTTCAAAAACGGCGCGTTGGCGTACTTTTGTTGGTGCTCCAGGCGCAAACAAAAGTACGCGGGATTTTAGTAGATACGCGCGTAGCCGCGCAAATCCTGGATCGGCGCGCGCAAGGCTACCGATTCCGTGTAGCTGGCGCGCACCGAGCCGCGCAGCCTATCTCCGTTTCCTCCGAGGCCGCTCCGCCTAGACGCGACCCGGGGGCGGTTCCGGAGGGCGCGGCCACGCCCCCGGACTGCCCCGGGCCGAAACCACGCCCCCGGGCCCGCTCCCGAAACGCCACGTCCCGCCCCGAAAACGGCGCGCCGCTTGGCCCCGCCCTCGACACGCCCCCTCGGAAAACCCCGGGACTTACGCGAGTCCTGGGGCTCTGCGCGCGCCGGTAGGCCTATTGAACATAGGCGCACCAGCGCGCAGGGCTCTTAAAATCCGCCCCTAAGAGCATAAGAAGTGCGAAGCTGGTTCAGAGCAATGGTATATTGAATCCAGCATCTTGTTTCTAATGGTGGCCAGTCCATATTACTTAGATTTACTTATCAGATCCCACATAGCAAAACCCATTCCATGCTGCTTTGTCCCAGAAGAGAAAGGAAAAGACAACAAAAGCTATCTGGCTAAAATAATGGTTAATGGATCCCCTCCAGAAACATATCCAAACCTTTTTTGGGATTGATGGACCCTTGATCTGACCCAGTATGGAATATTTTATGTTCTTATGTTTATCAGAGTTTTTATCATCTGCTGCCTGAATTTGCCTCTCCAGACATTAGGCTGCTTATTCTTGAGGCAATCTAGAGAAGACTGATATGTTACCCCGTTGAGCTGGCCACATGTGTGACACCCAGCATAAACTCCTGGGACAATGAGGCTCTTGTTATGGCTTTCTGGAATGGATTAGCAGATTGAATCAAGAATGAGCTGGTGGAGATGGTTTTCAGGTGTGATGAGTCAGACGAACTGAACGAAATCACTGTGAACCTGGAAGATGTAGTAGGCCAGACTGACAAACTAAAGAGTAGCAAATCACCTGGACCGGATGGTATGCATCCTAGGGTACTGAAGGAACTCAAAAATGAAATTTCTGATCTATTTGTTAAAATTTGTAACCTATCATTAAAATCATCCATTGAACCTGATAACTGGAGGGTGGCAAATGTAACCCCAATATTTAAAAAAGGCTCCAGGGGTGATCTGGGTAACTATAGACCAGTGAGCCTGACTTCAGTGCCAGGAAAAATAGTGGAAACTATTCTCAAGATCAAAATCGTAGCGCATATAGAAAGACATGATTTAATGGAACACAGTCAACATGGATTTACCCAAGGGAAGTCTCGCCTAACAAATCTGCTTCATTTTTTTGAAGGGGTTAATAAACATGTGCATAAAGGTGAACCAGTAGATCTAGTGTATTTGGATTTTCAGAAGGCATTTGACAAAAGTCCCTCATGAGAGACCTCTACGAAACTAAAAAGTCATGGGATAGGAGGGTGATGTCCTTTCGTGAATTACAAACTGGTAAAAGACAGGAAACAGAGAGTAGGATTATATGGTGAATTTTCTCAGTGGAAAAGGGTAAACAGTGGAGTGCCTCAGGGATCTGTACTTGGACTGGTGCTTTTCAATATATATATATATATATATTGATCTGGAAAGGAATACGATGAGTGAGGTTATCAAATTTACGGATGATACAAAATTATTCAGAGTAGTTAAATCACAAGCGGACTGTGATACATTACAGGAGGGACCTTGCAAGACTGGAAGATTGGGCATCCAAATGACAGATGAAATTTAATGTGGACAATTGCAAGGTGTTGCATATAGGGAAAAATAACCCTTGCTGTAGTTACACGAAGTTAGGTTCCATATTAGGAGCTACCACCCAGGAAAAAAGATCTAGGCACCATAGTGAATAATACTTTAAAAATCGTCGGCTCTGTGTCCTGCAGCAGTCAAAAAAGCAAACAGAATGTTAGGAATTATTAGAAAGGGAATGGTTAATAAAACGGAAAATGTCATAATGCCTCTATATCGCTCCATGGTGAGACCACACCTTGAATACTGTGTACAATTCTGGTCGCCGCATCTCAAAAAAGATATAGTTGCGATGGAGAAGGTACAGAGAAGGGCAACCAAAATGATAAAGAGGATGGAACAGCTCCTTTATGAGGAAAGGCTGAAGAGGTTAGGGCTGTTCAGCTTGGAGAAGAGACGGCTGAGGGGGGATATGATAGAGGTCTTTAAGATCATGAGAGGTCTTGAACGAGTAGATGTGATTCAGTTATTTACACTTTCGAATAATAGAAGGACTAGGGGGTATTCCATGAAGTTAGCAAGTAGCACATTTAAGACTAATCGGAGAAAATTCTTTTTCACTTAATGCACAGTAAAGCTCTGGAATTTGTTGCCAGAGGATGTGGTTAGTGCAGTTAGTGTAGCTGGGTTCAAAAAAGGTTTGGATATGTTCTTGGAGGAGAAGTCTATTAACAGCTATTAATCAAGTTTACTTAGGGAATAACCACTGCTATTAATTGCATCAGTAGCATGGGATCGTCTTATTGTTTGGGTAATTGCCAGGTTCTTGTGGCCTGGTTTGGCCTCTGTTGGAAACAGGATGCTGGGCTTGATGGACACTTGGTCTGACCCAGCATGCCAATTTCTTGTGTTCTTATGTTCTTTAAACTCAGCTAAATTACTAGCCTTGACAATGTTCTCTGGAAAACAATTCCATAGTTTATGCACTGACTAAAATAATACTTTCTAGAAAACATTTTAAATCAGGTACTAGTTAGTTTCATGGAGTGTCTCCTAGTCATAGTACTATTGGAAAAAGTAAATAACCAGTCTTTATCATCTTGCTCCACACCACTCATGGTTTCTCTAAACCTCTATCATATCTCTTTTCAGCCATCTCTTCTCCAAACTAAAAAGCTCTAACCTGTCAAGCCTTTCTTCATAAGGGAGCCATTCCATCCCCTTAATCATTTTTTATGTCCTTCTCTGTACCTTTTCTAGTTCTGATATATCTCTTTTCAGATGTAGCAAATAAAACTGCACACAATACTCAAGGTGTGGTGTTACAATGGATGCACACAGGGCATATATTTTTTTTATTTGTTCTCTATTCCTTTCTGAATAATTCCTAGTATTCTGTTTGGTTTTCTTTAATTTGTTGCGGCACACTGAGCTGAGGATTTCAAAGTATTGTCCACAATGATCTCTTTGCTATTATAAAATATTTGTTAGCCTACTAATGGTATCAACTTTAACCAACTAATTTGTTTATTCTTTTTTTAATTAGTACTTTTCCAGCATTGTTGCGCCGGAGGCGGACCCTTGGGCCGAGGTGGGGTTAATGCTACCCATAGGAGGGATCCTACCGGTCCCCACCATCGGTAGGCAGAGAGGGCTGTCGGATGGAGGCCAGCTGGTGCTTCACCAATACCAGTCTTGCTCCCCACAGGTTGAGCCTTTGGGTGCTGGGGCCGGCTGGACTTAGGTGGACTCTGTCAGTGGTCATCGATGGTTGTATCGAGGTCAGCCCAGAGGCAGCAACTAGTGTAGGTATCAGTCTGTACTGGACGAGGTGGAGTTCCGGAGACCCGGGCACCAATAGGAACACAGTCTGACAGAGGGCACCCGAGCAAGAGCAGGCTGAAGCCTGAATGAACCGCGACCAGGACAAAGGCTGAAGAGGCTTCTTTAAGCAAGCTGGGTTCAGGGCTGGTGGAAGTCTGGAAGCAGTGGCAAGCAAGGCTGAGGTCTGGATGAGGAGAGAGTCAAAGGATGGTCAGACGAAGCAGAAGTCCAGGGCTGGAGAGAAGCAATGGCATGGTCAGGTGATGCAGAGGTCTGGGGCTGAAGAGAGTCAATGGAGTAGTCAGGCGATGTAGAAGTCTGGGGCTGGAGAGAAGCAACAGAGTACTCAGGCAATGCAGAGGTCCGGGGCTGGAGAGAGGCAATGGAGATGTCAGGTGATGCAGTCAAACCAGGTTAGCAATCTGAAAGAGAGATGAAAGAACAGGAACTCAGGAACAAGGAAACAGGAACGAATGCAATCAGGATCAGGAACCAGGAACAGAAGGAGCAATGAGCACTCGACTAGTGAGGGGACTTGTAGCAAAGGCGATTTGAGAGAGCGGAGCCCGGGCTTATATACCGGAGCTCTGCCGACGTCATCATCCGGGGCCACAGCCAGGTTCCCGCCACAGGCCCTATGAAAGGATCTGCTGTGTTCTCGCGCGTGCCTAGGGAGGGGCGCAGTGCAACGCTGGTCAGGACGGCGTCTCTCTGTGGGCCACGCGTGGAGGCCTGATGCAGAACATCAGGAACTACAGCAGAGCCAGAGGCACCAGGGGTGACCCGAGGATGGAGCCGGCAGCCCACAGCTACCAGAGACGAGGGACCAGGTGTTGGATCACTTTGAAAGAGGTGAGGGGGCCGAGCGTCTGCCACGGCCGGAGCGTGTAACAAGCATATGTTTTTTTGACCCAGTTGTTTCCTTCTACCCCTTTGTACTTCCATATCAATTAGAAGCAGAAGTTGGATCTGACTCTATAGAGTTTATTCATAACTATGTAGGTATTCTTCCCTGATAGTCTACCCCATTCCTGGATATACTTAGCCTGGTCACTGGAGAGATGGTCCTGAGCTGGGAAACGTACTCTAGAGCTCTTTGCAGAATCCTGCGATCATAGACCCCAAATCTGGCCACAAGATGTCACTCTTAAGCAATGACCATGATTCCCTCTATCCACAGCATCCTCAGTCCCAGCCAACATGGAGAATAGAAGACCTGACTCAGGGATCGAGCCAGGGACCTTCTGCATAGCAATGCACAGTACTTGCCAATTGAGCCACCATTTATACCTATGTGCACTTATATGCATAGTATGTTTCCATCTGATCAACCATTTAGTTTTTCTTTAAGCAAGCACACCAAATATTTTTGTGATTTAAATAGAAAGCTTGATGTAAACTTTTTAACTATACCTTTGTTCAGTCATTTTCATTGTGTTCTTTCATCTACTACAGAAATTCTGTTTTCATCTTCATCTAGAATTTCCACCTTCATCTTCATCTAGAATTTCAAATGAACTTAAAAAATGTGAAACAGAAGTTTAGAGACATACAAATTTTTGCTTATAATATGAAGATATACTTTTTATTTCTGATGGACATTTCAAATGTTAGTTTGGGTTGTGTAAAATAAAACCCAGTAAATTAGTGCGGTGAAGTTTCATAAATATTCATTAAACCCAGGTGTATATAATAGAGGTACTGTGAACTTTTAAGTATAAGAGCTGGGCTGATTACCATATGAAAACCATCTTCTACTTAAAACAAATTTCTTTCTGCATAAGAATTAGCATTTCACATAGTTCTTCTGCCAGAATAAGTAATGTTTAATTTTCAATTCTATGTCATTGATTTCCAATGAAGTAATGTGCAAATATCATTTATAAAATATAGTTCGAGGTCAACTGCAGGGCACAGGAGTAAAATACGATACAGAAAAATTACAGGAATTTCAACTCAGGAGACAGAAAGATTGCTATTAAGTTGCAGAAATACACTGCAGTTACTTTTTTTTTTTTTTTTTTATAGAGGAGCACTAGAGATGGGTGAACATATCCATACTCAGTATTGTTTTCTCTCATCTCCATCTGTCCTGCTTTTACAGTGTCCTGCTTCTACAGCAGCTTGTCTAATGCTGTGTTACTGATGCTGTATTCATGCTTTACTTTGCATAGTTTCTGTGTTTGCTCTTGCACTGCCAACTGGTGGTCAGCTTGCACTTTCACAGTTTCTACTGAATTCGGTGTAATTGGCTCTAAAGGGTTAACTGACTGAAAGCAGGGATGCCTGGGAGTTTTTCTTGTCTCAACTCTGGTCAGTACTGGTCAGGCCTATGTGAATCAGCAGCTAACTTGGCCAACCCTGCATGCTTATTTTATTCTTACCTATCCTTATTTCTGTAGCATAGACTATGCTGGTTGCTGTAATCTTCAGTTTATGCACAGTAAAACTCTATAATTTGTTTTAACTGTTAATAAAGTCTGGAGTTGAAGAAGAGGCCTCCTCTATCTGTGAGTAAGAACTGAATTGACCTATCTGTTAAAGTGTTCTTAAGAAATACATAGCAGAGACAGAATATGGATCACCCTCTATTACATTATGATTGGGTAGTGATGAAGCAGCTGATACTAGGGATGTGAATTGTTTTTTCACGATTTAAAAAAATCGTCAGATAATTTTTAAATTGTCAAAAATCGTTAGAGTTGCGATACAATAGAAATTCCCCCGATTTATCGTGAAAAATCGTAAATCGGGGGAGGGGGGAGGGCGGGAAAACTGGCACACCAAAACAACTCCTAAACCCACCCGACCCTTTAAAACAAATCCCCCACCCTCCTGAAACCCCCAAAATGTTTTAAATTACCTGGTGGTCCAGTGGGGGGGGGGGGGGGGGTGTCCCGGCGCGATCTCCCGCTCTCGGGCCATCGGCGCCATTTTGGCTGCCACTAATATAAATGGCGCTGATGGCCCGATAAAAAAAACCCCCACCCGACCCTTTAAAATTACCCCCTTAGCCTCCCCCACTCTCCTGACCCCCCCTCAAACTTTTTACACATACCTGGTGGTCCAGGGGGGCCGCGGTCAGCGATCTCCCATTCCCAGGCCATCAGCTGCGCTAAAAAAAATGGCGCCGATGGCCCTTTGCCCTTACCATGTGACAGGGCAAAGGTAGCGCCGGCGCCATTTTGAATACTGGCAATTCGGCTCGAGTACAGGAGATCGCTCCTGGACCCCCTCTGGACCCCCAGGGACTTTTGGCCAGCTTGGGGGGCCTCCTGACCCCCACAAAACTTGCCAAAAGTCCAGCGGGGGTCCGTGAGCGACCTCCTGCACTCGGGCCGTATTGCCAGTATTCAAAATGGCGCCGGCGCTACCTTTGCCCTCACTATGTCATAGAGGCCAACAGTCGGCCCCTGTGACATTGCTCCAGGACCCCTGCTGGACTACCAGGGACCTAGACCCCCCAAGACTTGACAAAAGTCCCTGGTGGTCAAGCGGGGGTCCTGTAGCCATATTCTGCACTCGGGCCTTTGGCTGCCAGTATTCAAAATGGCACCAATAGCCTTTGCCCCTACTATGTCACAGGGGCTGGCCAATGGCACCGGTAGCCCCTGTGACATAGTAAAGGAAAAGGCTATTGGTGCCATTTTGAATACTGGCAGCTGACGGCTTGAGTGCAGGAGATCACTCCAGGACCCCTGCTGGACCACCAGGGACTTTTGGCAAGTCTTGGGGAGGTCATGAGTGCCCCCAAGACTTGCCAAAAGTCCCTGGTGGTCCAGCAGGGGTCCTGGAGCGATCTCCTGTACTCAGGCCATCGGCTGCAGGTATTCAAAATGGCGCCGATAGCCTTTGCCCTTACTATGTCACAGGGGCCACTGGTGCCATTGGTCGGCCCCTGTCACATGGTAGGAGCAATGGATGGCCGGCACCATCTTGTGCTCCTACCATGTGACAGGGGCCGACCAATGGCACCGGTAGCCCCTGTGACATAGTAAGGGCAAAGGCTATCGGTGCCATTTTGAATACTGGCAGCCGACGGTCCGAGTGCTGGAGATTGCTCCAGGACCCCTGCTGGACTACCAGGGACTTAGACCCCCCAAGACTTGACAAAAGTCCCTGCTGGTCAAGCGGGGGTCCTGTAGCCATATCCTGCACTCTGGCCATTGGCTGCCAGTATTCAAAATGGCACTGATAGCCTTTGCCCCTACTATGTCACAGGGGCCGGCCAATGGCACCGGTAGCCCCTGTGACATAGTAAGGGAAAAGGCTATTGGCGCCATTTTGAATACTGGCAGCCGACGGCTCGAGTGCAGGAGATCGCTCCAGGACCCATGCTGGACCACCAGGGACATTTGGCAAGTCTTGGGGAGGTCATGAGTGCCCCCCAAGAATTGCCAAAAGTCCCTGGTGGTCCAGCAGGGGTCCTGGAGCGATCTCCTGCACTCGGGCCGTCGGCTGCCGGTATTCAAAATGGTGCCGATAGCCTTTGCCCTTACTATGTCACAGGGGCTACCGGAGCTATTGGTCGGCCGCTGTCACATGGTAGGAGCAGAAGATGGTGCCAGCCGTCCATTGCTCCTACCATGTGACAGGGGTCGACCAATGGCACCGGTAGCCCCTGTGACATAGTAAGGGAAAAGGCTTTTGGCGCCATTTTGAATACCGGCAGCCGACAGCCCGAGTGCAGGAGATCACTCCAGGACCCCCGCTGGACCACCAGGGACTTTTGGCAAGTCTTGGGGGGGGTCAGGAGGGTACGGGTTTATTCGTTAGTGATAGGTTGTATTCGTGGGGGTTCGCCATACATTTCGTGACCCCCACGAACACAACGAATATGGCATACACGTTGCGGATTGCCAATACGTTGCAAACGAATGCACACACCCCTAGTGTTAGCCCCCAATTACAAAGTGCCCTCCAGGACTACATTGAGTAGATATGTTATCCCTGCCCCGTGATAGTGTATTTGGATTTTTAGAAAGCATTTTATAAAATCCTTCATGTGAGGCTTCTGAGATAGGAGGCAATGTCTATTCATGGATTGCAAACTGGTTAAAAGACAGGAAACAGAGAGTAGGATTAAATAATCATTTTTCTCAGTGGAAAAAGGTAAACAGTGGCATGCCTCAGGGATCTGTACTTTGACAGGTGCTTTTTAATAGACTTTTCAAAGATCTGGAAAGGGATACAATGAGTGAGGTGATCAAATTTGCAGGTGACAAAAAATATTCACAGTAGTTAAATTACAAGCAGATTATGATAAATTGCAGGAGAACCTTATGTGACTGTTAGATTGGGTGTCAGAATGGCAGATGAAATTTAGTATGGACAAGTGCATGGTGATCCATATAGGGAAAATAATCCATGTTATAGTTACACAATGTTAGGTTCCATATTAGGAGTTATCAATCAGGAAAAAGCTGTAGGCATCATAGTGGATTATATATTAAAATTGTTGGTATAGTGTGTGCAGTTGTCAAAAAAGTAAACAAAATGATATGAATTATTTGGAAGGGAAATGTGAATAAAATGGAGAATATATTAATGTCTCTATATTACTCCATGGTGAGTTCAAACTTGGATACTGTGTACAATTCTGGTCACTACATCTCAAAAAAGATATAGTTGCACTGGAAAAAATACAGAGAAGGGTGACCAAAATGATAAAGGGGAAATGAACAGTTCTCCTATGAAGAAAGGCTAAAGAGATTAGGGCTGTTCAGCTTGGAGAAGAGATGGGGGGAATATGATAGAGGTCTATAAAATCATAAAAGGACTTGAGCGGGTAAATGTGAATCGGTTATTTATACTTTCTGATGATTCAAGGACTGGGGGAATTTCATGAAGTTAGCAAGTAGCACATTTAAATAAATCAGAGAAAATTATTTTTCACTCAGTGCACAGTTAAGCTTTGGAATTCATTGCCAAAGGATGTGGTTAAGGTAATTAATGTAGCTGGGTTTAAAAAAGGTTTGAATAAGCTTTTGGTCAACAAGTCTATAAAATGCTATTAATCATGTTGACTTAGGGAATAACCACTGCTTGTTGCCAGCATCAGCAGCATGGGATCTAGTTAATGTTTGGATACTTGCCAGGCACTTGTTGCCTGGATTGGCTGATATTGGAAACAGGATGCTAGACTTAATGGACCCTTGGTCTGACCCAGTAAGGCAACTTCTTATAACTTCTTATTAGCTTTCCAGAATTTCTGTGCAAGTGGCAAATGACTGAAAACACCTTGGAGGATTTTTAGCTATTATATCTAGCTGCCATGCCCCTGATATTTATTTGTTTTTTATTTTTGGGTTTTTATATGCCATCATTCCATGTGAGAATCACTAGATCACAACAGTGTATATACTATTGTGGGGGTATGCTACCATTCTCCCTACCTGCCGTGGGAGTTTTGGTTCCTCTGTGCTATTTGCTGTTTATATCCCAACCTAATTTTCTCACCCTGATTTTTTCTTAGTTATACTGGAACATTTTGTCCCCAAAGTTATACTGGAACATTTTGTCCCCAAAATAAAAATATGAAAAATGAAAATAAAAATCATCTTTCTCCTCCCATACCTCCTCTTTTCTGGCTTTTCATCTTGCTGTCTAGGTCTGTCTAGGCCTTTGAGCTCTTTGTGATTGACTGTAACCTTTGGGGTTTTGATACCTTTGTGCTGTTTGTAATTAATCACGTTCTATGCCTTGGTGTTTTGACACATTTGTGCTGTTTGTGATTGACCACACTCTATGCCTAGGGTGTATGCAACCGATCACATTCTATAATTTAAGGGTTTTGATGCTGTTGTGCTGTATGTGCTTTCCTGCAATAAAATATTAATTTGATTTTGCTATATCACCACTATCATCTGGACAGTAATCTATAAGCACAAAATGATTCTTCTCTTCCACCTATTTCAGAATTGTATCTAACACAGATACAGATGAATCACACTATGGAACTGACTTGTTTACATCTATATTACCATTGTATTAAGTAAAAATTGAAACTGGAATCCCAGATATGAAGTTAATATTCAGCACCACTTAGTTGCATAAATTCAGATTTATGCAGCTAAGTAGCAACATATGAAAATCTGGCATTGTTCAATGGCTGCTACTTAATCAGATTACTATTTATCCAGCTAGTTATCTGGCTAAGTGGTAGGTGGGACAGGGGTATAACAGGAAGAAGCCTCTGAACTGGATAAGTGATGATATTCCTCTTATCTGGCTTAGTTAGCCAGATAAGAGGAATATCTGGCTTAGTTAGCCAGATAAGGAAGACCTTCTGTTGGGCAGGTCTGATGTTAGCTGGATAAACTTATCCTCCTAACTAAAATTTAGTCAAGTACATTGAACAGTGTAAATGCACCATTAAATATCCCAGCTAAGTTAGCTAGATAAACTCATCTGGCTAAAATTCCTAGCTGGCTATCTTTTGAGTATATACCTCTCTATATATTGTATTTTAGTAAGCAGTGCTCAATGTATATTCTTTATCTCCTAGCCTATTATTTGCCTTTCCCCTTCCTTTCCTTGTATTTTAAAGACAGATGCTTAATCTGGCAACTTTTCCACATTAATGATAGAGAAACAGAAGCATTCCATACAGATTGTGCTAAACAGAGCCTTTCAGTCTATCACAATATTCTTCGTGCGATGAGTGATACCATTGGTTTTGTTGCTGCTAGCGTCACAGTGGTTATTTTCAGTTTCTCAGTCACTGTTGCAATCTGACAGTCCATGGAGAGAAGAGTCAGTGTCAAAATATTACTCTCCTCAAAGGCTTTCTCAGTTGACTGGTGCCAGACTGAAGTAAAGCTGTGAAAAAGAAGTTTCCACTAAGACGTAAAATCTATTGAAATTTGCTAGCTTTGTTCACCAAGCTAAACAAAACCAAGGCATTTTCACATTCAAACAATATTGAACATTGCTTTCTTTAACAATGCTTTGTTGACAAGGACAATTATACCTAGCAATAATACTTTATATAGCATCTTTCATGCAAATGTGTTCAAAAACTCTTTACAATCACACACATTTTTAAATAAAAGTTACAGTAAAATATGACACGTCCTCACAAAGAGGGAGCTTCATTTTCAGTTTTTATTTTATTCTCCTTGGAATTTATAAGTGTTTATTAAACTAACCAAAACTAGGAGAAAATCAAGACTCTTTCTCCCGTTTTCCTTTTTTTTTTTTTATAGCAAATACTGATAAATTCCAGATAAAAAGAAAACCTGAAAAAGAAGGTTTCTACTCACAAGTTAGATCAGGGTAATATTACTTCTCATAAACAACAGACATGAGAAGAAATGAGCTTGTGAAATGAAGAAATACTGGTAAACCACTCCAGATAAACAGTGAGGAAGCACAAAAGATCTGCCAGTACCTGTGGATAGGTTATGTGCTGGAAGTGAGAGAGGTCAGGAGATAGAAACATAGAAACATGATGGCAGAAAAAGACCATATGGCTCTCTAGATGAGATTTGTACAATGTTCTCTCAACCTAGAGGGTCCATCAAGCTAGGTTGAGAGACCATTGGACAAATCTCATCATTGTGTGAGTTTCCTCACTCCGAAGGACATCAAATCGTCACAAGAGAGCACTGTTCTGTTCGTACGTCTCACTCTGCATGTAAAAGTGGCCCCTAACCCCTGCACTACTACCTAAACCTCACCTCGAGTTACAAGGTGGGCCTCCCATAGTAGCATAAATAGCTGCTTACTATGGTGCTATCCCCCACAGTCTCTCTCTCTCTCTTTCTCTCTCTCTGCCTAAAAATGCTCAAAATGGAATTTGTGAAAAAATTGCATTGTGGGCATAATACATGAGATCACACAGCTTAACACAATTAAAAAAGGTGTAATTATTTTTGGTGATATCATGTGTTATGGCTTCATAAAGTGTGTTGATAAATGACCCTGTATATTAGCACATAATGCCCCAAAGTTTTACTTCTTTTGACTGTAAAGAATTAATTCTTTGTGTTTCTTGTTTTTATTTTTATTTTAGGTGTCTTCGATGGCTTGTTGAAACTGTAATACTAACTAAATTAAATCAAAGGATTATTGAAATATCCATATCTTTCTTTCAAATGAAAGAACAGTTCAACAAATAATAAACAAACTGCTTTAATTCAACCCTTCACTCTTTCTCTTCTCTTTTGTGGTTTTATTCATGGGTTCCTTCTATTTCACTTGAAGTATATACACATATATAATGTGAGCATAGGCAGATTCTTCTCTAAAGGCAGTGTTTTATTCACAGGTCTTTAGTATTTTGTTTTGTCTTCAAAGCTGCTGACAGCTACTCCAGATGGAGAGTGCCTTGCAATATGATCAACAGCTTTCAGTCACTGAATGGTTCTGAACTTTACACTTCCAGCATTCACCATTAATAAAGGTTACTCATACGCTATTTCTGACACTAATAAATGCTGTGCTAATAATATGTGGTACAGCAGTAGAATTAATATTTAATCTTTTCTATCTAATACCTTACCTTGTCAGAAACCCACATTCATATTCAATCATACTCTCATGCTCTCTTATTATTGTGAATGTTCTTTCATTGTTTTTAAGTTATTTGCATTCTTTTTTTTAGGCTTTGAGGTCAGAGGACTATCACAGCACCTCCGCTCTCTTCGACTTCTGGTTCTCAATTATCAAATTCTATAACTGTCCTTTTCTTTTCTGTGTTCTTCAGATCCTTCCTCACTGATGTCAGTCAGTACTATTTTTTTTAAACTGAATATTATTCATTTCTTAAGTATTGATTGGCATTTTTATTCTTATATATTTAATACATGGGTTATTAGAACTTTTTTAGTTTTTACATTTTCTTTTATAATATGTCATTTAAAAAAATCATCTTTGTGCTTTGGATAGTTTTCGTAGGGTTAGGCTAACCACTTCACTGGTAACCAGGGAAGCCAAACGCACATATGCCCTGATTATGACCATAGAATTTCTCCGGTCACCTTGGTATTTTCTGGTTATTCTGGGATGTGTAGGCTAGTCCATAAATTTTAGGGGTGTTCAGGCAGTACCAACTTGCTTTATAATTAATTTCTTTAACATTTTTATATCTTCACAATGCTTCTAAATGAATTAAAAATATTCCTTATAATTATTTTGAATATTCACCATGTTTTTTATTCTCTAAATAACTATGCAGTTCATGAAATTAACATTAACATTTTCCTAGTAAAAACCATTAACTTTAGGTTTTTACTTTCAACTATATATGCATTCTAAAAATTTTTAAAGGTTTTTCCTTTATTTTTCCAAAGCTCTGCCTGTTTGCCAAAACTAATTTCCACCTTCAAAGGAACCAGTCTCTTCTCGAGAAGATTTACATTTTTAAACTTGTTTTCAGGACCGAGGAGCTGGTATCAGACAGGTGGCAGGATCCCCTCCCTTGACCACCACCAATTATCTCTACCAAACTTTTTTAACTTTCTTTATTTTTTCTAAAATCAATAGCCTTCCCCCACCTGAAAGGCAGGTACATACTGACATCATTAATGATGACAGTAAAATTGTGGCCTACTTCACTGTAACATCGGAGCATCCCTCTAGGCCCTCCAATGCTCACCACACCATTTTTTATACATTTTTCTTCACACTTTCAACACCACTCCTGTAAGTTTCCACGTGCATGAAAGGTACTCACCCCGGCAGCAATCCCAGCATAGACCCCAGCTCTCCAATGGCCCTCCTCACTGAACCTTCAAACACAGAAGGAGGATGCTGCCGGCAGCAATCGCAATTTTTAACACAGCTGACCGCTGTTGGTTAGCTGATTCCTCTCGCACCAGTCTCCAATTGCTCCCAATGCTGTACAGTTCCTTCCAAGTCCTCTCCACGAAGGGAAAAAAACCCAAAAAACTGATCGTCCGAGGACCGGCAATCTGACTCCCATCTTCAGGCTCCTCCCTCTCTCCTTCACTTCAAAATCATTCTCGGCCCTGACGCTATGTCTGCCCTGTCTCTCTCCTTACTCACCGCCCCTGGACCAATCCCGGCATGAACACCATCCAAAATCACTCCTCACTGCAGCCCTCCTCCCAGCCGGCCAGCACACACTCCTGGGGACGTCTTTACAATAGCAGCACAAAAAAAAAAGAAAAACCTCTTTTCCTTCCTGAAACCCAGGTAAACTTTTTATTTATTATTACTTTTTTTTCCCTTTGTACCTTATTCACAAAACTGTACTTTTGGTGGCTCTGGATTATCCCCAGAGGCCATGGTATACCAATTTGCAGAGGTTGCTGGTTGGCAGTCCTCTCAGACTGCCACTCTGGCAGGATCTATTACTTCAGGGAATCATTCTACATGATGATCTGGGTTGATTATGTCTTATGGTTTGGCCCTTGAGAGGGCCAGGTTGTTGAAGCATGGCTATTCTCTGGCATTGATTTCCACTGTGTTGTTGGCCAGAAAATTTTTCTACGCCTTTAGCTTGCTTTAGAGTTTGGAAAAAGTTACGAGGTTTGGTGTGAGGAGTGACGCTCTCATCCTCTCAAAATGGAAATTCATTTTGTTGTGGAACTTTTGCAAGGAGGATTGCAGAAAGGCTTGAATCTTAATACCTTCAAGGTTCAAGTGGCAGCTTTTGCTTGTTAGAGGGGGTGAGTCAATGGTGGGGCTTTGTTTTCCTATCCAGATGTATCCCTCTTCTTGAAGGGAGTAAAGCATCTGTCCTTCTTTACGGCCCCTGGTGCTTCTGTGGGACCTCAGTCTGTTCCTGAATTTCTTGGCAGATCTTACCTTTTGGCCACTTTGTGGGCTCTCATTGCAGTTGCTTACCTTGAAAGATAATTTTTCTCATGCCTCTCTGTCCTGCACATTGGGTTTCTGAAATGCAAGCTCTTACTTGTCATGAGGCTTTTCTGCGTGTGACTCTGAGAGTGGTACAGCTTCAAAATGTGCCTTCCATTTTGCCAAGAGAAGTTTTGGAGTTTCATTTGAATCAGTCTATTTCCCTGCCCATGTTGGACAGGGATAGAGATGAGGGTGAGTATCATCTTTTGCGTAGCTTGGATGCCAAGCAGCATCTGATGCAGTACTTGGAAGTTACTAAATCTGTCCAGAAGTCTGATCGAATATTTGTGCTCCATGGTGGAGGTAAACAGGGTGAACCAGTACTTCTCTCCGTAGGTCATCAAATCTTCACAAGAGACCACTGTTCTGTTCGTACATCTCACGTTGAATGACAAAGTGGCCCCTAACCCCCTACACTACTACCTAAACCTCACCTCGAGTTACTAGGTGGGCCTCCCATAGGGATACAAATACCTATCTAGGGAGAGGGCATTATGGCTAGGCTCAGCACTCTCTCTCTCTCTCTCTCTCTTTCTCTCAGATGGCTAGGCTGGTGCTCCAGGAGCTTCAAACCTACCAAACAGGCCTTTCAGGAGACATCACAAAATGCACTAGCCCCATAACACAAGCTATTGCACAGCTTAACACTACTGAAAAAGGTGTAGTTAAAATCAGTGTTGTCTGTGCAATAGCACTTCACAGACTGGCTAAACCCAGCCCACTCCCACCCCTCCTCTTTTTTGGATTTGCATTGCACCATACGATATGGTGCTATCACATGCGTTAACGGGGCTTTTCTCATGCAATAAGCCCTTAACGCGTGCAAAAACGCCTTAGCACATTTTGATAAATGACCCCCTTAGCCAGTTATAATTTATACAGCTAAATGCAGATATACATGCATATATTCGGCAGCTTAGCCATGCCACTGAATAATATAGCGTCTAAGTTAGCTAGCTTAGAAAGATGTCTGTTTGAATATCTCTACTCCCAGATTGCTTTGTCAAATCTCCCTCTGATAAAACTATACTGCCTCAGATCCTGAAACTGATAGGTTCTAGATTCTTCACTATTCTTTCTTTACTAGATTTTACATTAATTTTCTCACCACTGAGGTCATAATACTAGCCTATTACGATGCTGCAAGAAGGCCTAGCTGCGAGCAGCCTCTCACCTCCCTTGCGGCCTGGAGGCAGCTGCTGCTGCTTCCCACAGCCCAAGGGCCACTGACCGTTCCTCCCCTGCGCAGCGGGAGCGCTGCCAATGCCGAGCTCTCTTCTTTTGCGGCCAGGAGACCACCATCATCTCTGCTTTCTCCGCAGCCCAGGTGCCACTGATGCCATTGCCTTCCTTGCGGCAGGAGGCTACTTTTGACCTGCCTGCTACCAAGCGCCAGTCCCATTCTCTCCACAATGTGGAGAACCGCCGCTGATGCTCCTTCAGCCATGTCTCGCAGCAGGAGTGCTGCCATCAGCTTCTTATTTGCGGAAGAATGCCGCCGCTGTTCCTGGCCCCAGCTTCCACTAGGCGCGTGGCTGCACCTCTTCACAGTATTAAAGGGCCCATGGCGGGAAAAGCCCCGCGGCTCTGCTCTATGACATCACTTCGTCTTCTCATCTTCAGCTCTATAAAGGGGCTCTTCGCCAGTCCCTCGTCACCTTCGCAAGGAGCCTGCCTGCTCCTGGACTCCTCGTCTCATCTCATCATTCCAGGACAGTTCTGAGGTCCATTGTCGCTTCTTCAAGGTCCTTTGTTCTTTGTGGGAGCTCCCTTGTCTTCGTCCGTTGATCCTGGTCTCTCGTCGGATCCTGTGTCCTTGTCTGTCCTGTGCCTTGATGTTCCAGTCTTCGGATGTTACAGTCTTCAGATGTTCCTGTGTCCAGTTGTTCCTGTTCCTCTAGTTCCTGGATCCTGGTATCCTAGCCTTGTCTTGCCTGCTAGATTACACCTTCAGATGACCATCCTGTGAGTAAACCTGCATCTGATCTGGTGTCCTGTTCCTGGTCTTTGGAGCCCTGTCCCGGTCGGATCCCTCTCCAATTGCTGCCCAGATTCCTCTCTCGTCCTGAGCTTCAGTCTTGTGCTTGTCCCACTCTCCGTGTGGTCTGCAACCAGCCTCTTATGGTTGTGTAGGGTGAGCAGTGGGACAGCGTGGTCCTCAACCAGCCCATGGGGGGCTGTGTAGGGCACGCTGAGGGGCAGTGCCTGCTTGAGTCTCCAAGTGCCTTGTCTCGTCCAAGTCTCCAAGTGCCTATATCTCATCCAAGTCTTCAAGTGCCTAGTCTTGTCCAAGTCTCCAAGTGCCTTTGTCTCATCCTTGTTCCAGATTCATCACCTGTCCTTTACCTCTGCCCATCCTGTCGCACCTATCATTCCTGGGTGGTAGTTCCGAAAGGGCTATCGAGTGGCCTGAGGGCTACCCCAGAGACCAGCATTGTTTTGCTGGGTCACTTCTAGTGCGTTTGGGTTCGGCAGAGGTCCAAGCGCTCTGAATCTTCAGCCTGTCCGCCCGTGCTTAGATACAGATGAAATTTAGATATAGATGAAATTAGATACAGATGAAATTTAGATACAGATGAAATTTAATGTGGATAAGTGCAAGGTGATGCATATAGGGAAAAATAACCCATACTATAATTACACAATGTTGGGTTCCATATTAGGTGCTACAACCCAAGAAAGAGATCTAGGTGTCATAGTGGATAACACATTGAAATCGTCGGTTCAGTGTGCTGCGGCAGTCAAAAAAGCAAACAGAATGTTGGGAATTATTAGAAAGGGAATGGTGAATAAAACGGAAAATGTCATAATGCCTCTGTATCGCTCCATGGTGAGACCGCAGCTTGAATACTGTGTACAATTCTGGTCGCCGCATCTCAAAAAAGATATAATTGCGATGGAGAAGGTACAGAGAAGGGCTACCAAAATGATAAGGGGATGGAACAGCTCCCTTATGAGGAAAGACTAAAGAGGTTAGGAATTTTCAACTTGGAGAAGAGATGGCTGAGGGGGATATGATAGAGGTGTTTAAAATCATGAGAAGTCTAGAACGGGTAGATGTGAATTGGTTATTTACTCTTTCGGATAGTAGAAAGACTAGGGGGCACTCCATGAAATTAGCATGGGGCACATTTAAAACTAATCGGAGAAAGTTCTTTTTTACTCAATTCACAATTAAACTCTGGAATTTATTGCCAGAGGATGTGGTTAGTGCAGTTAGTATAGCTGTGTTTAAAAAAGGATTGGATAAGTTCTTGGAGGAGAAGTCCATTACCTGCTATTAAGTTCACCTAGAGAATAGCCACTGCCATTAGCAATTGTAACATGGAATAGACTTAGTTTTTGGGTACTTGCCAGGTTCTTGTGGCCTGGATTGGCCACTGCTGGAAGCAGGATGCTGGGCTTGATGGACTCTTGGTCTGACCCAGTATGGCATTTTCTTATGTTCTTATGTTCTTATCTCACCTGCCTTGGCGCTTCTCCAGACTCTCTCTCTGGGGTCATGCCATGGCCCAAGGGCACACTTACTCTCCTGAATAGGGACTGCTCCCTACCGCTCCCAACAGACTGCAAAGGCCATGTGTCCAGTGAGCATGTTCCTGTGATGGGCCTATGTTTTTGACTTCCAGATATTTTTTGACCCAAGATTTTTGTTCCAGCTTTTCTCATGAATCCCTCAACCTGCTGGAGGCACCAGCCTTTGTTGGGATTTTGTTTTTTCCTATGACCCACAGGAGGTGCCTGCATCTGTTTGATTGCTAACAACCTTTTCTTTGAGGAGCATCCATATGGCCTGCAGGAGGCGCCTGCACCCAGGTTCAATGGCTTCCACAGCTGCTCAAGTTTTTGGTTCCTTCATCCTTGTTTTTCCAGTTTGCTGAGATGTCTGCATTTTCCCCCTGGGTTTATTTTTCAATGACCTGCAGGAGGTGCCTGCACCCAGGATGTTAACACTATGCAGCTGAAAACTCCATATCCCTTGTCTACAAGCATCACCCCCTGAGGGGTACCTGCATTCCGTTTTTCCCAATATCTACCACCTCTTGGGCTCCTTGTTCTGATGATCTGCAGGAGGCACCTGCCCTTCATTTTCATTCAACCCTCAGATTGGAACCTGGACAGCCTTACTTCCAGTCATGTTGAACCACCAATTTAATCTACGCTTCCTTACACATGACATTTCCAAGTTTCAACCGGCTTCCATGCTTTAGTCCTGCTTCACTATATTCCATCGTTGTGATAATGCTCAACTTGTCCATTGTGCCTCGTCATCAAGCAAGGGTCTTGCTGGCCTTCCTCCTGGATATTCCTTGGTCTCTACTATCTTGCTGAAGGGAACTCCTGTCCTTTGTGAAGGCGTAATTGAAAGCCCACCATACTCAGAATTCTACAAGGCAGCATTCTATTGCTCACTCTGAAGCCTGAGCCATCTCTCAACAGTTCCTGAATTCCAATGCTGCTTCTTGTAAAACTTGAAAATCAAACTGTCGGTGACAGTTTGGAGACCCTATCATTGGTTGCTGTCCAGTCTCAAAAGAGCCTTGAGCTTGCCTTATCAGCCTAGTATGGACATCTGTCTACATGTGTCGACCCTAGCACAACTATCCATGGCCTTGTTTTCAAGTATGCCAGGAGACATCACGCTACCTATTATTCCATCAGCCTTAATCAGATGGTCCTTCTTCTGCCAAGGCCCTGTGTCCTATCCTCACCTAGGGTTTGGCCCTCAAGGCAAACTCCAAGGAAGCCTGTGCCCACGATAATTCCAGTTCTGCTTCTAAGCAATCCTTCATTCTTGTGGAATTATACCTCTAGCAAGAGTGAGTTTACCAGCATCTATGCCAGAATACAGATCAAATACCAGCAAGAAGACTTCCATGTTGAGTCTATTGCCAGAAAGTAAAATCCACTCTGTGACCACCTGGAAATAGCTTCCTTACTTAGTCTATTACTATTGGAATACCGCAAGCAAAGGAATTTGTTGTCCTAACACTTCTATCATTTAAGAGACTGCCTTTTCACCTAGCCATTGAAATCTCTATGTCTTGTTTTTGAATCACTGACCAGTGCCGAATGCTACTTATGCCTCCACATGCTCAACCAGGGCTGGGATAACCATTGGAACATTTTCAGTTTTCAAGAAATGTCAAGTTCACCAGTACTTTCCAGTTTGTTGCCCAGATTCCTTGTCTGCAACCTCATCTGCAGTAGAATCTTCGGAGTTCTAGCCTTTCCTAGGATCCTTCAATTCAGCTTTAAATTCTACGGTTCTATTCCTCATCCTTCAACAGCTTCAGCCTTGGAAAACTCAAGAATGGATTTCCTTCAACTAATCTCTCTGCCATTTTTAAGATGGTATATGGGCAATACCCTTCCTTAGACCCTTGACTGTTAATTTCCTAGTAAGAATCCAAGATGCAGTTCAGCTATCCTGCAATCCATTGTGATGTATAATCTGCGCCTTCATGTTCTTGTGTATGTCCTCATCTGAACCTTTGACTACCTCCGTTCCATGTCTTCGGCCTTGAATATTTCATCACTTCAGTCCTTTACCATGGAATTTGAGCTCCAGTTCTTGGACCCTCAATCTCTCCCTCATGGCATGGATGTTTATACCTTCGTCTCCTCCAAGCTGAAGAAAGGAGGCTTGAAAAGCGGGTCTTTGAGGAGGGGATATTTTTACGATGCTGCTCGTGGGCCTAGCTGTAAGCAGCCTCTCACCTCCCTTGTGGCCCAGAGGCCGCCGCTGCTTCACACAGCCTGAGCACCGCCGGCCGTTCTTACCCTGCACGGTGAAGTGCTGCCGATGCCAAGCTCTCTTCCTTTTTGGCTGGGATTCCGCCATCATCTCTGCTTCCTCCACAGCCCGGGTGCCGCCAACGCTATTGCCTTCCTTGTGGCAAGGGGCCACTTTTGCCCGGACTGTCACCAAGCACCAGTCCTGTTCTCTCTTTGGTGCAGAGAGCCACCGCTGATGCCACCTTCAGCCATGTCTCATGGCACTCATGGCACACTATCAGCTTCTTCTTTGGGTTAGAACGCTGCCGCTGTTTCTGGCCCAGCTTCCCCTAGGTATGCGGCCACACCTCTTCACAGTATTAAAGAGCCTGCAGCAGGAAAAGCCCCGTGTTCCTGCTCTGTGACGTCACTTCGTCTTCTCACCTTCAGGCCTAAAAAAGGACTCTTCGCCTGCCTGCTTCGCCTTCGCCAGCCTGCCTGCTCCTAGATTCCTCGCCTCATCTCATCATTCCAGGATGCTTCTGAGGTCCATCGTCACTTCTTCAAGGTCCTTTGTTCTTCATGGGAGCTCTCTTGACTTCGTTCATTGTTCCTGGTCTCTCATCGGATCCTGAAGCCTTGTCTGTCCTGTGCCTTGATGTTCCTGTCTTTGGATGGTCCTGTGTCCAGTTGTTCCTGTTCCTCTAGTTCCTGGTTCCAGGAATCCCAGCCTTGTCTCACCTGCTGGATTCTGCCTCCATATGACCATCCTGTTAGTAAAACTGTATCTGATCTGTTGTCCTGTTACTGGTCTTTGGAGCCCTGTTCCAGTCAGATAGCTCTCCAATTGCTGCCCAGTTTCCTCTCTCATCCTGAGCTTCAGTCCTGTGCTTGTCCTGCTCTCTGCATGGTCAATGTCCAGCCTCTTCAGGTTGTGTAGGGCACGCAGTGGGACAGCATGGTCTGTGACCAGCCCATGGGGGGCTGTGTAAGGCATACTGAGGGGCAGTGCCTGCCTGAGTCTCCAAGTGCCTTGTCTTGTCCAAGTCTCCAAGTGCTTACGCCTTGTTCAAGTGTCCAAGTGCCCATGTCTCATCTTTGTTTCAGAGTCATCACCTGTCTTTGACCTCTGTCCATCCTATCACACCTGCCATTCTTGAGCGGCAGGCCCAAAAGAGCTATTGAGTGGCCGGAGGTCAACCCCAGAGACCAGAATTATGTTGCTGGGTCTCTTCTGGTGCATTCAGGTTCAGCAGAGTTCTGAGTGCTACGAGTCTTCAGCCCGTCCGCCCGTGTTTGGATATGTCTCACCTGCCTTGTCAGTTCTCCAGAGTCCCTCTCTGGGGTCGTGCCATGCCCCAAGGGCATACTTTCCCTCCTGAATAGGGACCAGTCCCTAGTGTTCCCAACATAGCCTATTGTTCCCAACCTCTTTTTTATTACCACTTTTATGAAGGAGAACAGCTACCATTCTCCATTCTTTACAGACTGCTCCCACCTATTTTTTGGGATAGAGGAGTCTGTCTTTCACCTTTTTTTCACCTTTTCTATGCATGTTTTACCCGTTTTCTTAAAAGTTTGTTTTTAAATTCTGGTTGGAATTTTCCCCCACATTTTTTTCTATAGGCTCACCATGTTCAGGGGTCTAACTGCACAGGCATGGGGTCATCTGGCCAATTTCCTTTTGGCCACGGCCAAAGATGCTATAAGTTGATCCAGGAAGCAAAGGTTGGCCAGGAGAAATTGAATGGATCTTAAGCCCATATTCAAGACAGATTACTACCATACAGGGTCTACTGGATCCATGAAGGAGATTATGGTGGATGCTGAACAGAATGCTCTGCCTGGCCTCCAACCTATGTTTACAGTTCACTTAAATATGTAGGCTTTTGTGTTCAAGCAGTGGGCAGTCCTGGCAGATCTGCACTGGTGCACTGAAACATCCCAGCCCCAGTACCATGAATCACAGGATCACACCTTGGATATGCAGGAACAATCCCTAAACGCACCTGCCAGGGTTACAGCCCTTTTATTACCCCCTTTTTATTTTCTCTCATTACTTCTTTTTCTCTCTCCCAACTAAGAAAAGGTTGGTGGTCTCACTTTGTCTCTTCTGGGAGTTTTTTTTTTTCATTCGGTAAAACATCAGTTAAGGCTGTTTTTCTTTGGATCTCCATGGGGTGTGAGAAACACAGTAGTTTCTCAGTGATAAAGGTAACCTCCACTCTAGCTGCCTTCTTTGTGCTTCCCAGTTTAAAATAGGAAAGTAGAGATCTGAACATGAGATCCAAAGTGGCAGTACCATCAGCCTCTGCCTAATCAGGCATCCTTTCACTTGGTCAGTATCATCACGTTTTCTGTCTTGGGGTTTCAACAACAGCTCTGTAAACTTCTGTCTCATGAGTGGAAGGTCTGGCTTGGATTACCAGAAAAGGCTGTTAATGAGTATGAGAAGATTGCACCCTGTTCAACTCCCTTTATTCTTCTTCTATCTTTTAGATATCTGAAACTGATAAACTTCTGTAAGCCATCAATAGCTCCGTCAGTAGGAGGAAACCCTGATTATTCTTTTTCTATGCATCAGACATTGGGCGTTAAAGGTGGATGTCCTAACCTGACCTAAAAGCAAAAGTATCTGGCAGTGTACCTATTGCACCCTAAATTTGCCAAGAGGGCCTGATTGACGATTGTTGTGATCCTGAAAAGAGTTAAACAGTGCTGAAAAAAAAAAGTATTTTATTACTTTTGTCTTTGATATGGTATGGGATTAGGTGCTGATGCCTTTTAATCAACAATGATGAGTATAGTGAAAGATCAGTAGTCTTCATTTCCTCAGTTTGTCTTAGGCAATCCCCTCATGTTGATTAATATTTATAATATGTAAAAAGGATATCTAAGATCTTAGGAAATAATTTTGTTTGTAATAGCCATGCAAGTTTAAGCTCATTTTAGATAGAAATTTTTAATATGTATGAAGTGGTACATTCTTGAGTGTGAAATAAAGACATAAGAGACATTATCTGACTAGAATATAAATAAAACACTGCAGAGAATGGCCTCTACATTTTTTTTCTTGGAGATAGAAAGCACTATAAGAAAGCGCTTAATGAAAATGTTATATTTGTAGCCTCTTTCTGTCAAAATAATTGTGTGTAGGATTTGTATAAATCATGGAATTTCATTTGAATCATATCTATTTTATTCTGTGTCTACCAGCTACAGGATTGCCTTCTCAAAGCAATCCAGATTTAGAATAAAAGTGAAGTAGATAACACAATTGAATGTCTAAAGTTGAAAACTGACACCCCTACTAATATTGTATTCTTCAGTATATATAGCTATATTTTTCCATCGATAAAAAGGACTGAATTAGCCATTATATGTGGATGACTTCATCCGGCTGCACCAAACAGTCCTCTCTCTTTCTTAGGCCTGGATTTATCAAAATGCACTAAATATCGCATGCAATAGGAAAATGGGTGTGTTTTATGGTAATAGGTAGTTTATCACAAAGTGTGCTATCGTAGCACTTCGTATAGGTATTAGCGCAAACTGTGATAGCATTCGCACTTTGTGATAAGTGCCAGAATTGTTGTATTTCAATGGGGGGACCATTTTAAGCTGCTGGAGATCTAGCCTAGCTATCAGGGCCCTTCTACAAGAAAAGAGAGAGAGAGAGAAAGAGAGACTAGCCATAATGCCCTCATACTAGGGGCCTCATTTTCTAAAGTATCGCAGACCTGCAATACTTTAGAAGATGAGGGGTGGGGGGCCGAAACGGGGGGGGCGGGCCTGCGCTAGCTGGCAGCAATCGCACCGTCGTGGTGCGATCGCTGCCGGTTTCGCACCCAATAGCGCCACCATAGGAGGTGCAGCTATTGGGAGCGAAATAGGCAGCGAAAAGGCACTTACCTTTTCGCTGTGTGCGCCGTCGTCACGGAGTCGGCCCCGGTGACGCCCCAACTCCTCCTCTTCCGGGGCCAACTCCACCCCGACTCCGCCCCCATCCTGGTATCGCACGCGATAAGGGACTTTTCGTGTGCGAGCCGCTTAGAAAATGAGGCCCTAGGTAGGTATTCATACCTCTATATGAGGCCTACCTAGTCACTTTGACATTCAAAGTGACACGTACGAACAGAACAGTGCTCTCTTGTGAAGATTTGATGACCTTCGGAGTGAAGAAACTCACACAAAGATGAGATTTGTGCAATGTTCTCTCAACTTAGCTTGATGGATTCTCTACCTGGGTAGCCAAGAAACATCCTTCAAAAACTGGAAGAAGGATCCATTTGAATAAAATAGGAAAAAGCATAAGTATTGTCAAGTTTAAAATATTTATAAGGCAGGTTAAGAAAGAATTTGAAATGAGGCTGTAGAGGCAAAATCTCATTATAAAAACTTTTTTTTAATATATCAGAGATGGAGTGGGAGGGGAGGGGAAGGGGTAGGGGGAAGGGCATATATGTAATTTGTTTATTTTTCAATGTATCTGTTATGTTATGTTATGTATAAGAAATACCAATCATACCTATAAGGGAGCCCGGACCGACGTGCCGCAAATGCGCAGTAGAGAGCAGCTCTACTGCGCATGCGAGCACGTCGGCCAGAGCAGAGCGTGCCCCCCCCCAAAAAAAAATGGCGCCTGCTCCTTAGGAGCAGGAGCGGCGGCGGCGGCAGGAGCGACGAGCGGGAGGAGCAGGAGCGGCGGCGCGCGAGGGAGGGAGGAGTAGTCGCGGCGGCGACGACGACGCGCGCGTGTGTGAGGGAGGGAGGAGCAGTAGCGGCGGTGATGCGCGCGCGAGGGAGGGAGGAGCAGTAGCAGTAGCGGCGGCGACGCGCACGCGAGGGAGGGACACCCTCCTGTCTGCCGGTTGTGATCAGCTGAAAGGGGAGGGAGGAGGAGAGAGTGAGGAGAGTGAGCTGAGGGGAGGGGGAGGGAGGAGAGAGTGAGAGGAGGGGGAGGGAGGAGGGAGGAGAGGGAGAATAGAGCGGGGAGGTGGGAGGGAGGAGAGAGTGAGGTGGGTGGAGGTGAGAGGGAGGAGAGAGTGAGGTGGGGGGAGGTGAGAGGGAGGAGAGAGTGAGGTGGGGGGATGGAGGGAGGGAGGAGAGAGTGAGGGGAGGGAAGGTGAGAGGGAGGAGAGAGTGAGGTGGGGGGAGGGAGGGAGGGAGGAGAGACTGAGGGGAGGGGAGGAGAGGGAGAATAGACGGGGGAGGTGAGAAGAAGGGGGGGAGTAGAGAGTGAGGTGGGGGGAGGGAGGAGGGGGGAGGAAGGGGGAAGGAAATAGACCAAAAAAAATTTTTTTAAATGAAGCCCATTGTTACGGGCTTAACGGCTAGTATATATATATATCCAAAGTAAGAAACCTGTGAGGGAATCAGTTGGACCGTTAGATGACCGAGGGGTTGAAGGGGCTCTTAGGAAAGATTAAGGCCATTGCAGAAAGACTAAATGAATTCTTTGCTTCTGTGTTTACTAATGAGGATGTTGGAGAGATACCAGTTCCAGAGATGGTTTTCAATGCTAGTGATTCAGATGAACTGAACTAAATCACTGTGAACCTGGAAGCTGTAGTAGGCCAGATTAACAAACTAAAGAGTAGTAAATCACCTGGGCTGGATGGTATGCACATGTTATAAAATCTGGGGTCGGTGAGCGCAAGGGGGTGTACAATTGTGCACCTTGCACGCCGAGCCAGCTCCGAGCCACACTGCCTTTCCCTGTTCCCTCCCAGGCTGCTCCAAAATCGGAGTGACCTTGGAGGGAACTTCCTTACCCCCACCTTCCCTTCCCTTCCTCCCCGTCCTTTCCCCTACCTTTGATGATTTCTTTTTTTTTTATTTCAAAACTTACTTGAGCCCTGGGGCTGAAGTAAGTTGCGCACACCGGCCCAGTGGCCATGCAGAGGCCTCTGGCCATGCCCCCATCCTGCCCAGACCACCCCTCCCTGCCCCTTTTGTAAAGCCCTGGGACTTACATGCATCCCAGGGCTTTATGCGCATCGCCGTGCCTTTTGAAAATAGGCCCGGCGTGCGTAAGGCCGGTTATGCACGTAAATCCTCAGGATTTACGTGCATAATCTTTTGAAAATCCAGCCCTTAGAGTTTTGATATTTACCAGGTATTTGTAGCCTGGATTGGCCACTGTTGGAAAGAGGATGTTGGGCTTGATGGACCCTTGGACTGACCCAGTATGGTAATTTCTTATGTTCTTAAAATTCAGTTTTCTTCCTAGGCAGTCCCTGCAACTATATTAAATATGAACTTTTTTTTAAATTGTTATTTATTTATTTATATAACCCTAAGTAGCAGTAAACAATATACGCAAATTATTTACTTGTAACTAGGTGGCAACAGAAAAAATGAAAATTTTCAACACTATGTGGTTTGCCCCTTTCCTTGGTACCCTCTGCTTATGCTTATTTTGCTTAATGGTTTACCTAGAGTTGATCCCAGTCCATAGTATCCTTCAAGAATTACAAACAAGAATGTTGGAAATTCCTATTTTCTATGCTTCAGTGGCAAGGAAACTTGCCTTTAAGCACAAAGTACAAAAATCCCTGGAGGTCAGATTAGTACAATTGCCCAATCGATTTTTTATAGTAGAATGATCTATCAAAAGAGCAGAGAAGACAAGGATATGTTCAGATACTCCACTAGGAAAGGATCCCAGGCTGTAATGAAATTACTTAGCCTGAGTCTTATAACTTTGGGTAAGTTCACAATCAGAAGTTAGACTTTAATGGATTCTAGGGGTGTGCATTCGTATTGAACATAAATGTAAAACGCTACTTATTTTTTTTTTAACTTAAAAAAGTGATGAGACATAAACGATCGGATTTCCAACTTATTCAACATAGCTATGTTGAATAAGTTGGAAATCGCGATTGTTGATCCAAAATAAAAATTTAAACCCCTCACCTTCCTTAATCCCCCCCCAAAGACTTACCACAACTCCCTGGTGATCCAGCAAGGAGTGAGGACACCATTTCTGAAAGCCTTTCCGAGGAGCACGTGACGTCAGCGCCACGTCGGAGTGACGTGGCGTCACGTGATTCCCCGCGGGTTCGCGCCGGAACGCTCGTTCGGCCCAAAAGGAACTTTTGGCCAGCTTGGGGGGGGGGTCAGGAGGCCCCCCCCAAGCTGGCCAAAAGTTCCTTTTGGGCCGAACGAGGGTGCCGGAGGGAACTCGCGGGGAATCACGTGACGCCGCGTCACGCCGACGTCACGTGATTCCCCGCGGGGTCGCTTCCGGGATCCTCGTTCGGCCCAAAAGGAACTTTTGGCCAGCTTGGGGGGGCCTCCTGACACCCCCAAGCTGGCCAAAAGTTCCTTTTGGGCCGAACGAGGATCCCGGAAGCGACCCCGCGGGGAATCACGTGACGTCGGCGCCACGTTGCAGTGACGCGGCGTCACGTGATTCCCCGCGAGTTCTCTCCGGCACCCTCGTTCAGTCCAAAAGGAACTTTTGGCCAGCTTGGGGGTGTCAGGAGGCCCCCCCAAGCTGGCCAAAAGTTCCTTTTGGGCCGAACGAGCGTTCCGGCGCGAACCCGCGGGGAATCACGTGACACCGCGTCACTCCGATGTGACGCCGACGTCACGTGCTCCTTGCAAAGTTGGTCAGAAATGGCGTCCTGACCCCGCTGGACCACCAGGGAGTTGTGGTAAGTCTTGGGGGGGGGGGGGGGGATTAAGGAGGGTGAGGGGTTTAAATTTTTATTTGCACATATGGACATATACTCAACTCATTGAATTCTGTTTATGTCCATATTGACCGCAAATGGGACCCCCTTTGCACATATGGACATATGAACTTAAACTTTTGCTCTGCACATCCCTAATGGATTCAGACACAAACACATATCATGTACTTTATTATAGATTATCCGTTCATTATATTCGATATGTTCCATGTAAACCGCCTCCCCCGGCGATAGTTACCTCTGTTAAATGTAAACCGGAGTGATATGTATTGTATACAGGAACTTCCGGTATATAAAACTTTGGGTACGGGCACTGCCCAATGGTTTTTTGTTCACTGTGAACCGATACGATGTGCGAACGGATATCGGTATAAAAGAAATGTTAAATAAATAAATAAAAACAATAAATAAATAAATAAATAAATAATGTGGCTATAGCAAGTCTGAAAACACAAGAAGTAAACACCAAGTGTGCATAATCTGTGGTGCGCAAGTTAGAATTGCAGGAGAAAGCTTAGACTGTGTTCTGGGAACACCACATGCTTTTCTCACATCACGGTTTCAGTTATGTAGATAGAAAGGTTATAACTAACAGAAAGCAGGAGAGGGAAATGGTGGAGGGACAGATAATAAGAGAGAATCCTCACCAACTGAAGTAATTCAGTTGTCCTGGTAACCATAAGGAAGTCTTTATACTACATTATTATAATTGCAACTATTATCATTGCTATATCTACATATTCTTTCTTGCTTTTTGGAACGTTGCTTAGCATTACTAATAAACAGTGTTATCCCAGTATCTATTGTATGCTGACTCAGTATGAGTAAGTGTGTGTGAGTGTGGCTTTGATCTTTCCTTAAGTAGTGGGTCCTGCAAAGAGTGAAAGAGCTGGGGGATACCACTTTTGTGACTTGAAGTGTTGGGTCTTGCTGGAGGTATTACTTGAGGGATGCCATAATGCTGGCAGCCACCACTTACTCCTGTGCTGGCGTCCTTTTGCTGGCCGCCCCCCTCCCCCTTTCCACCCTTTGACCTTCCACTTGTTACACTTTTACTTTGTCAAGTGACCACACTGAAACGGTTATTGGTATCAACAGGCCGCAGCTTTATTTTTCTTAACATATTAATAAACTTCCTTGGGCCACCCGAGCCGGTATGCTGTCCTTGACGGCCCACCGTAACCAAGCCAGGCGTCCTTTTGCCCTGGGCCCCCGTGGAGTCCCTGCTCCCAGTCGGGGGTCCCGCCATTTGGCACATTCGGCACTCCGCCTTTGCGCCCCCTCTGCGCGGACCGGCTCCCACGCCGTCCGGTGATGCTGCCGGCACCACTTCCACTATATCCCCCGGCCCGGGTAACCGCCATAACACGAGGTAGGGGTACCCTTGCCTCGTGTCCCCCACTCAACTAATTAGCTGCGGCCTGTACTCTTCCTGCATATCCTGCTTCTATGGCATCCTGCAATGCATTATTAAATATATCATAACCAATATCAGACAAATGCACCCCATCCTCCCTGAATAGTCCTGGGCACCAGTCCTCGGCCCATTCGTGTCTGATCTGTTGTATCCCTCGTTTGCTTGTCCACAGCTCCATTTGCCTGTTAATTTTTTTTTTTACCTCTGTTCCATAATTTGGAGTCCCTCCACTTGGGCCTTGGTATGATTTCGGACCATACCAGTTTTGTCTGTGGATACAACTGAGTTATGATGTTTAGGTCATCTTTTATCTTGTTGATCAATCCCTTGCATGTTATCGTACTCAAGTCATTGCCCCCCAGGTGCATGATCATTACATCTGGAGCCGCCCGAGAATCTTTCAGGCGCCGTAGTAAGGGCAATAACTGCTCCCATCGCATGCCGGGCTTTTCTGTCCACGCAACGACCCACCCTTGCGTTGCCAATCCCAGTTGCTGTCCATAAGGCCGCCCAATCGCTCGCTTGGCCGCCCAATGTATGTACGAGTGACCTACAATCCATGCTATTCGGTGCACTCGTTGTTGCTCTGCAAAATATAATCAGACGGTTAGTTATCATTTACAGTAGACACTCTGTCCAACCTTACATATGCATTGACTGCATTTGACCTCCATCTTCCTATTTTCTTTATTGTGTCTTTTCCCAAACCCGCCTGTGCTGCGCTTGTCGCAGCTCCGATTCTGAAGGAATGCGAGCTGAATTTTGTCGCGTCCCACTTTAACTTGGTTACTGCCGCTCTCAAGACGGCCGTGAATTGAAATCTTGTCAGGGAAGAACCGTCGCTATGAATCAGGAAGTGTTTCCCGCCTTCTGGTCGCACTGCCAAGTATTCCCTCGCATTTAAGATGGGGCATGTATTACAACCCACGACCTGTTTCAGCCATATCGTGGTGCCCCGTGCCTGCTGGTCCGTCTTGGACCTATGAATTTTTACGCTGAATGCCATCTCCGTGCACTCGACGTTCTTGCGTAGCAATCCGCCCTGTCCGTCGTCCTTCTTGTTGGGTGCCACCAATTCGCTGATTCGTAGGGCTCCGAAGAAAGCCAGCGCGAATGCGGCTCTGAATAGCCTGGTCTCGTATGCAGATGAGCAAACCTCCGCCAGGGTTTCCCATAGCCTTTTCAACTTGAGATGTGTAATAGGATGTCTTTCGTCTCTGGTCGCGCCGGTCTTCCTTGCCCATCCTGCCAGCATCTTCTTTATGATGAAGGATTTTGTGGGGTCTCCCCACCCGCGTGCCTTGAAGAAAAAGGCCGCTCCTGCTAGGCGCTTGCTGACAGCGTTTCTGGAGACTCCGCTCTCTATTGATGCGTCTATGAATTTGCGCATAAGTTCCTCTGTGGCTGGTCCTTGTTTCCATCCGTTCTTCCCCAGGAAGTTGGTTACCTCCTCGAATCCTTGACAGTACGACGCCCACGTTGACGGAGCTACCGATCTGCTGAGTAGGTCCCTAGTTGTTGCCGACCAATTTCCCATAGTTGCGCCGGCATTGCAGTTGCTGTTGTCTCCGCCGTGGGTACCTGCTTATGAAATAGATTCCATTTAGCACGCGACAACGCGTCCGCTGCGCCATTCAGAACCCCTGGGACGTGTCTAGCTCTAAGGGTTATATTGTGGCGTAATGCCTCTAGCACTATCTCTCTCAGTAAGCTCACCACCATTGGGCATTTTGCCGACTGAGCGTTCAGAACATGAACAACCGCTTGGTTGTCGCACCAGAAAATAATGTGCCTGTTTTGAAGCTTCGTGTTCCATAATACGAGCGTCACCCATATGGGGAACAGCTCCAGGAAGGTTATGTTCCTTGTTAAACCCTTCTCCTTCCAGTCCTCTGGCCACTGCTCTGCGCACCACGCCCCTTGGCATAGCGCTCCGAAGCCCCAACCGCCTGACGCATCCGTTTGTATGTTCAATTCTGTACTTGACATTGGTGAGTCCTGTATGACTGCCACGCCATTGAAATTTTTTAGGAAGGAGTTCCATATCGCGAAGTCTGATCTTATTTCTTTCGATATCCGCAGGTAGTGGTGTGGTCTCTTTATCCCTACAGTCGCTAAAGCTAACCTTCGCATGAATGCTCTGCCCGTGGGGATCACCCTACAAGCGAAGTTTAGTGTTCCCAATATTGCTTGTGCGACCCGCAGTGTTATTTTCTTTGCCGTGGTCGTCCGCTGTAACATTTCGCGGAGCTTGTCTAGTTTGTCTTCCGGTAGTCTGGCCATCATCTTTTCGGAATCCAATTCTATTCCCAAAAAAGATAAGATCGTTGTTGGACCTTCAGTTTTATTGCTGGCCAATGGCACTCCGAATTCCTCCGCTACCTTCTGGAAGTTGGCAAGCAGGTCGCCGCATGTGCGAGAACTCCGTGGGCCGATGAATAGAAAATCGTCTAAGTAATGGATGATATTTTCGGATTCCGTCCTTGTCGCTACAACCCAGTGCAGGAATGAGCTGAACAGCTCGAAGTATGCGCATGATACTGAACACCCCATGGGCATGCATTTGTCGAAGTAGTACTGATTGCGGAACGTGAATCCCAACAATGGGAAGCTATCCGGGTGCACTGGAAGTAACCTGAATGCGGACTCTATGTCTACTTTTGCCAGCATGGCCCCTCTTCCGCATGTACGTAACATAGCCAGTGCCGTATCAAATGACGCGTACTGCACCGAGCACTCCTCCGGGGGGAGGTGATCGTTTACTGACTGGCCCGGTGGGAATGACAGATTCTGTATAAGTCGGAACTTTCCTTTTTCTTTCTTGGGTATTACTGCTAGTGGTGATAAGAACATGTGCCGGTAAGGTTGTTGCGTGAACGGGCCAGCCATCCTGCCGAGTGATAGTTCCGTCTCCAACTTCTCGTGGACTATGTCCTCATACCTTGTTGCTGATGGGGCATTGCCTGCGTTTGTTGTTAACAGTTGTCCTTGAAACGGGATGATAAAGCCTTCCTTGAATCCTTGTCTAATCCTGTCCGCTTTTTGTTTATTCGGATACAAATCCAACCATGGCTCCATAGCCGCCTCCAGCTGAACTGGTGAAGGAGCTTTTTCGCACTGTAGATTCTCAGTTTGCTTTCGCCTTACTCCCTTCCGTCGCCCTTCTTGGGCATTTTATCATTGGGTGCGGGGCTGCGCAATTAGTGCAAACATGTTTGAACTTGCAATCCTGGAATGAGCATACTGCTTTGTTGAAACGCCAACAGGTGTTATCATGCGTCGACGTCTGTCTTGTAGTCTGCCTATATGGTGATGTCCTTCTTGTGCTCCTTGCTCTCATTCCTTGATCGGATGACTTGCGTGTCATGTGCTCGATCCAGAGGCTGACATCCTGCGTTCCCCAAGTCATGTGCTGGTTCTCCTCCATTTTGTCGCGGAACTTCTCGTCATAGTTCAACCATGACCAGCCCTCGTGTTGTTGGTATGTTCTCATAATGTGTACTGCGTATGTTAACATGGGCCCGTATTGTGACGGATCCTTCCGCCCTACGACGCTAGTCATATATAGGAATGCCTTCGTCCAGTTGATTATGTTCTTGGGTATTCTGAGTTCCTTATCCTTTGTTGTGGTTGAGTCTTTCGACTTCTTCCTTGCGCCAGATTTTCGTCGCCCTTGAAGAATGCTGAATATATCAATATACTTCCTCCTACATATTTTCTTCCTCAGCTGTTTAGGCACTTCCTCCCATAGCTCCGACAATGTTGTGAGTGCCGGTGGCCCCCTTGCCTCTTTATCTATTGCTTTGTTTGTTGCATGCTGTTCGCTATCTGAGCTTGAATCTGAAGATGATGAGTCTGTGGAGCTATCAGAGCTGGTGCTTGCCCTACGCCTGCGCTTCGCCTTGCGCTTCTTTTTGCTGACCTGGTTACTTTCCTTCGCTGTGTGCCCTGCCTCTGGAGGTATTGCCTTAAGCCCCCCTTCTGTGTGCCCGCACTCACCCGCACTGCCGTGTTCAGCCTGTGCTTGCTGTGCCGCTTGACTAGTGGATGGTTGTTCCTCATCCCGTCGCTGCTCTTGGGCTCCACTCCGTACAGTCTGCCCCTCTGTCGGTACAGCATCCGAAGTCTGCATTGGCCTGTCCGCTCTTACTCCGTTTGCCCCTGTATTAGTGCCGGACCCCGGCTCCTGATTGCCCCTCTGCTCCAGTGATGTCCCCCGAGGTGGCCCCGACCAGGGTCCCCATGAAGACCGGGCTTGTTGACAGGACCATTCTGCCTGAGGGCACTCCCATGGTCGCCTCGCCGGGCCCCATCCACGGTACGGGCCTGGATCGTTCCATCCTGATGTGGGGCCTTCATACCATCCTGCGCTGTCTTGATTCCGCCACGGGTGCTCCATTTGATTGCTGTATCCCCATTGCTCCCATGGCTGTGGCCCGCTGTTCTGGAAGTTCGGGTGACTCCACCTGTATGCGCCCCATTCTTCATCCCGGCCGTTGGCGGGGCGCGGTGAGAGTCCTCGGGCACCCCCGTGCCCTGCCTGTGTCTCGTGCGCACTCCTTCCGTCACGGGTGTCTTCTCCAGTCACCTCCCCACACGCTGGCTCCGCTGCTTCCACTTCCGCTACTTCCTCTATGTTTGTTGCTTGCTGTTCCCCTCTTCTCTGGTCCATTAACCTCACGGTGCCCCTTCTTCCTTTGTTGGCCGCTCCTCTTGTTCTCTTCGCACCCCGCCTGTTCTCCGGTGCGGCTTTTGGGGGCGCTCCCCTCTTGCCCTTGTCTTTCGCAGGTGCTGAGGATCTAGTCGCCATCCTTCCTCTGCCAGCTGTCTTGGTCCTCTGCGAATCTCTCGCTGTTCTGCGGGTTGACATGCTGCCTAAGATTGCCGTAGGAAATCAGTGGGTTGTTATTTACTGTCCATATCGTTGGTCTGCTGCCAGGCATAACATTTAATATCCAGTACAAACGGTCACAATCCCAACATTTAACTTGCATCTCTATCACCCACCTGCCTTTGCAACCATCGATTCCCCCCCCCTCCTCTTTAAACATTCCTCCCCCTTCTTCCTCTCTGTCTTAGCTCTCCTCCCTTCCACTTTTCTTTATTTGTTTGTTTATTTATTTATTTATTCATTTTTGTGTGTTCCCCGTGAAATATCATGTGTGCCCGTACTACCACGGCTCCCGCTCCACCAAGCCCTGCTGGAGCCCTCCTGTGGCCTTCGTCAACACAGACCCCGGGGCGCGTGGGTCCTCCCTCCCATGGAATCAGCCTGCCCCCGTTTGTGACCCCCCCCGTCGCCGGCTCTAACCGCCATGCAAGTGCAGTGCCTCCTCTGTCCCCTGCATCCGCGGTCACCTCCCGCCGCCCCTTTTCCCTGTCGCTCATGGGGCCCTCGGGTGTGGTACCGAACACAGTTTCTAATTATATATATACATTTTGTTATTCATTTGTATTTCGTTTTATTTCATTTTATGTAATTATTTATGCATTTATTTGCCCCTTTTCACTCTCCCCCTTCCCCGGAGGATAGTTAAGTCCCCTACGAGGAGCCACGGAGGCCCACCCCCCTTTTCTTTCTTTTTTTTTTTTTTTTTTAAAAATAGTCTGTTTATCGTTTTTTTTTTGTTTGTACATACTTTGTAAATACTTTTTAATACTTGCGGTTCGCGCAGCCACCTCCTCCTGCCGATCCTCTCTGCTCCTGGATACCTCTCCTGCTCCTCGTGGCTCGGTCGCCGCCTGTTCTAGGCCAGGCCTGGGTGCCTTGTGGCTCGGTCGCTGCCCGGTCGCCGCTAGGCCCGGCGGCCGCGATTGACCCTCGGCCCGGGAAAGAATCGCCGCCTACCGAATCGCGCCGCCCGAATCGCCGCCTGCGTCTCGCCTCCGCCCGAATCGCCCGAACGGATCGCTGCCTGACCGAATCGCCGCCTTCCGTCTCGCCTCGGCCCGAATTGCCTCCGCCCGAATCGCCCGCACGAACGAGTCGGCCGCCCCGAATCGCGCCGCAACGATCGCCTGTCGACTGCGTCTCCGATGCGGAGGGAAAAAGGCTGTCCCTCCCGCCTCGCGGCCCTTTTAAGGGGGTCTCCGCGTCATCGGCCCGCGCCGCTGTCGCCCGCCGATGACGCGGAGCCCAGTGTGGGGCGCGTCATCAGCGGCGCGCCTGTCGCCTCTGATGACCCGCCTCCTCCGGCACCCCGTGCATCCCCGCCTCCCCGACGGCCGCCGCACATCGCGGGTGGCGCGCCGTTACAGGGGCGGCTCGGCCAGTCGCCTCGAGCCTCCCTATTTCTTTGTGTCGTTGTTTCTTTTCTTTTAAGACATTCACAAAGAAGTTTCAAAGCTCCATGTTTAATGCACACATTTCTGCTCACCAGTTCTACATGGCTCAATATTTACATTTATTTATTTATTCATTTTTATATACTGACATTAGATCAAATATATCACATCGGTTTACAGGGAACAGAAGATGAAATAAGCGTAAGGTTTCTTATTTCTTACAAAGAAAACGTGGTTACAATATAAAACTTAATTCTTACATGGGTAACTTAGTAAAGTTATAATGTTATAGTGAAGGCTGAGCTTTTAAAGTGTAACTAAAGAGATTTGCAGAATAATAAGGGGATAACATATGATAAGGGGGGAGGAAAAGTACTGAGGGAAAATATTGCAATTCAGGGGAAACTTAATCGACTTACATGGAAACTTGAACTGGGGGGGGGGAGGGAGGGAGATAGGTGGATCTGATTCTAGGGGGGATTACATGATTGATTACAAAACTTTAAACGTTTTCTTCTGGCCTGTGAACACAGACCCACATATCTTCAGCTACTCTTAGATGCTAAAGAAATGCATATTTGTTCCATCTATGAGGCATTTGATTCCACCACCTGATTCGCATCAAACTTCATCAGAGCACACAATATGGCCTGGTTGAGAGCTAGAAGCCTATGCAAAGATGTCCAGGAAAAGTTGGCTGATGTACCCTGCCTGGGTGAAAACATTTCAGTGAAAAGTTCAGAGCAACAGTAACTCAAATAAAAGAATAGACATGGCAGTACAATCTCTCTTCACAAAACTGGAACAACAGTCTTCTGCAAGAAATACCTTCTATACTTTTCTAAGGCCATTTTTCCAGAGATGTGCCTTCCAGCAATTCCAGTGATACTGGATTCCATCTCTATTTACACACCAGCAACAAACCTCCTCCTTGCACTTGAGAGCGGAAACACAGACAGCCAAAACTGACACAACAAGACCAGTCTAAACCTGCACTACTTTTCAGACCCAGCAAACATCCTTTCCAATAGGGAGGAGAATCTAACACTACCTAGAGGACTGGCGCAAAGCACCAAACTTGCTGGGTTCTCAGCATTGTGGAGTGTGCATACAACTTGCAAGGCCAATATTCTAAATCTATTTAGGTGGATAACTGAAAAGTTTTCCATCTAAATAGCAAAACTTGCATTTTCAGCAACTTACCCAGTTAAATTCTAGCCGGATAACTAGTTATCCGGCTAGAATTTAGCCAGATAAATCGGGGGCATTCCAGGGTGGGCAGGAGGTGTTTTGGGGGAGGATTGGAGTTAACTGGATGAGTTAGACAGATAATTTATATGGCTGACTCTGGTCAAGCCACTGAATTGTTGTAAAGTGAGCTGGATAAATGTATCTGGCTAACTTTAAGATACCAAAAATGATGCTTAGCTAAGATCAGATACAGTTCGGAGAGGTCACAGAAGATACACTATTTACTATATTGACCCCCTTCCTATTTCATGCACAACATTTGATGCAATTGAGCAGTGATATAATGACCGTCATACTAGGTATCATAGTGTGGTTTTTCAGCCATGATCACTCAACCTTATATATAATCATCGGTCAGTCCATGTATTTTTTAAATGTTTTTTTGTGTGAATTACACCCGTGAACACAATTCTTTACAATTTTTCAATGACCAATTCCCAAATTCATGTATTCATATGTCTTCAAATACTAGTATTCAATGTAGTACTTATCTCATCTTGGCACGCTTATTTTCTTGCTGAAAACCAACCATTCTGCCAGCATATATCTCGAGGTTGTGGTCTTTTACACAAGCTCACTTCTTGTCTGCTCATTTCTTGCTCATTGTAGCCTTTCACACAAGCTCACTTCTTGCCCGACACCGTACCGTGTTTCGGACTTTACCATGTCCTTCATCAAGGGCTATATATCTGCGTCTAAAAATTAATAATTACGCTGATAGTAAATGAGATTTTTATATTGAATTCAACACAATGTAACAGTACTCACATTTACAGCAGCATGGCGTTTCTCGGCGTGTTCCTTATAGCTTCTCTTCCGGCAGTCCCTGCATCAAGTCATTTAAACTTCCCCGCGCTGTTGACGATATACCTACGTCACTTCTGGTCATAGAGAATACCATTCTATCGCGCTATTAAGACCGGATGGGTACACTGAATGCATCTGAAAAATCCATTGTTGTTCTCGCAAATTTAATGCCCGATTAGGATCTCCTCCTCTTGGGTTTAAAGGGACAACATCCATTACACGCCACTGTAATTGTTGGAAACTATGATTGTTTTCAATACAATGTGTTACCATTGGTGCTGTTAACTTGGCTGTAGTGATACAACTACGATGTTCTATCAACCGTGTCCTAATCAGGCGTTTTGTACGCCCGATATAATATAGGTCGCAGGGACATTTAATTAAATAAATGACTCTTGTTGTCCTACAATCTGTTTATTGTCGTGCTTTATGAGATACACCAAATTTATCTATCCAATCACTTCCGGCAATGGTCTGATCACAAAGAACACATTGTGATCCTTGTTGGCAATGCCAATGGCCCACCTTCTGCAATGGATGATTATCACTACATGAAGCCAAAAAAGAATGAGAAACCACATCACCAATGTTTCTACCCCTCGTATATGTGATAATAGGATATTGTCGAAAGATCTGATGAGTTTTTAAGATCGACCAATGTTGGCGGATCAGAGCAGCTACTTGTCCAGCTCGATTGTAAATAGTGTAACTTTAAGATACTCCAGTATATTATTTATTTATTTAGTATTTAAAATCTTTTCTAAACCGTCGTTAAGCTAGATGCCATCACAATGGTTTACAATAAGGCACATAAATTAATATTGCTAACCGTATTAAATTATATCAACGAAAACAGGTACCATTAAGTTACGGTAACATAGTTTCATAAAAAATACTAATTTGTGGGTGTGATAAATCATGTCCATTTCTTGCTGTATCAGTTTTAAAATAGATTAATAAATGTATCTTATCCTTTGTTGGTGAGCGAAAATAAAAATAAAATACACACATATTGATGAAGGTGATGTGTGTGGGTGATTTCCATTCTCTTTTTGATATGCTTTTTTAAATAGCCATGTTTTTAAACTTTTCCTGAAGGTTTTAATGTCTCTTTGTAATCTGATTTCTAAAGGCATGGTGTTCCACAGTATAGGTCCTGCTAAGGACAGCACCCTTTCCCTTACTTGGGTTAGTCTTGCTGTTTTAATTGAGGGAATGGTTAGTAAAGCTTTGTTTGCAGATCTCAGGTTTCTGTGAGGGACGTGTACGCGAAGGGCTGTGTTCAGCCATTCTGCTTTTTCGTTATGTATTAATTTATGTATGGTACATAGGGTTTTGTACTGTATTCTTTGCTCAATGGGTAACCAGTGTAGTTCAACTAGGGTTTTGGTGATATGGTCTCTTTTATTTTTATCAGTCAGAATTCTTGCAGCAGTGTTTTGTAGTATCTGGAGTGGTCTTAGCATGTTATATGGTAAACCCAGTAGAAGGGCATTACAATAGACAGTGCTTGCAAAAATTAAGGCTTGTAACACTGATCGGAAGTTTATAGTTGTTAGTAGAGGTTTTAGTCTTCTAAGAGTAATGAGTTTGGCGTATTCTTCCCTTATTTTTAAAGATATATGTTGTTTCATATTTAGTTCCATGTCAATTATCACTCCAAGGTTTCGTACTTTCTCTGCTAATTCATGACTGCGCCACTGAATATACCCTACTAGTTAGCCAGATAAGTTTATGTGGCTAACTAGCAAAGCCACACAATGGCTGAAAATGGACCTCTACATTTCTCCTGGCTACCCATGCCTCCTCATCATTCAGCCTTCAATCTGGAAATGTCTCACTTGACACAAACAAATCTGCCTGGAGGTGGAGTCACTCATTGAACAGTGCACATATAAACAGTTCCTCCCCATCACAATGGAAATGGGTTCCTCTTCTTCTACTTCCTTATCCCCAAGAAATCTGGGATTTAAGGAGCCTGAGCAAGCATGTACTCCTTGAGAAATTCAAAATGAATAAACTCCACAGAATCCTCCCCTTCATACAGAAGGGAGAGTGAATGTGCACTCTGATCTAAAACGTGCTTATGCTCATATTCCCATCCATCCCTCCCACTGGCACTACCTATGCTTTATGGTACATTTTTCCCACTATCAGTACACTGTCAGCAGTAAAGAGGTACACAAAAATAACCCCTAAACCCACCCCGACCCTTTAAAACTAATTCCTTAGCTTCCCCCACCCTCCCGACCCCCCCAAAAACCTTTTACAGGTACCTGGTGGTCCAGTGGGGGTCCCGGGAGCGATCTCCTGTGGGATTTGTATTGATTTCTAGAGATGTGACCATCTTTAAAAATGGCGCAGGCCATCCAGTGCTCCTACCATGTGACAGGGGCTGGCTAATGGCTCGGATACCCTGTTACATGGTAAGGGCAAAGGGCCATCGGTGCCATTTTTATTAGTGGCAGCCGATGGCCCGAGAGCGGGAGATCGCTCCCGGGATCCCCACTGGACCACCAGGTACCTGTAAAAGGTTTTGGGGGGTGGGGAAAGCTAAGGGATTAGTTTTAAAAGGTCGGGGTGGGTTTTTTGTTTATCGGCTCGGGCGCAGCTGATAAAAAAAAATCACGATGTGAATCGGAACCGGAATCGGAACAGATTCCGGTTCCGAGTCACATCTCTAGAAATCAATACAACTCCCACAGTCATTAGGCTTCCTGGTGAATTTTGAGAGATAGATAGATAAATTCTAATTCCATGTGGATAGATTCTTTACAGGAGAGAGCTTTTCTTCCATTAGATCAGGCTCAAACTCTCCAGTCTCTAGTCTAAGATTACTGAACATAAATCAGTCCCCATCCAGGGCTATGCTGGTTGTTCTCACCCATAAAACGATATCAATTCACATAGTGTCATTAACCTACCTTCACATATGTCTCTTACAGTGGGGCCTTCTTGTCCAATAGGACCAGCTAACTCAGTCCTTAACAACCAAGCAGAAAATCTCAACAGTAGTGAAACAAAATTTACGCTGGTGGCTAGACCCCTTCATTCTTCAGGAAGGAGCATCATTACGTGTACCTCCTCACCAAATACTGTTGGCAACAGATGCCTGCACACAGGTTGAGGGGCCCACAGGAGACCCTTTCAAACTGAAGGAACATGGTCATTCTGAGGTAAACATTTTCAGATCAATCTCCTCGAGCTGAGAATGATCAGGTATTTATTTTATTTATTTATTTTAAAATATTTATATTCTGTGCTCATAGAAAGCAGTGTTCTGTTATGCGCCCTGTCCGTGTCTGGCCTGTGCATGGGCCTCCTCACCTCTTCGCTCCTCTGCAGGTCTCGGGTCGGCCTCCCCAGCAGCAGCTGCGAGTTCTTCCAGGCCTCGGCATCCCGTGGCGGCGGTCGCCGGGCCTTCCACTGCACACCAGGCCTAACGCCAGAGCTCGGCGTCTTTTGTGGCATTGGCCATGCCCCTACATGTGCGCACGCGGACCGCCCAGCCTCTTGTAGGGCCAGGGGTGGGTCCTAGCTCTGCGGCATGCCCTGATTGAAGGAACTACTTAAGTAAGTCGCTGCCTGCATTTCCTTGCCTTGGCAATTGGGCCATCATTGTATTGTGCGCTAGATTGTCACTGCATCCTAAAGCCTTGTTCCAGTCTTGTTCCAGGATCCTACTATTCCAGCCTTGTTCCTGCATCCTACTGTTCCAGTGTCCCTCTGTTCCTGCATCTGTCCATCCGTCTCCCAGGTAGTACCCTCGGACTGTCTCTCTGGTACTGACCTCGGCCTGTTCCTTGACCTCTCTGCCTGCTGCCTGCCTCCTGACCTCTGTCTGCCTTGTGACCTCGTCTGACCTCCAGAACCTGACCTCTGCCTCATTGACTACTCCTCGGACTGAATCCCGGATTCTGACCTCTGCCTGATTGATCACGCCTCCTGATTCTGGCTCTGTCCCTTGCCTTGTCATCGCCTACGCTGTTCTGGTCTTCCTTGCTCCATCAGACCTACAACCTCGAGTGCTGCCATGCTCCCCTACTGTCTGTGGGCACGCCTGTCTACTATCTCTCCAGGAGACCCTGCGAGGCCCACCTAAGTCCAAGCGGCCTGGGTCACTACAGGCTCCTCCCGGGGGGACCTCGGGCTTCCAGTGGTGAAGCTCATCCTAGCCTCTGTCTCCTCCAGTGCTCTGCCCCCTGGGGGCAAGTGCTTCCTGGTCCCTACCAGGGAGCCGTTCTCCACTGCTCCAGGACAAGGGTCCACCCCTGAGCGCAACAAGTTCAAAGCAGATTAAAAGTAACTATACACAATAATACAATAAACAAACAGAAATGTAGAATGTTTGCCTGCATGGACATTAAATCATATTCAGATCAATGTTTATAGTCAAAGGAGTTAAATTTGAAAGCCTGAGCAAATAAAAATGTTTTTAATGCCTTCTGAAAGTTTCTTAAACTTGTGAAGGCACACAGCTGGCCTGGGAGTGAGTTCCACAGACATGGGCATATCTTTGACAATGCTTTGTTTAGAGTTATATCTAGGAGGGCCAATTTTAACAAATGGACCTCTAACAAGTTCTTTTGTGCCAATTGCAGTTGCCTTGTAGGTTTGCATAATTGAAGAACTGTACTTAGCTAAATTGAATAATTCTTATTTAACAGATTAAAAATAATCTTTAAAACTTTATACTAATATGTCATATTTCTGGAAGCCAATATTAGGAAAATATAATAGATGTAATATGGTCTTTTTAATCTGCCATTCAAAATCCTAGCCACACAGTTTTGAACAATTTGCAATGAACGAGGTACATTTGCTGGAAAGCCGTGATATAAAGAATTGCAATAATCCAGATTGTTCAAAGATTACAAAGCAAAATGAAAATCTTGCTTTTCCAAAAGGGGCCTTAATCATTTTAGAAAATGTAATTTAAAAACCAAAGATTTCACAAGATATTCATTATTGACTTTCATTTGCCCCTTCCAGGGAAAGACCCTTCTCACTCAAATGGACAATCACAATCATGTCATGTTCTACGTGAACAAGAAAGGGGGTAGAGGGTCATAGATTCTTTGCCAAGAAATGATAAAGATATGGTAATGGGCATACAAATTGTCCTACAAGTGACCTACCTTCCAAGTCCTCCAACATTTAGGAAGATCACCTTAGTAGAGTTTTTTGACCACACGAGTGGTTTCTTCAACAATCAACATCTGGCAGATTGTTTAATCTATGGGGATTTCCACCATCTACCTGTTTGCATCAGAGCAAACCAGAAAACCAGAAATGTTATGATGATTTCTGTACTTGTTTTAATTATAAATGTTTTAATTTTTGCTATCCACGCTGGACTAATACTGGAGGTGGCAGAATATATACGTTTTTTAAAAATAAATAATAAATATGTTTTTCTCCATTCTTGCCACTGAGCTCAGATCAGCTCAGAATGATTTTCTGCTAGACTGGAAAACAGATTTTATGTATGCTTTCCCACTGATTCCACTGAAAGCCAGAACACTGAAAAAGTGCTCAAAGACCAGGACCTCTTGATATCCATAGTTCCAGTGTGGCCCAAACAAGTCTGATTGGTGTATATAGTTCAGCTCTCCAGCCTTCTTACAATATCTCATGGGTCAAATCCATCTTATTAACTCAAGAGGAGGGTTGCCTGTTTCATCAGCTGTCCCTCCCTTAACTTGACGGCTTGAATGTTGAAGGCACAATGATAAAAGAATTGACCTTACCCAAATAAGTCAAGGACATAGTATCTGACAGAAACCCATCAACTACTGTTTTAAATGGAAAATATTTTTCACATGGTGTCAACACAAGAGCTTTGATCAATTTGCATGTAAACCTAAACAGTTTAAGGATCTAAATATGTATACCCTGGAAGATAGGAGATGCAGGGGAGATATGATACAGACCTTCAGATACCCGAACAGTTTTAATGATCAACTGTAGAACTAAGGGTCATGAAATGAAACTCCAGCAGGAATGACTCAGAACCAACACCAGGAAATATTTCTTCACAAAGAGGGTGGAGGATGCCTGGAATGCCCTTCCAGAAGAGGTGGTAAGGATGAAAACAGTAAACAAATTCAATAGGGCTTGGGATAAACACTACAGATACCTAAAGGCTAAGAAATGGAAATAAAGAAAAGGATGCATGGGGATAAACTGCATGGAGTGGCAGTTACTACCCTTATCAGAAGGTTTAGAGATTACTACCCTTAACCAATTAGCCTTGATGCTTTTGTCAGAACTGCAGCATTGTTCTCCGCTTCGATGGCAGGGGGAAAAGGGGAATTGGATTCAGATGGCAGCCAGCGGTGGACCCTGACTTTTATGGTCTGGGGTACTGATATGCAGACATTAGTGAAAAAGTGCAGGACTGCTTTTAAGGCCAAGTCATAGTAGCATAGTAACAAAGAAACATAGCAATGATGGCAGAAAAGGACCAGATGGACCATCCAGTCTGCCCAGCAAACATCTTATGGTAGTATCTGTCACTCCAGCAGGATATCCCATGTATCTCTCAAGGGTAGTAACTACTTTTTCATAGAGTTACCCCCAAGCTTTATCATAAGGGTAGTAATATTTACAATCAAAACCAAGCAACTGTCAAAACCATAACAAATTACTGCTAGCAACATTTTTTTACTGGGTGAAGAGCCTTCTTGATAATTCAGAGAATGCTGCTTGATGTTCTTTGCTTTGGAACTTGACCATAGAAGCCATTCTGTGTTTTTTCCCTTAGGTCTACATGTCAGTACCTTAGACCTTTACAGTCAGATCCCATGTTGTTTGTTGTCTGTTTCCATTTCCCCTTTCCTCCTCCCTCCCCCAAAAGCAGAGCACATTCAAGCAGCATTTTCTGAATTATCAAAATGGCTGCTCACCCCTTTAAAAATGTTGCTAGCAGTAATTTTGTTATGAGTTTGACAGTTGCTTGGTTTTGATTGTAAATACTTCTTCCCTTAACATAAGGCTTGGGGGTAACCTGCATGGAGCGGCAGTTCCTACCTTTACAGAAACATGGGGATAACCTGCATAGAGTTGTAGTTATTTTCATAAGAAATTTGCTGGGCAGACTGGATGGACTATTTGGCCTTTTTCTGCCATTACTATGTTACTATGTTCTTTCTGATTCAGGTTTTGCCCTTCATTGGTGAGAGTACATCTCAGTGCCATAGCTGTATATCATGTTGAATTTGAGGGTAAGTCTACTTCATTTATCCATTGGTATCCAAATTATGAAAGATTTATGGCATATTAAACCATCAGTTATAAAACCTTCCATGCCATGGGATCTGAATATTGTTCTGGTGCAACTAATAAAAGCCACCATTGGAACCTTTGGAAATGGCATCTCTCAAGTTTCTTATATTGAAAGTAATATTTTTTTGTAGCAGTAACTTCAGCTTGAAGAATCAATGAACATGCTTTATTTCATTATCTTCCTTATAAGCAATTCTTCCACAATAGAGTGATCCTCCACACCCACTCAAAGTTTCTACCAAGGATTGTGTCAACTTGCCATATTAATCAAGCCATCATGCTACCTATATTCCTCTTGAGGCCACATGCACATAAAGATGAGAAATCTCTTCATACCTTAGACTGTAAATGAGCCTTGGCCTACTATAAGAGAAGACTTTAGCCATATCATTAGGCTTCACAGCTATTCATCGCATATAATCCTTAAATACTGGGCATAGCAGTGGCTTGCAGACTGCATCACTCATTGTTATAGGCTAGAAGGCCTTCAAATTACAGACGACATTAAGGCTCATTAAGTTAGAGCCATGGTTGAATCAATGGCTCATCTGAAAGCCAGACCACTTGAAGACATCTTCAAAGCTGCAACATGGTCATCAGTGCATGCCTTTGCATCCCATTACTTTCTGGATAATCTCTCAAAGAGTGACAGTAAATTCGGACAAGCAGTTTTGCGTAGCTTGTTCATCTAGTAATCTACTTTCTATGGTGGGGTCCAATTTGCTTATTCAGTAACTGTTCAGCTTCAACCTTCAGCTTGGGACTTCCAACATATAATGACTAATGCAACCCTGCTTATCAACAGAAAAAGCAAGTTTGCTTAACATAAATGGTGTTTTTTGTAGATGGCAGGATGTATTAGACATTCTAAATATCTACCTGCCTCCCTAGAGAGTCAACGAGATAGCTAGAATTAGCTCTCAAATTGACGGAAGAGATTCACAACACAATGACCAAGTTTGAATTCATGCACATGCTTAGTAGAGCAAAAGCTTGACTAGTTAGGAAAGAGAGGTCCATTCAATGCAGCCGAATGACAACATGTAATGGCTATTGGCTAATTTATCCTGTTTTCTACAGAAGTTACTGTTTATGTTAAGCAAACTTGCTTTCATAGCAGCTTTGGATTCCTCAGACATAGTGTGTAATTTTCTACCACCAGCATTACCCAACTACTAGTAGCACAAGGATTTATGAGCAGCACACACATTTTAAAATATTTTTTGAAGTTATTTTTTAATGTTTAGTGCTAGTGAATGGTACCAAATTGAGAGCATTAGAAATTGAATTTGTCCATTTATCCATTGAACAATTTCATCACGGGCAACAATAACACAAATTTTGCCATATATTGAGATGCCTCAACATTATTCTGGATGAATATATTGAGGTGCCTCAACATTATTCTGGATGGAACCACTTCTACAAATAAAAGGTAATTATTTCTCTACATCTATGGCAATCTTTGATGTAGATGTAGAGACAGACCGAATGAATAAATAAATAAATAGATAAATACATATTTATTTATTTATTTGTGTATATATAATTACTTCTATCCTGCACTCTCCAAAGTTCAGAGCAGGTAATAAAAAAAACATTTGCAGAGATTGCATATACAAACAACAAAAATAACTGAATACGACTGTCTGGACACAGCAGGAAGCTGTGACTCCATCTTCAATGGGAATATAATCAGAGACTTAAGTAGTTAGACTGAATGTTATTTGTTCATGATAGGCATTATTAAATAGAAATGTTTTAAGTGATTTTCTGAAACATTTTTGAATCATTAATGAAATGGAGTTGAATGGACTGTGAGTTCCTAAGTGTTGGGCCTGCTATTGAGATTTGCTCTCTGGTAGAATTGAGGTAAGACAACTGAAGGGAAGAGATTTTAAGCAACTATTGGTTAGAGGAACGTAAAGTTGTGCTGGGAGTGTATAGCTTGAGTGTTGCTTTTGTCCAGGGTGAGGTGAGATTGTAGATTAGGTTGTGAATAATTGAAGCCAATTTGTACTGATATCTGTGTTAAGACTGCCAACAATGATACCATTTACTGTCAGATTATAGAGGTGGCCTTTTTTTTGTGATGTGGACACCTGTCTAAAGTGAAATGAACTAAGCCTGCCTACTCATTTCACATATGACACACACTGTAAAGACTTTGACCACTATCAGTCTGATCTTGGTTTGAACTTGTGAATGAGGTGGAGACAATATGTAATACTATGTAAATTCATTTGAGTCATCCACTCCTCCAACATTTTTTAAATTCATCTCACCCCCACAACTTTCAATAGATAAATGATGTGTGTAAGTGCCTCATAGAGCTAAGGTATAGTCAATATTGATCAATTAATTAAGCATACAAATCTTTCAATTAAGTATTAGGGATGTGCGGTTGTCTGAAATAATACAGGAAATGTCAATACCATTTCCCATGTCATTTTCTAAATGAAATGATAGAACAAAAAGAACACAATTTTATTTCTTGTCATTTCTGTCATTTTAAGAATGCTAATTACAAACTGCACATTACAAACTGCACATTAAAAAAGTCATAAGATTTTTTTTGCATGCACATCCTTTAGGCATTAATTTTATAATATACGTGCATGTACCATATTATACATGTTTCATTTGTATATATTAAAAATATTTCATTGTTACCTATGAGATTCCAGGTGCAATTTAAAATCCGGTCTTTGTTTTTTAGTCTTTACTTGAAATATCTGCTGTATTTAGCTGAATTACTGGTACCTTATGTATCAGGTAAAATAGTGAGAGCATCCAAAGAGGCTATATTAGCTTTGCCTGCAGGGACAGCAGCTAAGCTGGAAACAACTCAACCACAAGCCTTTAGCTAGTGCTACTATGCCCCTCATTTGTGGAATAATTTGCACAGGAATGTAGATTGGATGTAAATTATCTAAAGTTATGAAAGTTTCCTAAAGCATAGGTATTTGAAATGACATTTGGATTTGAGTAGGTATGAAGTAGATTTTTAAGAGGGAAGGGTTGGTAATTTTAGGGGAGAATCATATGCAATACAATGTAATGTATTATGTGTAAATTTGAATTGTGCTGTTTCCATATACTCTGGTTTTAAATTATTACACGCTTTGATGTCCTTGGATTAAAGGCATTATATCAGGTAAAAATAAATAAATTAAATAAATAGGTCTGGCTAATATGTTTTTTTGAAAGTTGAATGATTATGATGAACCTCTAAAGAAGGGGTTGTCCAAATCAGGGCTGCCTGCTAGAATCAAAGCTCACCAAAAATTTCTCTCTGGCTTTACCAACCGTTAATAACCACCATGGTTGCTATGCTATCTCTCATCATAATAATCCTCCAGCCATCTCCGCCCAAACCCAATTGGCTGTTGTATCTCACTTTTTCTCCTCGTGCTTCTTCACCATTAGATGTCCTCATTGTTAGCTGACATTCAAGGGGGCACTTGTTGAAGCCTGAAGGTGCCACGACATCAGCAAGGTGACCAGAAGAGAGTAAATCAGTTGTTGAGCTCTTCCCCTATTACTCTAATAAGTTAACACTGCTTATCCAGCTCTACTGCTAATGATGAATGTGGATGAAAATACTCCCTATGGCCACTCAGAGTGTCAGCGGGTCTAATGCCCAGGGTGAATTTCACTGTGGAGAGGCTTGTGTCCGCTAAATTCAAGAGGTCAGTGAAGAAGCAAGAGTTAAACTTGACCCAGGAATGGGCTAAGGATCCATAATTAATTTCTTCTTGTTCCCTCTGGTTACTAGAGGGAACATATAGTAAGAACATAAAACATGCCATGCTGGGTTAGACCAAGGTCCATCAAACCCAGAATCCTGTTTCAGACAGTAGCTAGTTTGGGTCTCAAGAACCCTGCAGATCCCAAAAAGTAGATCTGTTTTTTGTTGCTCATGCCCAGGGATAAACAATGGCTTTCCTATGTGTTCCTGGCTAATAATTGTTTAAGGACTTTTCCTCCAGGAACTTGTCCAAACCTCTTTTAAATCCTGCTATGCTGTTTGTCTTGACCATGTCTTTGGCAACCCTATTTACATGGATTCTATGATCTGGGTGATGCAAACTTTGCAGTATATAGCTTCATTCTTTTATTATATATTCCCATGTGTTAATTGTGCCGTGTGATAGGTTATTTTTCAGAAGTTATTTTTATTTATGCTGACAGATAAAATGTACTGTGGGGCTTTTGTTTTTCTCAGATTTTTTTTTTTTTGGTGTGGTGGTGGGGGAGGGCAATGTAATAGCAGGAGATTTAATCCTCCTGGGGTTCAATGACAGTGTGCTAGATCCTGCTGCACCCCTGCCATATTTTATAGGTTCTCAATCTCAACCTTATCTTTCTGAAATTTTCTTACCAGTCTTGTGAGTGAGAAAAAAAAAATGCAATGTGGCCCCCTCATGCATATAGGTTGGACACCCCCTATTCTATGCATATTGAAAATCAGAGATCTGTGGCAGCCTTGCAATAATGGTCATTGTATCACCTCACCAGTAAAAATGAGCTGCACAGAGAAGCCCTACACATATAACAGTATGGTTTAAATAATTGCAAATTAAATTATCTTTCATGAATGTATAGCCAGATCAAACTTGTTTAATATATCCCTTGCCAGTATTGGGTTAATACCAGGCTACCAGCAGGTTTGAGCTAAGCTATTTAAACTGGGTATATTTGCATAATTCTAATGCTGAACGTTCATCTAAGGTCAAATAAAACAATAAATAAGATCTTGCTCTATTAAAGCCACAGACAAGAAATCAGTCACAACCTGGACACAAAATATCACAGTGCTTCGACCAGGATATAAGTCCCACACAAAAATATTTGTTTAGAGAAAGATGCATTGCCAGAGAAGACGATAACTCTTACATTCAGGATTATAAAATGTATTTCTAAGTACATGGCCAGATTTTTAATGGGGGCACCCATAATCAATTGGGAGGGGGGGGGGGGGGGAGAGGTCATCAATCGGATGGGCTCTTGTATCCATATCTCCAAAAAGTAATTGTAGATGAGACCACCCCCCCCCCTCCTCCCATTGCCCCTGCCCAGATCCTTTCCTCGCCTGGTATCCTCCTCACTTCTGTTACTGGTCCTGTAACATAGCCCCGCATCATCAGCGGCAGCAAATTCAGCACGGCGTCTGCCTTTGCATGCTGACAGGTTTTGCAACTTTCTGACTCCTTGCATGGGTTTCTGTGGTAACAGGAAACCTGTGCGAGAGGAGGGGGCAGGGTGCTGTAGGGCCTGACAGCATGGGAGGGCTTACAGGTCCCATACTGAAGGTGATGCTGTAGAGCTGGGCCATTCCACAGGACCAGCAGTGCCATGGTGGCAGTAGCCCTGGAAGAAGGCATGGCAGCAGGAGCTGTGAGTTGGTGTCTATGAAAATTTGACACCATGGCATAGGTAGTTGCCTAGGCTGCTTAACTCTAGGCCTGTTTGAGCAGTGGCGTACAGTAGAATTCTAAACATGGTCATGACCTCTGAATTTGAAAGAAACCAAATGTGTTTGAAACAGTTCCAGAAGAAAGGCTGGTGGCATGTTTGACAACTCCTGAATGCATACACAAACACATTCTCTTTACTTCAGTTCACTTTATAGGCTTTAAACCATACATTTCTGATGCTCTGCAGGAGCTCAAACTCAAATCACTAAACTAAAGGGAGCAGTAGCTGAACTATTCTGGTTGCTTTGCATGGTCTTTGTTGCTGTGGAAACCACTTTCTTTGGCATCTTCTCAGAATAGCTTGTTCACATGAAAGACTTTACTGATACCCAAATTTAAATCATATTATCTTAAAAAAAAATGCAAAAAATTGCACAAACAAAATGAAACAAATAGAGCCTTTCTTAATGAGAAGACATCCAAAACATATTTGTGGGCATTGTAGCTGTACAAAGAACAGCCATAACTTCTTGAAAAAGTTTTCTGTTATCTCAAAGTGCTATTGCATCCCTCTTCTGTATAATTTTTCCCATAAAGGGGCAAACTATTTATCAAATTAAGGGGGTCTATATAACATGTTGTGTTAAATTGGCATGGTTATGTACATTAACTGCTGGTTCTAATATGGGCACTACTTAATACCCTTTTCCTAGCATGTAGACAGATGGACTCAGGACCAGTGGTTTATGCACCTCTGCCGGCAGATGGAGATGGAGTAAGCTGACGTCACAGTATATATATTCCCAGCAGCGACATCAGCCCAACAGTATTCTCCATCTCCAGCAAATGGTGGACATGCATCTCCCTATGGGGATTGCTTCTGATTTTAAGAGAATTTTATAAAAAAAAAAATCCTGCTCTCCTGTGGTGATACCAGATGGTCCCTTCCCCAGTTGAGAATTCCTGAGGTGATTTCCAAGGTCCCTCAGTTGTGTGCCTTGCTCCAGTAGCTGGGTTTCCCGGTGTGGACTTAGCTGAATGTTCAACTTAAACTACAGCGGGTGCAGGAAACTGAGTATGGTGGTGATGGCAGATGCCCTCTCCCCCTCACAGCCATCTCTGTGCTAGCCAGGAAGGGCTGAGCTCAGGTGTTTAAAAAAAAAGTCAGAGACACTTTAAAGGGGTATTGTAGGACTTCCTCCAGTTTCCGTGCTTGGCACGCCGTTCCAACATTCGTTCCCACTCCCAAGGGGGTTAAGAAAACTGGGTAGCCGGGTGGGCTAGGCCTCGCTGTTAGGCTTTTCCATGCGTGTCATGTGGTAGGCCATGGCAGCTTTTTCAAGCACTTCTGTTTGTGTTCGGCTGCCTTTTACAGGAATTTCGGTGTGCGTAGTGCATCCGGCTCCGCATATGAATTGGGCGCACTTCCTGAACACACATTTTTTAAGCATTTCAGGGTGCGCCCAGATTTTGGTGCACTGTTTGTGCGTTTGTTTTTTGTGGCATATAAACTTAGGGTGCCTAACTTTTGTGCGCATAAAGGGGTACATTTTTAAAAAAGCGCGAGCGCGTACATTTGTTCGCACACCAGGCCAAACAAAAGTACTCTGGATTTCAATAGATATGCGCGTAGCCTTTAAAATCCGGGGTCGGCGCACGCAAGGGGGTGCACATTTGTGCCTCTTGTGCGCGCTCCCCGTTCCCCCACAGCCCTATCTAAACTCGCGCACGCCAGTGGCCCGCTGGCGCACCATCACCCGACCCGGGGGCTGGTCCAGAGGCCTTGGACACGCCCCCCAGAACACCCCTGGGCCGGTACCACACCCCCTGGAACATCCCCCTGAACGCCCTGAACATCGCGCCACCCCCGACACACCCCCCCTAGCAAAGCCCCGGGACTTACGCGCATCCCGGGGCTTGTGTGATGCCAAGGCTATGCAAAATAGGCTCGGCATGTGCAGGGTTTTTTTTTAAGGGTTACGCGCGTAACTTAAGCGCGTAACCCTTTTAAAATCCGCCCCAAAATTTGTGCACTTGAAATTTTTCAGCATGAGCCAGCTGGACACACAGGGGTAGATTTTGAAAAACTGCGCGATCGCGTACTTTTGTTTGCGCAGCAGGCGCGTCCCGGGGTTCTGCGCGTGCCGGCGGCCTATGGAAAATAGGCGCGCCGGCACGCAAGGCCCTGCTCGCGTAAATCCGGGCGGATTTACGCGAGCAGGGCTTTGAAAATCCGCCCGACATTCTAAATCGACTGACAAACTTAATTTGCCGGTGAACAAGAAACCTAACCGCCTTTCTCTCTTTGTTGCCTGTCATATTCGAGCATCTCAGCCTGTCCTCTAACATGTGTCAGCGTTGCTTAGAGACTTCTTCTGAATTTGCTAAGCTTGGTTCTTCCCTGCCTGATGATGGTCTGTCTAAGGACTTGTCTGGATGAACGCTGGACCTTCCTCCGCAAGAGATAGCAGCTCAGTGGCCCCGCTCCAGTACCTTCTGGTTTTGGCCTGGATCCTTCTGCCTTTTCTTGGGTAGAGTTTTTTCAAGGATTGCAATCCTTTCTTCAGGCGCAGTCCTCAGCTTCGACCAATCCTGTCATGTCAGATCCTCAGCTGGTGGCCCCTGCCTCTTCCAATCCTATGTTTAAGTGCTGAAGCATGCCTTAGTTAGCTGCTGGTATTCCTGATAGGAACCCGGATGGCACTGATGATGAGGTAGATCCTGACTCCCTGGAAGATGGGTAAATTCTTCCAGGACTGGAACCGTATTGGACCATGTTGCGATTCTTTCATAGAGATGAACTGCCGGCCCTGATTTCAAAGATCTTAAAGATGCTTGGAGTACCTGGGGAAGATTCCATGTCTGAGCCAAAGAAGAATCCCATTTTGGTTTCTTCGCATAAAGCCTCTTGTTTTTTCCCTGTTATGGAAGCCATTGAAGAATTGATTAATCTTGAATGGGATGCTCTGGAGGCAAATTTCAAAGGGGTTCCCACATTGGAAGGCCTGTAATTCCTGGATCCAGTGGTGAGAGAGTAATTGCGTTTTCCAAAAGTGGATGCGCTGGTCTGTGCCATCTCTAAGTGGATGACTATTCCTGTGGAGGGAGGAATGGCCTTGAAGAATGTGTATGGTAGGAGACTTGAGGCCATCCTCAAACAAGCATTTGAAGCAGTGGCAATGACTTTGCAGATAGCTTCCTGTTGTGCTTTGGTGTCTTGCTCTTGTTTGCTTCTCTCTCAGGAGGTTGATTCTGGGGTGAATTCCAGAGCAGTTATAGAACCATTGCTGCCTTTTTAGCAGATGTAGGCTGCGATTTGATCCATATCTTGGCCAGGGGAGTGGCTTTGGTAATAGTGGCCTGATGTCAGTTATGGCTGCATAATTGGTCAACCAACATGACCTCCAAAGCTAACCTTATGCAATTGCCCTTTAAAGGTTTTCTCTTGTTCAGATGCGAGTTGGAGAAACTGGTCAGTAAGTGGGGTGAATCCCTGGTTCCTTGGTTGCCAGAGGATAAGCAGCAGTTATAGTGCCTCTTTGTTATGAAGGGTTGCCTTAGGGGTTCCAAGCAGTTTTGTCCGTACATAGGGTCGACCTTTAAGAGGGTTCGGCCTTTTAGCAGATCTCATTCATTTTGTCCCAGCAACCTAAGAGAGGCGTAGGCTCAGGTGGCGGATCCTCCCGATCCTTACAATGAAGGTTTGCTGACTCACCCTCGGGGACAGAGATAGGGGGACGTCTCTCTCTCTTTTCTCAGAGATGGGTCGAGATCACATCGAATCAGTGGGTTCTGGAGGTGATACAAGAAGGATATGTGTAAGAAATTTGCAGTATTCCTCAGGACGTGTTCATGGTGTACTGTCTCCTTGCCATGCCCCATAGAAGAAGCAGGCAGTGGAATCTACCCTGCAAAGCTCCTCAGTCTGAGGGTTGTGGTTCCAGTGCCTATACCTCAGTGGGGTGATATTCCATTTATTTTGATGTGCCCAAGAAGGAGGGCTCCTTTTGTCCTATTCTGGATCTCAAAGGAGTCAACCATCATTTGAGGGTGAGTCATTTTCGCATTGAAACCTTGCACTCAGTGATAATGGCTGAGCAGTCAGGGGAATATCTGACCTCTCTGGATCTGTCCAAGGCCTACCTCCATATTCTCATCCAGTTGGAGCACCACTGTTTTCTGTGTTTCACTGTGCTGGGGCACCATTATCAGTTTGGAGTGATGCCCTTTGGTCTAGCCACCACTCCAAGAGCCTTTTCCAAGGTTATGGTGGGTAGTGGTGGTGGCAGAGTTGAGAAAGGATAGGGTCCTAGTACACCTGTATTTGGACAACTAGCTGATTAGAGCCAAGTCTTTGGAAGAGAGCTGCCAGGTTACCCGCAAGATGATCTCCTTGTTGCAGGAGCTTGGTTGGGTAGTGAACCTGGCTAAGAGCAGTCTTCAGCCTTCTCAGTCATTGGAATACCTAGGTGTTCGTTTTGACATGAGGCTAGGCAAAGTTTTCCTGCCAGAAGCTTGGATTCAGAAGTTGATTTTGCAGGTGTGTCTTTTGGTAAACACTATACTGGCAGTGTGGTCCTTTTTCAGGTACTCGGTTTGATGGTGGCAACCCTGGAAGTGGTGCCATGGGCAAGAGCACATATGCGTCTTCTTCAGTGCTCCCTGCTGTCTCATTAGAACCCACAGTCTCAAGACTATTCAGTTCAGCTCCACTTACCAATGGAAATCTGCTCTCACCTGCAGGGGTGGTTGCAAGAGGATCATTTGAGAAAGAGACTTTCCCTGATGATACCAAACTGGTTGATACTCACTACAGATGTGAGTCTCCGTGGTTGGGGAGCTCACTGTCAGGAACTAATGGCACAAGGGTACTGGAATACAGAAGAGTCTCTCTGGAAAATCAATCACCTGGAAGCTCGGGTGGTATGGTTGTTGTGCTTGCAGTTCAGTGACAGACTGCAGGGTCAAGCAGTCCAAATAATGTTGGACAGTGCAAAGACAGTGGCTTGCATCAATCAGCAGAGAGGAAGCAAAAGCCAGCAAGTGTCGCTGGAAATAGAACAACTTATGCAACGTGAAGAAGGGCATCTCCAGGTGATCTTGGCCTCTCACATTGCAGGAAAAGACAAAGTAAGAGCAGACTTTCTCAGTTGGGAGAATCTGGACCTGGGAGAATGGTTGTTGTTGGATGACGCATTTCAGCCAGTCTGGCCAGAAGACAGACTACTGTATGCCTTTCCCCCGTGGCCCCTGTTTGGCAGAATAGTTCGCAGGATCGAAGGCCACAAGGGGATGGTGCTTTTGGTGGCAATGGATTGGCCCAAAAGACCTTGGTATGCGGATCAGCAAAGACTCGTGGTAGAGACCCCCTGTCTTCTGCTGCACAAGAATATGTTGTAGCAGGGGTCTGTCCTTCTTGAAGATCTGACTCAATTTTGTCTTACGGACCCATGAAAGGGCTCACTTGTTGAAGTATGATTATTCTGCAGTGATTGCCACCTTGCTACAAGCTTGGACGTTCTCCACTTCCTTAACCTATGTGTGGGTTTGGCATATGTTTGAGGCTTGGTGTGAAGATCAAGGTGTTCTTCCTCATTCAGTGAAGATCCCACTCATTTTGGAATTTTTTCAGGATGGGTTAAATAAGGGGTTGGCCCTTAGAACCTTGAAGGTACAGGTTGCAGCTCTTACCTGTTTTAGAGGCCAGGTCAATGGTGAATTCTTATTGTCTCATCTTAAAGTGAGTAAATCATCTTCGTCCTCCCTTGCAGTTACTATTCCCTTGTGTTGGAATTCTTGGCGGGCCCTATGTTTTGACCACTGTGTAGCCTTTTCTTGCGGCTATTGACTTTGAAAACAGTGTTTCTGGTGGCAATATTTTCTGTATGCCGAATGTCTAAGCTGCAGGCCTTGTCTTGCAGGGAGCCATTTCTTCAGGAGTGATACAGCTGCTTACTGTTCCCTTTTTCTTGTCTAAAGTGGTCTCGGATTTTCACTTGAATCAGTCCATTTCCTTTCCATCCTTGGTTAAGGGACAAGATGCAGAAGAGTATCACATGTTGCAGTCTTTGGATGTCAAGAGACATGTTCTGCAGTATCTGGAGTTTTGTAAACCTTTCCAAAAGATGGATCGCCTGTTTGTACTTCATGGGGAAAGAAAGCATGGTGAACCAGCTTCATGGGCTACAATAGCTTGCTGGATTAAGGTGGTAGTTACGGCCACATATGTGGAGGCTGAAAACCCATTGGCTACTCAGGTTAGGGCTCATTCCACTAAGACTCAAGCAGTATCATGGGCGGAGGTTAGATTGTTGATGGGAAAAAGTAGGCAATCCAAACTTGGTAAGAGCAGAGGGTCAAGCAGTATATTACTGGCTTTCTGTATTTCCAGAGGAATGGGCCAATTCTGCAGCAAGAGCAAGATTTTACAACTTTTGTCAAAACAATAAAATTACAGCAAACCAAGGGCTATAGATTTAGTTGTAATTAGCTGGCTTAGTCAGTCACACAGACAAACAAAAACATTCATAAAACAGGCTTCCTGTTGCAGGGGGATAATAAGTATCTGATGGGCTTTCTGGTAAACTGAGACACAGGCACACAAAATTCCAGATATCTCTTCAGTTAGTACACAGCACTGTGTATTTTGTAGTTCCCAAACAAAATCTCTTTATTGCAAAAAATTGGCAATAAAACTATTTCCAATTTATTTACAGTTAATTAACAGGGGTAGTTGAAAAGGATTATGATTGCAGCTCTTGTAGTAAATGAATGATTTCCAGCAATGTATGCAGTAATTTATAGGGGTGTGCAGAGGAAAATATTCAATTTTGTTCATTCATTCATTTTAGAGCACACTTTCATTTGGCTCATTAGTTTAAAAGAAAAAAAAATGTTGTCATTTTATGTATTCATTCATTTACCATTAAAGTTTATGGGGGAAACACTGCAGTCTATTTTGGGCTCCAAAATTGAAGTTTTCTCATCCATCCTAATAAAACTACTGGGTAGACATCATCAGAAGGGTGAAGGCATGCAAACTCATTTTATTAAGTTTCCCTTTAGAAAATTGAGTGTTATAGCTGTAGATTTCCATATTGGCCCCCTTTCAGTCATTAGTTCAAATTTGATAATGTTATGATCATTATTGCCAAGTGGCCCCACCACCGTTACCTCTCTCATTAAATCCTGCCTTCCACTAAAATGGCTCCCTCTCTTGTTGATTTCTGAACCAATTGCTCCATGAAGCAGTCATTAATTCCATCCAGAAACTTTATGTCTCTAGCATGTCCTGATGTTACATTTACCCAGTCAATACTGGGGTAATTGAAATCTCCCATTATTAGGGATGTGCAGACAAAACGTTTTCGTTGCGTTTGTGATACGTTGTCGTTGAGGGTCAATTCCGTTGAATATGGAAGTATGGAGAATTCCATAAGTTGTCGATCTGTCCATACGTTTCCCGGTTCCCTAAATAAAAATTTAAACCACCCACCCTCCTTAATCCCCCCCCCCCCAAGACTTACCAAAAATCCCTGGTGGTCCAGCGGGGAGTCAGGAAGCCATCCCTGCACTCGTTTGCGATTTCCTCACGGCGCCGATAGCTTGTGTCACAGGGGCTGCCAGTACCATTGGTCAGCCCCTGTCACATGGTCACCGGTGCCATCTTGTGCTCCTACCACGTGACAGGTAGGTCATGTGGCAGGAGGTCGCTTCAGGACCCCCGTTGGACCCAACCAGAACTTTTGGCCAGCTTGGGGGGGGGGGTCAGGAGGCCCCTCCCAAGCTGGCCAAAAGTTCCGGTTGGGTCCAACGGGGGTCCCGGAGTGGAGGAGCATGTGACGCCGGCATCACCGGCGCCATCTTGTGCTCCTACCACGTGACAGGTAGGTCATGTGGCAGGAGGTCGCTCCGGGACCCCCGTTGGACCCAACCGGAACTTTTGGCCTTGAGGGGGTCAGGAGGGTGGGGGTTTAAATGTTTATTTAGGTTCATCTTATTCAACAGAAATCTGTTGAATATGTTGGGAGTCGCGATGCGTTTCGGCTCCCAACGTATTTTTCGGATCGCTAAAAATAAGTTGCGCGTATTTGTTCGCTTACAAATACGGTGAAAACGAATGCACACCCCTACCCATTATTACTGTACTGCCAAATTGGTTAGCTTCCCTGATTTCTCTTAGCATTTTATCATCTGTCTGATCATTTTTAGCCAAGTGGATTGTAGTATACTCCTTTCACTATACTCTTAAGGGTAGATTTTAATATTTGCATCCACGTCCATGTGCGTGAGCTACCTGGCATGTGCACATGGATGCACTGATTTTATAACATGTGCACGTGCTAGTGCACACATGTTATAAAATCGGGGGGCTGCACACACATGTGTGCTGGATTTTATAATCTGTGCGTGCGGCACATGCAAGGGGGGGACAGTTTTGCCAATTTCGCATGGCAACGCATCACAGCCTTCCCCAGTTCCCTCCCAGTCAGCTCCAATTAAGGAGGGAACTTCCCTTCCCCTCTGCCCATACTATCTCCCTCTTCCCTTTTCCTCCCCGACCCCTTAAAACATCCTTCCTTTTCTTTCTTCTTTATTTAAGAATTTAAGCCAGCTCCTGAGCTGCCGTAGGTTGCACATGCTGGCAGGCAGTGACAAATGGCTGCTGTACTGCCGCCTGCAGCTCCACCCCACACCACCCCCTGGACCACCCTTCCCTGCCCCCTGGACCATCCCTTTTGTGAAGCCCGGCTCTTGTGCACATAACAGGTGTTACGCATGTGGCTGGGCCCCTTCTAAAATGCACATGACATGTGCAAGACCTGGCTACACGCTAACCCCCAGATTTTATACACGGGGGGGGGGGGTGTTAAAATTTGGCTGTCACCAAACACACATGGGATTTCTACCCATATATATTCTGCTGAGCATTTAGTCTCTTTTATGTTCTTTATCCTGTTGGACTCTATACCCTCTCGGACATAAAGTGCCATACCCCGATGAAGTTGATCCTCCCTATCATTGTGAAATAATTTGTACTCTGATATAGCACTAACACATTGGTTATCCTCCTTCCATAGGTCTCTGTGATGCCAATTATGTCAATCTCATCATTTGCTGCTATACACGCTAACTCTCCCATCTTACTGCTTAGGCTTCAGGCATTGACATACAGACATTTCAAAGTTTGTTTTTTGTTTATATTAACAACTGCTTTTCAGTTGATAAAGATAATTTGGAATTCTTTAGTTCAGGCAATTATTTACTTATAGGCACATGGACTACTTTTACTTTTATTGGAATCTCTCTGTTGGGATTCCCTAATTCTCCTGTTTCATTAGCATCCTTCAAAGATACATTCCCTGAATCATGCACTGCTAAGTGACTGTTGGCTTTCCCCTTGTTCTAATTTAAAAGCTGCTCTATCTCCTTTTTAAAAGTTAGCACCAGCACCCTGGTTCCACTCTGGTTAAGGTGGAGCCCATCCTTTCAGATAAGTCTCCCCCTTCCCCAAAAGGATGTCCAGTTCCTTACAAAACTGAATCCCTTTTCCCTGCACCAACATTTCATCCACACATTGAAACTTTAGAGCTCTGCCCTGCCTTCTGGGAGTCTACATTTGGAATCGGGAGCATTTCAGATTATGCCACTCTGGAGGTTTCTGGATTTCAGCTTCTCTACGTAAAATCCTAAATTTGTTTTCTAGAACCTCCCTCTCACATTTTCCTATGTTGTTGGTGCCCATATGTACCATGACAGCTGGCTCCTCCCCAGCACTGCCTATAATCCTATCTAGGTGACATGTGAGGTCTGCCACTTTTGCACCAGGCAGGCAAGTTACCAGGGAGTCTTCATGTCCACCAGCCACCCAGCTATCTATATTTCTAATAATTAAATCACCAGGTAAGATGGCCTCTCACCAGTGAGTAAAAAATCATACATGCAGAAGACTGGAAGGCCCACCTCTTCCTACTGTATTGCTGCCTTCATCTTAATTTTGTTGAGTTCTTAGTTAAGTTTAGGTTGCTAAGGGAGATGGAATTAGAGTATTTTAAATTCAAAATGTATTCACTAATTAATCTGTTAATGACTACAAGGAGATGATTAAACTCTGAATAAGGGATTGTACAATAATATGATTTAGATAAAAGCCTGATTGAGTTCAACTTTGTCTCAGCTCAGTGTTTGGACAGTGTTACATTACAGGAGCTGCCTTCCTCCTGGAGACATGGGCCTCATCTGGTTATCTCCACCTGGATCCCCGCTCTTATACCCCATTCTCTGGTTATGCCATCTGAGCCCCACCTGCCCTGCAGGATCCTGCCCATAGATCATACTTTTCTTAAGGAATTTAAGGTGGACCAGGCATCTAGCCTGGTCCTGCTCAGTTAAATAAGGGAACACTAGAGTCACTGCCTCACATGGTATTTTACAGATACTGCTAAACATTCATATGGTGTCTTGCTGCCCTCACTAAGAGACAGTAATTAGACACTTTTGCTTATTTTCTCAAGGTTATATCACTTATTCTGATTAAGATAAAATAGTAAATCACATTATAAATAGTCAATATGTGCAGACGAATACAGTGAATTTAGAGCAAACAAAACATAACTGCAAAGTTATTCAAAATACTAATATTAGAGAGAAATTATAAATAATAATGGGACCACTTTTTATAAGTCTTCCAGTTTTTTCACCACATTAGGATCCTCTTTAATCATAGGTCTAAGAAACATAATAAAAAATAATTTTGTTAATTTTTCATTGTTTTTAAATTTTGAATAAAAATTGAGATACTTCCCCCATCCGGAAAATTTAGCCATTAAACACAAACATATGCTACTGCCTTGAAAAGATGGAAAACTAAAATTGTTTTATTTCAAGAGGCACACCCGACAGACAGAAAACATGGGAAGCTGAAATGAGAAAGTGTACCAAAATGTGTTTATTTTTATGACAAGAACAAGTAAATTGGACTACAAAATGTATATACTTTTAACATCATTCCCTATCTGGATTTCGCTTAAGGACATCCAATTAAGAAGGAAGCTTATCTGGCCACACGAGGCTGATAACTAAAAATCTAATCGACTATTTTCAAACATAGCAGGTAGGTTTTCTAGTTATATAGCCTCGGTGTGGCCAGATAACATTAGGCTAGTATGTTCATGGAGAAGGTTATCCCACTGAATATATGGGAAAATATATTTGGTTAACTTTAGCTTAATAACTTGTTCACTTAACCTGCTTTTGCAATATTGGTCAGCTAGTATACCTAGGGCCTTATTTTCCAATATCGCATTGGTAACGCATTAGGGGGGGCGTTACAATGCAATGAGGCTTCTTTCGTGCAGTGGGGAAAAATCGCGTGTGGCGATGTTTTCGCCATTCACGAAAAACCATTAGCACCGCACATGATGTTTCCCCACTGCACGATTGATTCTTTCAGTCTTTTATCGCAGTGCACAATATTTGTCTGGTTTCTGTTATCGTGGTGCACGATAGTCCCAGACAGCCTTTTCAGCTTCCCGGGGGAGGGAGAGAGAGAGAGAGATGAGAGAGAGAGGCGAGTGAGAGAGAGAGAGAGAGAGGAGAGAGAGACGAGAGAGGAGAGAGGAGAGAGAGAGAGAGAGAGAGAGAGAGAGAGAGAGAGAGAGAGAGAGAGAGAGAGAGAGAGAGAGAGAGAGAGAGAGAGACTTACTATAGTGCCTATGCCCTACATAGGTATTTTAACCCTATAGGAGGGCCACCTACTAACTCGGGGTAGGGATTAGGTATGAGCGTCGGGGTTGGGGGCCACTTTCGCATTCCATATGAGACCTACGGACAGAACAGTGGTCTCTAGTGCAGATTTGGCTGGCTGTCGGAGTGAGGACGCTCACTCCAAGCGGAGATTTGGGCAACGTTCTCTCTACCTAGCTTGATGGACACTCTACCTGGGCAACAACATGCTAGGTGGAGAGAATGTTGGCCAAATCTCCGCTTGGAGTGAGCGTCCTCACTCCGACGGCCAGCAAATCTGCACTAGAGACCACTGTTCAGTCCGTAGGTCTCATGTGGAATGCGAAAGTGGCCCCCAACCTCCGACGCTCATACCTAATCCCCACCCCGAGTTAGTAGGTGGCCCTCCTATAGGGGTTAAAATACCTATGTAGGGCATAGGCACTATAGTAAGTCTCTCTGTCTGTCTGTCTGTCTGTCTGTCTCTCTCTCTCTCTCTCTCCCCCCCCCTGCCCCCCCCCCGGAGCCTGAAACAGGCTGTCTGGGACTATCGTGCACCACGATAACAGAAACCAGCAAATATTGTGCACTGCGATAAAAGACTGAAAGAATCATCGTGCAGTGGGGAAACATCATGTGCGGTGCTAATGTTTTCGTGAATGGCGAAAACATCGCCGCACGCGATTTTTCTCCACTGCACGAAAGAAGCCTCATTTGCATTGGTAACGCCCCCTAATGCGTTACCAATGCGATATTGGAAAATAAGGCCCATCATCAGTTCACTGACTGTGCTCTGTTTGTGACAAAAGTAACTGACCGGTCCTTTTGTGTGTGTTGGTTACACTAGGATTGTACAAACATCGTAGCACTACAAGCCCCCCTACCTACTAAGTGATCTAGTTTTAATAAATTCCATCATGTCACTCGGCACCTACGTTACTAGCATGATATTTGTTGAGCAGCACAGGTAGTAAGCAATCCTGCTGGGACAAAGATCACTCTTCAGGAACAGCAGGCAGTTGACCACATGAGAGACACTCTGGTCTTTATCTTCGACCTGACCTCAACTCCAGCCTTAGCAGCAGCACCCAAGCATCCACAGAAGGGATCCTGCAGAAAGAGGTATGGCAACACTTTAGAATTATCAAAGATCCCCAATTTGCACATTGAGTTCACTATTCAAAAGCCATCATTCAAACAGTGGTATGCTCCATTATTTGGGAAAAAAACATCCATTAGTTTTGATTTCAGGAAAGATTGGTACTAATCTGGATATTTCATCCTCCACTTAAAGCAGCAGTAGCAACAACAAAGGGAAAATCTATGCTCCAAAGTGATCCCCCTGACCCCTTCCCCAAGTGAGATAGGAGGCCAGCAGTGGGGTCATGTTCCACATCAATGCCCCAGGGCAAGAGGCAGATAGTATCAAAAGTAACATAGACCACTGGTAAAATGATAGCCCCGGATGACCAGCCCATGCAGATAGTTGAGAATATGGAATTTAATTGGCAGCTAAATGTCTTAGCCTGAGATTAGCAAGTTTCCTCCAGGACAACGTTTAGTAGGTGGGCGATTCCTACCCTGTACACTCAGTGCTGTGCCTAGATGCAGGCACAGCTGATTAAAGTAGAGAGGAGAAGCAGCAGCCATTTCAACAGTGACATCTAGACCAATCAGAATGCTATACATACACCTCTGGTGTTAGCTGGGTGAGAGAAGACCAGGCAACAGCACTAGCAGACATACACCAGCAGGGTAGAGGTGAGCTGTGCTGCACAATCAGGTGATGTACCAAAGCCATATCATGGTCTACATTATAGTAATGATAATGGGGATGATGGAGGGCTGGTGGCTAGACTAGAACATATGACTATTCCTTGTTTTTAATTTTTATTACAGATGGTGGCAGGAACATGACTAGGGCAATGAATGATGGAGGGCTACCAAGGGATCACACTTGCTGCACCCGGCAGTAAGGGACTTTTTGGGAGTGGGCACCAAGGAAAGCAACAGTTTTGTCCTGCTGGAACTGATAGAGAGGTGTAGGAAAATAGCAGGATTTTTTAACTGGAAAATGAAGTATGGGCAGCAGCTCCATGAGAAGCAGGAAGCAGTCAAGGCACCTATGCAACAAATTATTCAGGATGTAGGCCCAAGGTGGAATTCCACTTATTTGATCCAGAGATTAGTAGAACAAAAACACTCCTTCACAACATATCTATGGATGCTTACATCAGTATGGATCACTTCCAGGGCATCAGGATTAGTTACACGTGAAGCAGACAGTACAAGTTTCAAAGCTTTTCATGAGCTGCTCGAGTTCAACAGCCACTTTGGGGAGGTCATCCTCATAATTTACCTAGAATAGATGTAAAAGGGTTTCCAGCTGGAACAGGGACTAGTATCTAGATGCTTGTGGACTCCTTGTAGATACAATTGCAAAATCAGCTCAAACCCCTCACCCAGCTGGATCTTTCATGCTATCCATCTTGTAAAATCCATGGAGGATAGGGATTATCATCTTCCAGTCCAATAATCTGCCTTAGTAGATGGACAATCTGGTAGATAGGGTGCCAGAATGGTGATTCCAAGATAAGAGGGACACTGGTAATGCTCTAGAGGAAAGAGTGAGCTCAGCCTGCAACACTGCCAGCATCAGCAGAGAGCTACCACTTCTCACACCTTAATCCACCATCCACCCTGTGTCAATCACACAATGGGCTTTCATGCCACATATCATAGATTCAGTGATTGGCAACAGAAACTAGTATCTCCCATAATAAAGGAACCCCCCCCCCCCTCCCTGTACAAATTGCAGTAATATGGCACCTTGGTGAGACCATTGAGGTTATGGACACAGACTCATTGACATACATGTCCTACAAGGTTGCAGTCTATCCAGACCTCACCAAGGTGCTCCAGTATTTTATTTTGTACCCATCAATTAGTTTGTCTAGTGAATGAGTATTCTCCATGGCAGGGGATATCATGAGTCCACATCATTCATCTTTGGCACCAGAGCTGGTGGAACAGTTGGTCTTCCTTAAAATAATCCATCCTCTGTTAGATTTTCCTGAATTTCTATGCAAGTGGCAGGAGGATTGCATTATAGGGTACACAACTTGTCAGACTTGTTTTGACAGGTGTCTGTGCTCATTTCTGGGTCAAATCCCACTCCCTCTACCTGCCCCTCAGCCAATCAGTATTCACTTATAGGTTAATCCCTGCTCACTGACCCCCACCTCCCAGCCAATCAGCATTCACTTCACGATTAAGCACCACTCCTTTACCTGCCTTTCTTCCACCCCTTAGTTGACATTCAGCCTAGCTTCACCCAAGACATATCCCTTTTTTCCCATGGAGCAGCCATTTTGGCTATCTAGTGGGGCAGCTATCTTAGATGACATCATGGTTAAAAAGGGGGGTGTGTGTGTGTGAAATATTGGATGACATCACCAGAAATTGCATCACAGCTGAAAGGGGGAGGCACCATGTTTGGTTTAATGATATTACCCGAGCTCTTTCTTCTGCATACACCAGGGTATGCCTAAGCACGCCTTTCAGAAGGAGTGGAAAAAGCAGGGAAAAATGCAGCTTGTTGGATGATAATGGTAATAATAATAATTTGAATAATACATTTCTTAACAGGTTATTTAAAGGGGAAAAAACACATTCTAGGCAAACCATTGCATTTTTTTAAATCTACAGGTGAGACTTTAGTATTGTTTATGTATCACTCCCTCACATTCCTATCATTAATCTCAGTCAGGAATAGAAATGAATATAATGCTTTTTTTTTTAGACGAAGTACCTACAGCCAATCTTAGTGTAAATAGCAAGTCAATTAAGATGGTTTTTTCTCCTCCTTACTGATAACAGATCTGTCTGCCGCTAGGCGCATGCATGCAGGGATCTGTATTTGATCCAACTGGGGAGTAGACACACTGCCCACCCCCTTCTCTCCCTGACATAATTCTTAATATAAACTTTAAAAGGGTAAAACAATATTATAGACTTGAAATGACCCATATTTATTTTGGAAAAGTAATGTATTGAAAGCCATAAGCAGATTTTTAGAACCTGTGCATATTTAAAAACTAACAGCATACATACAATTACCTAACATGTAAGATTACCTAACATAAAAAAAAACCCAACCATATGTAACCCTTGAAGTTCAATTTTCTTTATGACTTCTTGTGTCTGAAACCTGCACTTTGATTCCCAACCCAGTATCAGAAATGAATCCACACGCTCTTTAGTGAGTAACAGTTTTATCTTTACTGGAATGAATGACTGAAATAAATCTGTTCACTTCCTAAGCATCTGCATTTGTCATATAAACACATGTATATAGTACAAGAGAAAACTCAACTTTGTCATAAACTCATGTTAAGTATTTCAACCAGAATCAGCATGTGATATAGCACCCGACCTTAAGCAGTCTCTGAACAAGCAAAGTCCCAGATTGTATCCTACTGTGTGTCCATTTGAATACAGAACTGAAGAGGGCGTCAGTACTGCTGCTCCAACTGCCAAATCCACAATACAGCAGCCTCTATCCGAAAGAAGAGCTTCAAATCCTGACAGGGCACAGTTCAACTACTCCCAAGTCGTCCACAGCAGGGTTCCAGAAAAGAGAACCTTAATCAGTACAGATAATATTTATTAATTCAGAGCAGGGCAGGAACTCTGTTTCAAGCTGAGCAGTGATCTGTTTGCACATGCTCAGACAATCCAATTTTTATAATCTCTTTAGGTAAAGTAAAAACAACTTCAATACATCTCAAAACAATGTTAACTAACATAATACATTACACATGAATACAATTATAGAGGGCTGCTCACCTTAATCAGTACAGATAATATTTATTAATTCAGAGCAGGGCAGGAACTCTGTTCAAGCTGAGCAGTGATCTGTTTGCACATGCTCAGACAATCCAATTTTGAATCTCCTTTCCCCCCCCAGCTCTTAAAGAGACAGCACTCTATTGTCAGTCTTTTCATGTCACAATGATGATTCAACATTTCTCTGCCCTAGTTCCTAGAGGTATGTTACACATACATTTTGATTCATTTTTCTTACCTTGTTACTCCTGTATAGAGTTTCATTAGCAGCTTTAATTGCAGCTCTCTGGATGCCTAAGTGACATGTAAACTTTTTTTGTTTGAAATCCCTTAGTGCATATTGTAAAAGTGTGAAGTATTCATATACAGTCACACAATCTATTCTTCTGCCTCTTCTCAGCTTTTAGATGTTTTTACAATCACACCAAAATAAATGATCCTGAGGTTTGAATACACACACATACACACGTGATACACACACAGATTAGTTTTTGTCTCCAATCCCTCTCTTCTCTTTTCTCCTGGAAATAGATCCTCCACTATTCACTCTTCCCTGTTTTAACATGACGGCATATCAGACTGATGACATCCAAGACAAGTCAGGAATGACAAATGCTGGGGAAAGTAGTTTTTTTGTTTCCATCCCTCTCCTCTCCTCTCTTTTCTCCTGGAAATAGATTTCCCCTGTTCACTCCTATCTGTCCTAATATGCCCAAACATGCCTTTGAAGTAAGGGGCAAGTAGGGACATGTTTTGGAAGAGGGAACAATGCAGTTTTTGTTTGAAAACAAAATCCTAGCTAGCTACAGGTATCCCATCAATAGTTTTGTAATTAAAAGATAATTTAAAATACCTACTTAAAAAATCTTTTGAGCTGAAGTCTGTGTCTTGTGACGAATTTGGTATTTGACCTTTGAGATCTGGGGTATGTGCCGGAGTGTACAGAAGCTACAGGAGAAGTGGATCTATATACAGACAACAACCAACAAGAACTGAATTATATAGTCTGGATAAACAGATAAGCATGGCTGTAGCTTGCTTATTGCGGCGGTTACTACCCCTAACTAATTAAGCTAGATATTTCACTTAGATGCAGTTCCAACACTGCTCTCTACATTAATGGTGGGGGTGGAAGGGAAATAGAACCAAAAGGTTACTAAGAGCCAAGAGTAACCGATAAGTATGAGAAAAAAAAAAGTGCGAAACTTGCTGGGCAGACTGGATTGGCCGTTTGGTCTTTTTCTGCAGTCATTTCTATGTTTCTATATTTCTATAAGATGGATTTTTCTTCTGATAAAGAGGTGAGTTTTAAACGTTAAAACAATTGCGCTAAGTCATTAACCAACAGCTGCCTCTATTTTTAATATTAATCAGAGGTTGTTTTTATAAAAAATAGGATGAGAATGCTGGAGAAAAAATGGCTGACAAACCAAGTGAAAGGCAGCTCAAATATTAATCCAGCAATTTAAGTGTTCATATCATTACACTGAATTGTAAAAAAAGCAGGTGAGGGGCTTTTTTAATATGATTGTATGTTTTCATTGTTTCACAGTTTGAGAAAAGAAATGCTTACAAATCCAAATAGAGCATGTCTATTTCAGGAAAAAGCATTTACAGCAGCAAAATAAAAAGTATAAACAGATAGAAAGAGGCATTGCACACACAGGTCATACCTACATAATGCATCAAAGTAGAAATGCCTTAAAAGAGCATGATACCCAGCACCCATGTACGTTTTTATTTTTAGGTCTTTCAAAATGTGAAAAGCAACTGATATGTCTATTAGTTTTGCTTTAAGTTTTATACAAATGGAATAGCAATCAGGAAAAAAAGAAATCTCTAATAAAAGATGAACTGTCTAATCCAACACAGCAGGCCGTGTATTTTAGGGCCTTGCCATTTTCATAGGCCTTCTCTGTTTTACTCCAAAGCTCAAGAACCAGATAGTAGGGATGTGAAGCAGGCTTCAGATGAAGAGAACCCCCACGAAATTGTTCGTGGGGGTTCTCTTATCGTTTTGGGGGAGGGTGGGAAAAACGGCACACAAAAATAACCCCTAAACCCACCCCAACCCTTTAAAACTAATCCCTTAGCTTCCCCCACCCTCCCGACCCCCCCAAAACTTTTTACAGGTACCTGGTGGTCCATCGGGGTTCCCGGGAGCGATCTCCTGCTCCCGGGCTGTCGGCTGCCACTAATAAAAATGGCGCCGATGGCCTTTGCCCTTACCATGTGACAGGGTATCCGTGCCATTGGCCGGCCCCTTCACATGGTAGGAGCACTGGATGGCCCGTGCCATCTTTAAAAATGGGCCGGTTCCAATTCACATCTCTACCAGATAGTGCTCAAAGCTTTGAGCAGGTACAACACACAGCTGAAGAACAGGGGAGGCAAAAATTCAAAGATGGTACAAAGAAAAGAATCAGGATGTCCTAATAGATCAATAGCAAGCTGTAAGTGAAAACCTGTGCATTCTAAATATATCATCATGCATGTCAAAGGTATTAGTTTATTGATGGAGCTCTTTTTCGATCAATATATTAATGTAAGAAGGCATTAACATTTTTTTTAAAATATGTTTTTTTTTTCACCTCACAGCTCAAAAGCGAAGCACAGCAAAACCTCTGCACATCAGAGCTGTTATACGAAGCCAAATGATAAAAGCAAGTACCGCAAAAGGAAACATAGTGAGTCTATAGACAAATACACACCTAGAGATCGTGAGCATTAAAGTGTTTTCATTTTGTTTTAATATAATCTTAATATTTTTGTTTTACTGGTTTACCTTATAACCAATGAAAATATAATACATTATCTAGGTACCCAACCAAACCTGCAATTTAAATGCCTTATTGCAAGAGACAAAAGGGTTTGATCATGGTACATAAAATAAAATAAGTTAAATATATTAAGGCACTTACATAGTATCTTTATCCAAAGTGCTTTTCAAAAGAGACATGGATACCTTTTTAACATATATGTTATCCATTCATAACTGTCTTCATTTTATCTACCTCAGTAGGATAACAGCTGAGCCATCTACAAGGGGTTTAACACCAGTGTTATCAGAAGATCTTTTAAATTGTTATGGTATGCCTTCTCATCCAGTACCTTTCTCAAGATCCATCTTTCACTACTACAGCAAAGAAGTCACCTGCACGTAATATTACCAAACCAAAAAGGTCCATCTAGATCTGCATTCTGTCTCCAAAAGTAGCAAGTAGTAGCCACATTAGAGGACATCTATAAGAAAGTGGGCAGGCGTAGAGTGAAACGCCCTCCTCAAACCCATTCAGTTTCCAGTATTTTTGATTCAGGGGTGTATTAAGCACAGGGCAACAATTCTGATTGCTATGCTGAATAGCCTATGAGCCATTTCTCATGGTTCTGTCTAATTCCTTTATGATCCTGTTTACACTTTTTGTCTCCAGGCATTCTGCAATAATGATGAGTTCCACAGGCTAATCTGTACAGAGGTAAGACGTGCTCCACAAAATCACAGATTTGTTTTCTCTTTTACAGTCCAAAAATTTTTTTTTTAACATATTCTGTATGGGGCAGATTTTCAAAGGCTACACACGTAACATATGCGCGTAACCCGATGTTATAGAATCAGGTGTAGATTTGTTTGCGCCGGGTTGCGCGAACAAATCTACACCTGCGCGTGAGTTTGAAGATCTGCCTCTGTGTGCTTAAAAAAGCCCTTTTCATAATACTGAGCATTTAATCTTCAGCTGTGAAAGGGAAAAGGCCCAGCGTTCCCCATGACAGAACTGTGTGCACATTCGGACAGCAGTAGTAAAATGTGGTAATGTGGCTCCCAATGAAAAATAAGAATGGATCTGTTTAGGGTATCCATCCTGAAACTGCAAATGCTGACTTAAAGAAATGAAAACAGAATCAATAAAGCAAACAAGTCACCATAAAATGAATGGAGATCCATCATTTTTGTTCAAAATGAAAACAAAACATTTGCATTTGTCTTCATTGTCCCGTACTTAGGGGACAAGCGATTGAATCGCTTATAGAAAACCCATTCCCAATTTAGCAAGAAATTCTTTAAAAAATTAATTTAATTTAATGTCAAAAGTGCTAGATTGGCAATTCCAGGAACACAGACACTGCCTTTATCTACAGAGGTTATATAGCAAGGCAGCACTATGGCGAGCTTCCCTCACCAGGATCTCATTTGTATCCCACAAACCACACTTACTGATAGTGTTGGCACATAGTTTAATCCATTATTATTACCATCTTCACCACTACAAGCAAAGCATTGGAGGGGAAGGCTAATACAGAATAGCATAATAAGCCTCTATCAGTCTTATTTCACAGGTAATGCCATGAGTTCTTTTCAACTCTTAACAATCTCTTTTAGATATTTAACTTACTGTAAAGCAGGTTGAAATGTTCAGTCCATCCAATCTTCAACTGGTCCAAGGACCTAAGCTGTCTCTCAAAGATGCTGCTTAGTGCATATACCTTACTTCAGATCACTGTGCGGTGGTGGTGGTGGTCAAAAAGGCAAATAGAATGTTAGGAATTATTTGGAAAGAAATAGAAAATAAAACTGAGAATATCATAATGCCTTTGTATAAATCCATGGTGCGACTGTACCTTGAGTATTGTATGCAGTTCTGGTCACCCTATCTAAAAAAAAAAATAGAGCACACATGGAAAAGATACAGAGAAGTGTGACAAAAATGATAAAAAGGATAAAAAAGTTCCCTTATGGAGAAAGGCTAAACAGATTAGGGCCATGCTCAGTCAATGGTTATTTTTTTGTTTTTAGAGACATGCGGAGAGAGTTGTATTTAATGATTTCACAGGAAATGACATTACAGTCAGACTTGCACAGTACAGGTCGCCTGTCTAAGTGTCTAAACAAGAAAAAATGGTTGACATATTCAAATAATCATTAGTTTATTATTATTATTATCATTATTATTATGTTTTTTGGCTTTGTCATAGTAAAGCATTTCTTTACTGTGCTTCCATAAACATTTTTCTCACAGTGCTTTCAGGGTTGATGTCCCCTCTGTCCCGTACGTGCTCTGAGACTCTTTCAGGGGGGAGAAAGCAACCACACGGACAAATTTTAATTGAGAGATGATATTAGAAACACAAAGGAACTTGTGGTCATCAAAATATAACAAATGTTTTTAAATGTGAGATATTAGGCACATAAAGTAACTTGTGGCAGTGAGAAAACTGAACCAGACAGGTCTCATTTGAACCTAGCTTTCAAACCCCATAGCCGTCAGGAGAGTAACTCAAGGGCAAATAACTATCTCCTTAACTGGATTTGGGCAATGAAAAAATAAAATCCACATGCAGTCTATCAAAGTTCATCAGAGAGAGAGAAATGCAAGGCCTGAAATGGACTAAATAGTGATAGAAATGCAGTCTAATAGTGTGGAAGCTAAAATGATAACTGAACAAGATGCCACAAACTTTGGAATCCCGACAATGATTCAAGAGCTTAATCTAGAGGCAGGCCATAGGGGAAACCTCAGGTGTGCCGCAAACACATGGCCTCCATGCTAGGGAAGAAGGGAGTGGTTTATGGCCTCAGCCACCACCAGCAGCAAAGTGTTTCTATCTTTCTTTCACTGCTCCATCTCCGGTATGATGGCCTTCCGCCAGCAACAGGAGTCAGTGAGAGCTCCTTACCAGCCACATCTTACTCCTCTGCTGGCTTCTCGCTAAAGCATGAACCATACAAAGCTACAAGTTTTGTGAGGTTGACAGCTCCTCACAGATTAATTCAAGCCTCTCTTAGATTATTTTGGGGGCCCAAATTGTAAGGTCTGTGAGCCGCCAGACTCACCCCAATGCCTCTAATGCCTTCCCACAGCTTGGATGCTGCGCTCAACCTAGCACCACCAAGCATGGCACCGCAGGCCGTCATGTCCCGTCATGTCCCTATGCTCCAGGCCCTTCTTCCTCCTAGGGGCGTGCATGCCCGACTCACCACAGGATAAAGGGCCTACAGCAGGAAAGTTGTTCAGTGCTTCCTAATGACATCATTGCTGGCTCCCTATATAAGGCTCCCTCAGAGAAGCAGAAAACACCTCAGCAATGGTTCTCCTGCCATTAACATCCCAAGGCATGCCAAGATAGTGATGTGGGCAAATTAGTCCAAATAGAGGCATAAATATCCAAAGCATGTGAGAGGAACAAAGCAGAAAGCAGCATCAAAAGTGACATGAATATCCCAAGGTTTAAAATGAGGGGTATGGCAGCAAGCTAGGGGTTTTCAGTGTTCAATACAAAAACACAAAATGAGATCAATTTGAAAATTTAAACTAAATACTGCCAATAAGTATCTGGAAAATCAAATATTTCTAGTAAAATATTTTTAAATAAGAGGAAAAGACCTCAGATCAGAGCACTATATTATCAACACTGAAAGATCACAGACTTGATATAACCATTGCTCAAAAAAACCTTCAAAATTGTTTATATTTTTATATTTCCACATAAAACCATATCAGATAGCAGATGACTCACAACACTGAAACATTTATATAAATAGCAAAATGAAAACGTATATAAAGTAGTCTGCAGAATGTAGCTCTCCAAGGACAAATGCTGTCTGTGAGATGTTTACCAGTAAACTTTGTCTGCAAAATCTAAGCCAATGTGGCCAGCAATAGCATTTCACATTCAAGCTGCATCAATGCTTGTTGTAAAGAAGAAAGCCTTTACAGTGGCTAGATACCTACAAAAATCTTAAAAAAAAAACCCAAAGCACTGGCCATATAAGCTTAGATCTTGCAAACAGAATTTGCATCTTACAGATAGTGCTTGCCCTTGGAGAGCTACATTCTGCAGTCTTCTTCATATGCTAAGTTTTCTTTTTGCTATTTGGAAATGTTTCTCAAGAGATCTCATTTTGTTTTTTGACTGATTTTTTCACTTGTAGATTCGACTCATACACACATAGCAATCACTTTTGTTCGGAAAAAAAAAAAGCACACAGTCTTATCAACAACCCCAGAAATTGAGAATGGGGTAAGTCAGCAAGCACAATGGCCTAAAAACCACAAAGCACACAGTGCAGAGTGGAACAACCAGCACAGTAGCATAAACACTCAAAGCTATAGAGTGATGGGTAAGGCACTGAGCAGCATAGTTGAATCAAAATTCCAAGATACATACGGGCCGATATAGTACAGTGCGCTCTAAAGGAGCGCACTGTTAACCTGCCATTGGACGCGTGTTTTCCCTTACCCCTTATTCAGTAAGGGGCAGAAAACGCGCGTCCAACCCACCGAACTTAATAGCGCCCTCAACATGCAAATGCATGTTGATGGCCCTATTAGGTATTCCCGCGGAATTCAGTAAGTAAAATGTGCAGCCAAGCCGCACATTTTACTTTCAGAAATTAGCGCCTACCCAAAGGTAGGCGCTAATTTCTTCTGGCACCGGGAAAGTGCACAGAAAAGCAATATTAAGTCGGAGGTCCCGAAGAGTAAAAAAAGTAAAAAAAAAAAATGTTGAAGTCGGCCGGCGGCTGTCGGATCGAAAATTTTGCCGGCGTCCAGTTTCCGAGCCCGTGGCTGTCAGCGGGCTCGAGAACCAAAGCTGGCAAAACTGAGCGTCGGCTGTCAAACCCGCTGACAGCCGCCGCTCCGGGCCAAAAGGAGGCGCTAGGGACGCGCTAGTGTCCCTAGTGACTCCTTTTGCCCGTTTCGACCGCTGGGCTCATTTAAATACTGTATCGCGCACACAGGCGAGTGGCCTGTGCACGTGCTGGGAGAGCAGGCGTTTGCCCGCTCTCCCGTGGACTTTACTGAATGGCCCGATAGTAAGGAGAAAAGCAAACACAATGGCATCAAAATGTCAAGGTCTAAAGTGAGGGGTAAGGGAGTTATCATAATGTCATAAATATCTCAAGGCAGTGCAAGAGGGACAAAATGGTACCTGCAGTGGCAGACGTTCTAATAGGGACCATGAGAGATCCAAGAGCAAGCAGGGTAGTAATTGTGGCAGAATAATGTTGCAAAGAGCTGAACCAAGAGAGTTGTAGGGCCTGAGGAGCAGGTTTGGCAGCAGTGGTAAGTGCGGCAACTGGCAATAACACAGCAATGGTCTGAGGGCCAATAAGAACATAAGAACATAAGAAAATGCCATACTGGGTCAGACCAAGGGTCCATCAAGCCCAGCATCCTGTTTCCAACAGTGGACAATCCAGGCCATAAGAACCTGGCAAGTACCCCAAAACTAAGTCTATTCCATGTTACCATTGCTAATGGCAGTGGCTATTCTCTAAGTGAACTTAATAGCAGGTAATGGACTTCTCCAAGAACTTATCCAATCCTTTTTTAAACACCACTATACTAACTGCACTAACCACATCCTCTGGCAACAAATTCCAGAGTTTAATTGTGCGTTGAGTAAAAAAGAACTTTCTCCGATTAGTTTTAAATGTGCCCCATGCTAACTTCATGGAGTGCCCCCTAGTCTTTCTACTATCCGAAAGAGTAAATAACCGATTCACATCTACCCGTTCTAGACCTCTCATAATTTTAAACATCTCTATCATATCCCCCCTCAGCCGTCTCTTCTCCAAGCTGAAAAGTCCTAACCTCTTTAGTCTTTCCTCATAGGGGAGCTGTTCCATTCCCCTTATCATTTTGGTAGCCCTTCTCTGTACCTTCTCCATCGCAATTATATCTATTTTGAGATGTGGCGACCAGAATTGTACACAGTATTCAAGGTGCGGTCTCACCATGGAGCGAGACAGAGGCATTATGACATTTTCTGTTTTATTCACCATTCTCTTTCTAATAATTCCCAACATTCTGTTTGCTTTTTTGACTGCCGCAGCACACTGAACCGACGATTTCAATGTGTTATCCACTATGACGCCTAGATCTCTTTCTTGGGTTGTAGCACCTAATATGGAACCCAACATTGTGTAATTATAGTATGGGTTATTTTTCCCTATATGCATCACCTTGCACTTATCCACATTAAATTTCATCTGCCATTTGGATGCCCAATTTTCCAGTCTCAAAAGGTCTTCCTGCAATTTATCACAATCTGCTTGTGATTTAACTACTCTGAACAATTTTGTGCCATCTGCAAATTTGATTATCTCACTCATCATATTTCTTTCCAGATCATTTATACATATATTGAAAAGTAAGGGTTCCAATACAGATCCCTGAGGCACTCCACTGTCCACTCCCTTCCACTGAGAAAATTGTCCATTTAATCCTAATCTCTGTTTCCTGTCTTTTAGCCAGTTTCCAAGCCACGAAAGGACATCACCACCTATCCCATGACTTTTTACTTTTCCTAGAAGCCTCTCATGAGGAACTTTGTCAAACGCCTTCTGAAAATCCAAGTATACTACATCTACCGGTTCACCTTTATCTACGTGTTTATTATCTCCATCAAAAAAGGGAAGCAGATTTGTGAGGCAATACTTGCCCTGGGTAAAGCCATGCTGACTTTGTTCCATTAAACCTCTCACTAACCCCAAGATCATAAGACTATTACTTGCACACTACCCTAGGCATTGGTTCTTTGTAGCTGTACACTCAGCCCTCCTGCCATTCACATAGAAATTCCAACAATTTGTGGCTGTAACAGCTCTGCTACTTGGTAGATATATATGTTGTTACTTCCCCTTTTCTCACAGTTGTTTACTCTGATGTTCCCCTTTTTTAGTGTGCAAGCAATAGTCTTATGATCTTGGGGTTAGTGAGAGGACTCTGAGGCATACTTTTTTGAGTACATCCACTTAACCTAATTTGGCCAGACTTACATCAAGTCATCCCATTACATTCCAGCCCTGGATGCAGAATGCTCACACTGATACCCCAAGATAAAGGTTTCCTTGCCAATGGTAATGTGGATATCAGCACTATTAAAGGCAACATGAGTAACTTGTTTGGTACATAAGTGCATTAACACTGCCATCCCTAAGCTTAGACAAATTCAAACAACTAAGGCAATAGCTATAAGAGCAAGGAAAAGTAGTAATTTCTTTCCCAGACCCCCAAACCAGAATGTAATGTCCAAGAAATCCCAATCCCCTTCAGTGGATGGAGAAATGTATATTTAACAAACAAGATCCTGTACAGTGGAGGAACTCTGTTGGCTTTCTCCAGAAACACAGCAAGAAGTATTAGCCTATTTACAAACTCTATCTTTCTCAACTAATAGCATGTCTAAAGCTTGGTGACTTTGCATAACCATTCCAGCAAAGAATTGTACTTCAACTTGCACATTCTGCATAGCTTTAGCAGTTTCATTGGCAAGCACTTTCAAGATAACTGACAGATTGTGAATAGAATTGTTTACCTCAGCCACTCCTCATTGGGGATTAAGATTCTGATAAACCTATGAAACTCATTGGATCAATCAATTATTTGGTTATGTGCAAAGTTCAGATAGAGCGCTTTGATAGGAATGGATATGTGGGTGAATGTCCAGGTAGATGAGAGTAAGGTAAGGAGCAGGAAAATGGTTAATATGGGGAATGAAAAACCCAAATGCAGCTTGCTTTTCTGACTGGTATTCCAGCATTTGCTTCCCCAACCTGCCACAATGAAGTACACACCCTCAGATACATTCCTTACTAGGGATGTGAATCGTTTTTGAACGATTAAAATTATCGTCAGATAATTTTAAAATCGTTCTAAATCGTTAGAGTGCACGATACAATACAAATGCCCCCGATTTATCGTCAGGGGCATTTGTATTGTATCGTTAAATAGGGCACGGGAATTATTTGGGGGAGGGCTGGAAAACCGACACACCAAAACAACCCCTAAACCCACCCCGACCCTTTAAAACCAATTCCTTACCTTCCCCCACCCTCCCAAACCCCCCCAAAATGTTAAGTTACCTGGTGGTCCAGTGGGGGTCCCGGCACGATCTCCCGCTCTCGGGCCATCGGCGCCATTTTGGCTACCACTGATAAAAATGGCGCCGATGGCCCGATAAAAAAAACCCCACCCCGACCCTTTACAAATTAACCCTTTGCTTCTCCCACCCTCCCGACCCCCCCCAAAAAACCTTTTACATGTACCTGGTGGTCTAGCGGGGGGTCCGGGAGCCATCCCTTCAATCATACCCTCGGTGCCAGTGCTGGTGCTGGAGGTTTCAAAATGGCGCCGATCGCCTTTGCCCTCACTATGTCACAGGGAGCGACGGTCGCTCCCTGTGACATAGTGGGGGCAAAGGCGATCGGCGCCATTTTGAAACCTCCAGCACCGGCACCGGCACCGGCACCAAGGGTATGATTGAAGGGATGGCTCCCGGACCCCCCGCTAGACCACCAGGTACATGTAAAAGGTTTTTGGGGGGGGTCGGGAGGGTGGGAGAAGCAAAGGGGTAATTTGTAAAGGGTCGGGTGGGGTTTTTTTTTTATCGGGCCATCGGCGCCATTTTTATCAGTGGTAGCCAAAATGGCGCCAATGGCCCGAGAGCGGGAGATCGCGCCAGGACCCCCCCCTCCAACTGGACCACCAGGTAATTTAACATTTTGGGGGGGGGGTTCGGGAGGGTGGGAGAGCAAAAAGGTCATTTGTAAAAGGTCGGGGTGGGGTTTTTTTTATCTGCTCAGGCCTCACTAAAAAATTAACAATGTGAATTGGAATCGGAACCGATTCCAATTCACATCTCTAACAATCCAATTTTTTTCTCCCACCATCCGAACCTGATCGTTAAAACGATCGGGCACACGATTCACATCTCTATTCCTTACTACAGAGGTGAATGTACTGACAGCATCAAGCCAGCCACTCAAGGAGAGGAAAATGGGGTGAATTTGATTTTATTAGTGAGTTACCCTTCAAAACATCCTCTTAAAAACCCAATAATTTAGTGATTTAAGACAATGATAATCAAGACCTTCATAATAGGCAATCCCTGAATTGAACACCTTCACTTGCCTTATACACAATAATCTGTCTGTATGCTCAAAATGTTGTGAGCATATTTTTTAATTTTAACAATAGTATTGCAAGTGAAAACCAGTATTGATCCTTACGCAAAACTGACCATGATACCCAAATGTTGCACCCCAAGCAGAGAACACTTATCTGATTCTTTGAAGAATGGTTTCAATATGATAGCAACTAGATGTCACTAAAAACATGGGTCCAAGTTTTGAAAACCCTTTGCATCAAGGGAAATTCTGATCAGTATTGTTAACTTTATTGGCTATAATCTTCATTATTAAAAGAGGAATTCCAGTTAATGAACACATAGAACTTGAAAAGCATATGTATATATATATATACTTCTGAATAACAAAAATATAAACACCAATGGCTTAATTAAGGAGCTAAATTAATTTTTAAGAAATAAATGATCCAAAAATGTTTATCGCTTAATAAAAAAGTAGTTTACAAAAGTAATAAAAGATATTTATTAACTATCAAACACAATAAAATAAAAGACCTAGAATATTTGTTAAAGAAAGACCAACTCAAATGTGCTTATGTTTGTAGAACACAATTTTATAAATAAACAAAACTTTTTTAAAAAACAAGATGATCCAATGCAATCTGACTTGTAAAGGCTGTGACATATCCTATTATACACACAGCAGCATTTCCAAAGTGCTTGTGAAAGCACGAGTTAAATCTCTTAATTGGCTTGGCTGTATAAGTCCTTAAATACCATGAAGGCTGATCTGTAAATGTCTCCCTCCACAAAGGGTCCTTTGTTTCACCACAAATGGGCTTAGTTAGGAGAAGGAGATCCCAGAAGATCAACTGGATCATTTAAGCTGTAAACAAAATGTTAGACCAATCATAAAACATACTATGCATCTTAAAGTGTTCTTAAATTAAAAACTATTCATTACAGCAAATGCCTCTTGACAGAGCACAGTCGAAAATATTTCAGTGATTTAAATACAAACCTAAAAACAAACATAATAAAGATACTTGAATTTGTCTGAAATAACTACAACATGGTAAGAATAAGAAAAGAAAAATGAACTCATTCGTATAGACCTTTGAAGAGCCTTCCTTACTAAAGCATTTTTTTTAGAAAAACATTGGTACAGCTCAGCAAAGCTGGGATGGACCAGTATTTGTGCATGATAACAAATGCAGCTGGATTCCATAAGAATGATGGCAAAATGTGAGTGACATCAATGAGCACCGTGATGTCACTGTGCATTATATATAGTTGAAGAGTACTGCTTGTAATAGAATAAGTATAGGAAAGCCTCCTATTCTATTTTAAGATTAAGACTTGATGATTGCATGGTAAATGCCAGGAATAAATATAAAATTATTGCTGGTGTTGCAGCACTAACAAGATATCAGCTTCTCTTGTCTATATTATTCGCTGTATTTCAAAAAAACGAAGGTCGCTTTTGGTATGCTTATGCTCTATCCAGTGTTTAACTAGAGGAGATTCAAGTTTGGATGCTCTAATACAACTTTTATGTAGTATTATTCTCATTTTACTTGAAAGTTTAGTCTCACCTGTGTATATCTTGTGACAAGGGCAGATTATTGCATATATTGGTTGCATAGTGTCACAATCAAAATGGCCAAACAGAGTATGGTGGATTGGTAAAAAAGGATGTTCAAATATCTTATTATTTTTCTCTATTTATCTATCTATCTATCTACATCCATATACATCCATATAATCTTAAAGACAGCACAAGTCAGCAAAGGTTAAACTGTGATGAAGACTGTTATGGTTCTGAGGTGTTGGAGTGGATTCTTGGGTACTGTGGTGATGGCCACTCCCACGGGGAGGAGCCCCATGAGGAACCACAGTACTAGGCTAGACTCTAGTCATGCAAACACAGACATTTGTCTTTTATTATACAACAGAATGATACCACCAGAGGTGGCAGTAGTGAGGTGATCCAGAGGTAGCAGTCCAGGGGCCCTCGGCAGAGGAGACCTGTCTTGCAATGATTGTATAGGGAGTGCAGGATGCAGGTTCCCAGTGCTGATCTGTAGATGAGACAGACTGACAATGTTAGATTACTCACTAACAGCTCGATCCAGTAAAGTGTGCTCCGTCGGAGCGCACTGTCACCCTGCTCTGGACGCGTGTTTTCCCTTACCCCTTATTCAGTAAGGGGAGGAAAACACGCGGCCCGCCCGCGGCACCTAATAGCGCCCTCAACATGCAAATGCATGTTGATGGCCCTATTAGGTATTCCCTAGCGATCCAGTAAGTAAAATGTGCAGCCAAGCCGCACATTTTACTCTAAGAAATTAGCGCCGCCCAAAGGTCGGCGCTAATTTCTTCCGGCGCCAGGGAAGTGCACAGAAAAGCAGTAAAAACTGCTTTTCTGTGCACCCTCCGACTTAATATCATAGCGATATTAAGTCGGAGGTCCCCAAAAGTAAAAAAAAGTAAAAAAAAAAATAAAAAAAAAATTTTGAATTCGGCCCGCGGCTGTCGGGCCGAAAACCGGACGCTCAATTTTGCCGGCGTCCGGTTTCCGAGCCCGTGGCTGTCAGCAGGCTCGAGAACCGACGCCGGCAAAATTGAGCGTCGGCTGTCAAACCCGCTGACAGCCGCCGCTCCAGGCCAAAAGGAGGCGCTAGGGACGCGCTAGTGTCCCTAGCGCCTCCTTTTCCCCGTTTGCACCGCGTCGCCTCATTTAATACTGGATAGCGCGCACCGGCGAGGGGCCGGTGCGCGCGCCGGGAGAGCGGGCGTTCGTCCGCTCTCCCGCGGACTTTACTGGATCGAGCTGTTTGTTGGTAGCTGTATAGATGGAGATCCCAGCAGGCAGAAGTAATTGAATGCAGGGAGAGCAGGCCCTCGAGGAGCGAGTACGTGATCCCTGATAGGCACCTGAAAGAAAGCAAAGGGCCCCCGAGGAGTGGGTACCCAGGTTAGAGAATTACCCCGAAGGGCAGACAGAGCTTCCAGCGGCAGCAAGGAAGCGGCAGAGTAGCTTAGACTGGACAAGTCCAATCCTTGCTAACTTGGGGCCTCATTTTCCATCCGGATCGCACGCGATAAGGGACGTTTCACACGCGAAAAGTCCCTTATTGCATGTGATACCGAAATGGGGGCAGAGTCGGTCCCAGAAGAGGAGTCGGGGTGACACAGGGGCCGACTCTGCGAAGACGCCTTGAACGACGAAAAGGTAAGTCCCTATTCACATCTGAGTTCACGCCCAATAGCTATACCTTCTATGGTGGCGCTATTGGGTGCGAAACCAGCAGTGATCGCACAACGGTGGTGTGATCACTGCCAGCTAGCGCAGGACCGCCCCCCGTTTCGGCCCCCCGCCCCTCATTCCCTAAAGTATCGCAGGCCTGCGATACTTTAGAAAATGAGGTCCTTGATTTGTTAGCAAACGAAGGGCAGGCTAAATACCAGGATGGCATGACATCACTCGAGGGAGCCGCCCCCGAGGTTCCCGCCGTGATATGGATAAAGATGTGGGTGGCGTGCGCGCGCGCACCCTAGGAGGCCCTCAAGAGAAACATGGTGGATTGCCTTGCCATTGCTATTCCGGGGACGCCGGAGAGAGCGGCATACTGATGCAGCAGTCGCCATCTTCCCAAGGCTAGTGGGGAGAGCAGAGAGAAAGGTGAGGCACAGAGGTCGAAGCCGTCTGAGACCGATGGATGCAACAAAGACCTATATTCCAAGACAATGTTTACTCTAAATTGGTCAAACTCAAAACATAAGAACCCAGAACTGGAGGTAAACAATATATATCAGCAAATAAACCACCAGAGACTCAATTACCAAGTAAGGTAACAAAAGAGACCTTCATAAAGTCATTACAGAGCATTTCCGAAATAGCATTGTAAATTTTCCATATAAAGTCACTATCGGTGCTCACCCGCTAATGATAATTTTAATCATAGGTCTCAAGACGACACATAACCATTATTTTTTTTTTTAATTTTTGTATGCAAGTTCACGTCAAAATATCTAAATAATGATTATAAAAAATTCATTAACTTAGCTTAGCCTAGAATGTTTCTTGAAAATGTTTTTTTGGATATAGCATTTTTAAACGAATCACCTTGTCCTTTCCCCTATTCGAAACCAGAGCCATTACAAAAACTCTGCTATTTAATTTCTCCATTTAATCCTTCTGGTTTCAATGTAATCCAATTGTATATAAAATGTTGTACTCGCTGGATTAAAAATCTAGCAATATCCCCCCTCTCTCAAACAAATCAGATAAATCACAAAAAATTTTAAATCAGTGATTAAGTGTTTCTAGGCTAGGCAATATTCTACTAAGGCGACTTGTATTTTTCCTGTACGTAATTCTTATGCTCCAATATATGGATATGAACTGCTCTTCTAGTTTGTCCAATGTAAATCAAATTACACGGGCAAATAATTGCCTGTGTTGTAGTCAAAACACCAGGGTAATCTGTAAACTGTTTTTAGATTTGGATGACTAAAAGTACTCATTGTTAACACTTGATAGCATGCAGGGGGGGGGCCGATGCAAAAAACTCACGCTGAAAGCAGGCGCTGTGTATTCAGCGCCCCCTTTCATAACGTGCCCCCAGGCACCTCTTCTGCGCGATTGCACGCCCCTAGCGCCTCATTGACAGCACAAGCTGGAAAGAGGTCCTGTGGTGGCTGTCTGCCAGTTAAGAAAATGGACGCTGAATTTATCAGCATCCTGTTTTCCTAACCAGCGCACAAGCAGGGGTTAGGAAAATGGACGCTGATTCATTCCTTCACTTATTGCAGATTGGTCCCTTTACTGTCACATGTCAGTGAAAGGACCAATCACCAATCACCTTGTCAGTGAAAAGGACCAATGGGCAATAAGTGAAGGAGTGAATAAATTAATATTAAGTGCCCGACACATTAATATTGATTTTCTACACTCCTTCTGGTGCCGGTAGTCAGGTTCGGAGAATGGATGCTGAATTAACCAGCATCCATTTTCCAAACCCCTGCCAGTGCTTTTTTTAAACTTTTTTTTAAAAGAGTTGTTCCTCCCACTTAATATCCCAAGGATATTAAGTAGGAGGCAGTATAGAAAAGCAGTTTTTTCTGCTTTTCTGTACTAGTTTTAGTAGCGCTCAGCAATTAATGCCTGCTCTCGGCAGGCGTTAATTTCTCATTGCTAAAATGTGCGTCCTAGATGCACATTTTTTTTTTTGCAAAGGGAGTGAATAGCTATGTATTTGCTCATTCACATGCATTTGCATGTGATGAGTGCTATTAGTTTCACTCCGTGTTGGACGTGCATTGTAGAGGCGCTAATCCCCTTATTGCATAAGGGATTAGTTAGCGCCTCTACAACCTGCGTCCAACTGCAGATTATACAGTGCGCTGGGCTCAGTGCACTGTATTGCATCAGCCCCAGAGATTGAGCCACAAGTGAATTGTTCCATAATATCCACCCCAGGGGTGATTGTATAATAAGGCAGGGTGAGGCGGCTACTTCAGGCAGCAAAATTTGGAAGCGGAATAAACTAGGGATGTGAATCGTTTTAGAACGATTAAAATTATCATCAGATAATTTTAAAATCGTCCAAAATCGTTAGAGTGCACGATACAATACAAATGCTCCCGATTTATCGTCAGGGGCATTTGTATTGTATCGTTAAATAGGGCGCGGGAAAACCGGCACACCAAAAAAACCCTAAAACCCACCCCGAACTTTTAAAACAAATCCCCCACCTCCCGAACCCCCCCCCAAATGTTTTAAATTACCTGGGGTCCAGTGGGGGGGTCCCGGCGTGATCTCCCTCTCTCTGGCCATGACTGCGTTAAGAGAAATGGCGCCCGTATGACTTAGTGAAGGCTGCCCCGCAGTATTAAAAACTCACAAGAGTAGCACTTTCTCTTTCCTGATCTCACGATGCAAGAGATCAGCATGAAGGAAGTGCTAGCCCCACACATTTTTAATATCATGTGGCCTGCACAGAGAAGGTAGCAGAACAGGCTTCCCCAACAGCCATGCAGTACAGTGAGAGAGGCTCCTGGCAAAATAAAGAGGGGGCCTTCCTTAAGTATGTGTATGTGTATGAATGGATGCCTACCTGGGAGTCTGTGTATGCGTGTGAGATCAATAGGTGCCTTCCTATGAACTGTGTGTGTGTGTGTGCGTGAGATGAATGGGTGCCTGCCTGGGACACTGTGTAAAAATGGGTTCCTGCCTGGGGATCTCTCAATCTATCTGTGTGTGTGTGTGTGTGTGTGTGTATGTGAGAAAAAATGAATGGGTGCCTGCCTGGGGGTCTGTGTGTGGGTGTGTGAGATGAATGGGTGCTTGCCTGGGGGACTCTGTGCGTGTGCGTGAGATGAATGGATGCCTGCCTGGGACACTGTGTAAAAATGGGTTCCTGCCTGGGGATCTCTCAATCTATCTGTGTGTGTGTGTGTGTGTGTGTGTGTATGTGAGAAAGAATGAATGGGTGCCTGCCTGGGGGTCTGTGTGTGGGTGTGAAAATTAATAGCAGCCTGCCTGGGGGTGGGGGAGCAGTGTGAGAATGGATGGGAGCCTGCCTGGGGGTCTGTGATATCTTGCCTGGATATATGTGTGAAAGAATGAATGGGAGCTTGCCTGGATGTGTGTGTGTGTGTGTGTGTGTGTGTGAGGGAGCCAGTGAGAGTGAGTGCATGTGTTGTGTGTAAAAGAGACACCATGTGTGTTTGTGTGAGAGAGCATGTGAGAGTGAGAGCCTGTGTGTGTGAGGGCCTATGTGTGAGAGAGTGAGATAGCATGTGAGAGAACTGGTGTGTATGTATGAGAGAGAGATAGCATGTGAAAGTGAGAGGTGTGTATAAGCCACAGCATGTGAGAGTGGGAGCCTGTATGTGTGAGAGAGTAATTGAGAGAGAGACAGCATGTGAGAATGAGCGCCTGAGTGTGTGTTTGAGGGAGGAAGGGAAGACGACAGGTAGAGAGAGAAGAAACAGAGAGAATAAAGAAATCCTGCAAAAGGAACTAGGAAAAGACCGAGAAAGAGAACATGGAAAAAAAAAACAAACCTGGGACCAACCAATTAGAGAAATAAGATCAGACAACAAAGGTAAAAAAAAAATATTTTGAATTTTTAGTGATTGACATATACCTGTTTCTGTTTCTAATTTGTAGTCCCTTATTCTGTATTGGGTAAGGATCTGTCTGTGTTCTGCATGTGTGACTGAGGTGCATATGTCTATTGGCAGGTAGCTTTTCTGTGGGGCTTTGGAGCAGTAGGTGGTATATTAGTGTTCTAGGGCATGGTATAATATTTGCATTGTTGCTGTGTCTTTGATAATGCCGCTGCTGTTTGAGTCCTGAGATAGTGCTGGTATGGTATGGTATGGCAAGGTTCAAAGTGTCTTTTATTTTTCCAGGGGTTTGTGTTACTTCTCAAAGTGTTTGGCAGTGAAGGGTTTGCAGTTACTAAGACGAGTGTGTGTGTGGAAGAGGAGGACTATTAAGCGAGTGTGCATGTGCGTGAGTCTGGAGAGTGAATGAGAGGCATGAGAGTGAGTGTGTGTGCATTTGTGAAAATGAGCGTGTATATGTGAGAAAGAGTATGAGAGTGAATATGCAAGTGCGTATATGTAAGAAAGTTCATGCTGCTCTAATATTCCCTCTGAGGATTGGGTTGCTGTGAGCATAAAATTAATAGACTTTTGACATCAAAGAAAGTAGTGCTCACAAGGTAATGAAACCAAAAAGTTTTGCTCATGAGCAACCCAATCCTTAGAGGGAACATTGGCTGCTGGTGGAACCCAACGTGCCCGGCAGCAAAGAAAAGAAGAGACTCAGTGACTGCCAGCAAAACTCAACCTGCTGGTGGCCAAAGAATATGCAAAGGCATGGCGGGCCACCGGCAGAGCCCAACCTGGCCCAGCAGTGGCCGAAGAACAAGCAAAGGCCTCATGTGCCACCAGCAGAGCCCAACCTGGCCCAGCAGTGGCCGAAGAACAAGCAAAGGCCTCATGTGCCACCAGCAGAGCCCAACCTGCTGGTGGCAAAAAACAACAAATGACCTTTGGGCCTCCAGTGGAGCTCAACTATTCAGTGGCAGATAAACAATGAAGGACCTGCCCAGCAACAAAGTAGGAAAGGCCCCGCTGGTTGGCAAAAAAGAGACTAGGCTAAACAGCGGCAGAAGAAAATATGAGGCTACCGCTGACTGCTGAGCTAGGAATGTGCAGCAGGGATGGATTTGTCCCATTCGGTATTCGTATTCGTGGGGAGCCAAATCCGTTGCATCCGTTCTCGGGGAACCCCGATCCGTTCATTAGTTACATATGTATTCGTTTCCAAAAAAAACCCCCATCCCAACCCTTTAAATTTAATTAACTACAACCCCCCACCCTCCTGACCCCCCCAAGACTTACCAAAAGTCCCTAATGGTCCAGCGGGGGTCCTGGCACAATCTCCTGCACTCGGGCTGTCAGCTGCCGGTATTCAAAATGGCACCAATAGCCTTTGCCCGCACTATGTCACAGGGGCTACCGGTGCCATTGGTCGGCCGCTGTCACATGGTAGGAGCAATGGACGGCCGGCGCCATCTTGTGCCATTTTTAATACTGGCGGCCGACAGCCCGAGTGCAGAGATCGCTCCAGGACCCCCACTGGACCACCAGGGACTTTTGGCAAGACTTGGGGGGGACTCAACATAGGGGCCGACGGCCCGAGTGCAGGAGATCACTCCATAACCCCTGGTAAGTCTTGGGGGGGTCAGGAGGGTGGGGGGTTTATTTGTTAGATACGTTGTATTCGTGGGGGTTCGCCATACGTTTCGTGACCCCACAAATACAACGAATAGGGACATATACGTTGCAGATTGCCAATACATTGAAAACGAATGCATACCCCTATGCTGAGCTCTTCTGCCGACAGCCTGACAGCATATGAGTGAGGTAGAGGGAGTGGGTATGTGTTTGAAGAGCTTGTGTGAAAGTATTTGTGTGTGTATGAGCAAGCGAGAACATTACGAGTGTCAGCATGCATGGAGAGTGAGAACCTATGTTTGTGCTAGGTTCAATTATTGGGTACGATTTCATGTGTTTGCTATTTGGGAATATTTTATTAATGTTTAGGAAAATTTGTGTAATTTTTATATGAGATTTTAATTGTTGGTTGTTACACTATTCATCAGCTGTTATGAAATATTTTTTCTTTTTATTAGTATGGTTTTACTGTTATGATTGTTTCACATTTTTTGATTTTGTGATTTGAGGAATAGCATTTCTGTTTTTCCATTGTTGCACTATATATAGTGAGGCTTGTTGTGGTTTTCAGTTCAGTTTTTGTCTACATGCTTCTGTTTATACTGTATGGGCTCTTTATTCTGCATTTGGAGAGGGTCTGTATGTGGTCTGCATGTGTCACTGAGGTGAAGTATCCTGCTAATATGAAGTTTCTATTTTAGGATCTATAGCAGGCTGGCTTTTTCCGTTTTCCTAATAGGAGGTGTATTGGTTTTTAGGACCTGTTGTAATATCTGAAGTGTTGCCTTTCCATAGTTTCAGTGATGGCAGCTGGTGTTCTTTCTCAGTTCTTTCTCAGTATGGGAGGTATACTACTGTAATTGTAATTCAGTTTACTTATGGTTTTCTGGAGGCAAAGTCCACACTCAACATGCATTACCATAGGCCTAATACATTTGCATGCCAAGTGTTTATTTTGCTTTTTTGTAGAGCTTTCTGGATGGCCCCACAGTAGTGCATGTAAAAATAATATGCATGTTGTTGTGATGTTTTTATCTCAGAAAACTATACTTTGAATGTCTTTTCATGTAAAATTGGTTATTGTAAATGCAAATTTTTTTATTGCGTGTGGTGAGTGTTGGGAAGTAGAGGGGGGGCGAAAGGCTCTTAGGTTCACCTAGAGCACCTGATACCCTTGCCCTAGGCCAGTAGAGAATTTGCCAAACACAGACCCCTATCATTCACCCATCCCCCACTACTCCAGGGGAAAATGCTGGGGAGACATGAGAGACAGGTGGGAGGGCTCCTAGAAGTGTGGCAGGGTTGCCAGCTTCTTAGAAATACCGAATTATCACAGACACTCTGCTACTCTTCTGGGAACTCTGGTCCCTGCTTTCCTCCTTCCGCAGCATTTCAAATCACCGAAAGGAGCAGACTATAAAGAGACCCCACCTCCCTTGCCCCTCTTGATGATTTGTCTTATACCATACTTTGGGTGCCATCTCATCCCTCGTCTCAGGCAGCAGATCCCCTTGAGCCACCCCTGATCCACCCTTTCCCCTATTAGAAGATAAAGATGACAATGTTAAACTTTCCCACAATCTTTTTTTCTCTTTTAAAATCAAATACAGGGGGGTTCATCAAAATTCTTGTCATCAATCGAAATCTGCTAATGTTGTAATATGCTATTTCTAATCCCAGTTGACAAATTAGAGTAAGGCATCATGCACATAGCTCGGGTCAAAGAATTCTTAGCAGAGGAAGCTAAAAAGGTTTTCCCGATTAGCATGTAAAGCCCTTTTCTATGCCTGCTAAATCGATGTATGGGGGATATCCCGCTTCATAAACTTCTGGGACAACTCCCGGGCTTGATTTTTGTATTCATCTCTTGATGTACAAAGCCTACACAAACGCAGGAATTGACTCACAGGAATATTATTCCTTTAATTTGCATGAGTGGAAATGAGAGAAATACCATAATGTATTTCTAGCTGTAATTTTCCTATGTGTATGGTTGTGGAAAAATATCCATTACTCTTACATATTTTCAAATCTAAAAATGGCATTTGATGTTGATGGTATTGTGGTGGGAGGGCTAAATGGGGAGACTGAACGGACAGCGCTTTTGTAATAATCAGTCAATGGTATAAGTCAAAAAATAATCAGTCAATATAAGTCAAAAAATAATCAGTCAATGGTATAAGTAAAAAAATAATCAGTCAATGGTATAAGTCAAAAAAGGCAGGGGTCAGAGTCTGCACTTGCACCAAGTTTTATAGAACTGCTCAGGAGGTCAGTTCAGTGATGTGTGACCCAGTATAACGGAGCTCATTGATATTTATCTATTTACAGCTGATGTTAAAGTTTTTGATGTTCACTTACAGTTTTAGTCTTTTGGGAATTGTGATTTAAAATTTTAATATAGAGAGTTTGTTCATATTTCAAATGGGATATATATGGTAGGGGTATGGTCTATGTGAAATTTGTTATTGATGTCAACATTTTAAAAAATTTTTAAATGATGTGTTCATATTTATTTTATTTAAAGATTTTTATCACTCGCCACTCCAAAAATCATGGTGAGTTACAGTAAAAACAAACATAAAAGCAGGACATAAAATCACAAAGACATGGCCATAATATGGTAATCAAAAATAAGCATGAACTACAAACATCAACAATTTTCATTTCATAAGCAAAAAATGATACATTGATAAGGGGCTGAGAAGTGCTAGAGTCAGTTGGGGAATGTTTGCTTGAAGAGCTAGGTTTTTAAGTTCTTTTTTAATTCTCTTGCATTAGTTATGAATTTAAGCTGTTCTGGCATACAGTTCCACAAGAGTGGACCAGCCACGTTTATTGTGCACTCACGTACCTCACCAAGGTGAGCTTGGTGCAGAGAGGGTACAACATCACAGAGACCTTTGTTCACTGATCTTAAAATCCTTTGAGTGATTATATACATGCAGGTCTGCGCCCAGCCATAAAAATAAACATTGATATAACTGCAGATGAAAGACATGTTTCTGATTTCATTTTTCTATTTATAGTATCCTGTTTGAGTGTGTTATGGATTGTTTGCTGGTTTATTTAAACAAATACAAATTTATAAAAAAGACAGCAGTGTTAAAATCTCTTTATGGGTTGGTGATTAGTTGCATTGATATAGAGGTGTTTGGGTATTACCTTCAGTATCCTTATTTAACCTTGTGCTTGTCACTAAAAAGTAGACAGACAAGAACAAAATTTGATAACATTAAGGACAAATGACAGCCCGTTGATTCAGCTGTTTCAGAATAGGAGCTTTTGATTTGATATTTCTTGGCATAAAAATCTTTGGCTTCCAGTACTAGGCAAATATTTAATATAGATAAATGAATAATAATAATCATACTAATAATACTAGGGTTTGTGCCCCTGCTCACTTCACTCGCCAACCCCACCAGTGTGGGGATGGAAGTGATATGGGGTGGGCAGGTGTTGGTACTTTTGCCCCCTTGTATTCTCCACTTGGTCCTGCTTATTATTTTGTATTGGGGGATGGTGTATAGATGAGGGTGGTAGGAGAGGGTGGGAGTGGTATAGATGGTGTATGTGTGCACATTATACCTCACATTCTCCATGTTACCCTTTCCTCCTCCCGTGTGTATGTGTGTAGGAGACTGGTGTAGGGTGTAAGTGAGGTAGTGGTGCTGGTGTTTGGGATTTGTTGGGAGCAGAGGATATGTGTGAGTGTAGATGGATGGAGGAGGATGGTGTGGAGGTGGCTGTACAGCTGGTAGTGGGTATACTGGGGCTGGGTACTGGTGTCTGAGTGTGTGTGTATGCAGGCTTCCCCTCTCCCTAATTCCTCCCTCTTTATTGTGTATGTGTGTATGTGTATGTGTGTGTGTGTGTGTGTGTGTGGTGGGAGTAGTATAAGTGGAGGGTATGAGGATGGATGGGATATGTGTTTATGGAGCAGTTGGGAGTTGGGGGATTGAGTTTGTGCGGGGTGAGGGCACAATGATGGTGTGGTGTATGGACAGGAAGTGAAGGGGAGATTGAAGGCTGTTTGTGCATACAATTTTGCTATCTCTCTCTACTTCTCCCCTTCCATATTCCCTTTCCTCCCTCAGGCCAAGTTCCTCCCTTCTCACTCCTTTAACTTACCACACCTCCTATCTTCTCTTCAACTATCTCCCATTTAACTCCTCTAACTCATTATCACCCTCCTCCTACTCTCCCCTTCCCTTTCCTCTTTCAACGTCCTGCCTAGTTTTCCTACCGCTGGTGGGGCCTGAGAAATACCTCCAGCCTTTTACAGATGTTGCTTCTCCTTTTTCTTCCTCGGGTAGGGTTTGGGAATCTCCAGAAGCCTTTCTGTTGCTGTCTGCTGCTACTACAGTACTGATTGTGACCATGTTGCCTGAGGTTTCCTGCATCAACTTTAGCAGTGTGCTGGCCTGTACCTCTGCTCCAGATGAGCATTGCTGCATGCGTGAATATAGATGCACTGCAATGCTCACCTTGGGAGCGGAATGTGGTGCCGGCCCAGAGAATTTATAGATGGGGGTTTGTGTGTATGTAGGGGGTGTATATATTTGGAGAGGGGTTTATGGGGGAGCATTGGGGTATATGGGTGGACGTTGGTGGTGTGTGGTTATTGTGGTAATACAGGTGAGGGTGACAGAGTGGAGTGTGTGGGTGGTGATGGTGGTGTCAGTAATGTGGGGGTTTAAGTGGGTAATGTGAGTTGGTATGCAGAGGTGAGTAGGTGTGCAGGGCGAATGTTATGACTGGGTATGTGATTGTGTGTGGTGTGGGTAGAAGGGTGACGGTGGAGGTGAAGCGTGCATGAGTGGGTGGTAAGTCGTGTTACTGGGAGGAGATGAGTCAGTGGTGAAGGATGAGCATTACATGGTTTGCAGTGGTGTGAGTGGCTGTGCTGTGTGTGATAAGATATATTTTTGTGGTGAGTGGCTAGGGGACAGAGCATTGCACCTGGGTTTTGCAGGTAGTGATGTGGTGAGTGATCATTTATGGGTGATATGTAGAGGTGGTGATGTGAGTCGCCTGAGGGGTTGAGTAGGTGGTGTGAAATGATGAGTGGGTGTGTGTGGGGCAAGTGTTGTGATAGAGTTTCCAGCAGGGTTACCTGATATAGGTGACTATGGTTAGGGGTGTGGGTAGGGATGTGTGTGAGTATATGTTTTTGTGGTGTGAGGGGGCTGAGTTGCCGGGATAGGGAAGCGAATATCTGTGGAGGAGAGGTAGATTGTTTCAATAGGGTTAGTGGTGGTGTGAGTGGTTATGTAGGGATGGAGATATCGATTGCATAGTGGATGGTATGTGCTGGTGGTGTGCAGTGAGATGAGTGCTGCGAGTGGATTTCTGGTGGTGTGAATGGCTATGGGGAGTTTTCATGTGAGTGGGGGTCTGGGGAGAGGTGGCTCAAGATATGTTTATGTGGCAAGTGGATGGTGTGGGTGGACATTTGAAGGAGTGAATGGTGTTGGATGGGGACAGAAGCAAATCTGTGGGTTACATGTATTTTGGGTGTGGGGGAAAGGTATGGGAGAGTGTCGGGGGCATGAAGTGTGTCAGAGGGAGAATGCAGGATACTTTTCTCATTACATTCCCCTCTTTCTAATCCTTCCCACTCTCTATTTCCTGACCCGTTCTTCTTTGTCCCTCTAGCTGGTGAACTCCAGTCCTCGAGTGCCACAAACAGGCCAGGTTTGCAGGCTATCCACAATGAGTATGCATGAGATAGATTTGTTTACCATGGAGGCAGTGCATGGAAATCTCTCTCTTACATATTCATTGTAGATATCCTGAAAACTTGGCCTGCTTGTGGCACTGGAGGACCGGAGTTCTCCATCACTGCTAGCACATACTCGCTGCACTTGTCTGCTACCTGTCCTTCCTCCTCTCTCTAGTCTCTTAGTTGACCATGTAAGCAGTTGCTTGGGACTTAAGTTTTACAGAGTTCCTTTGCAGACTCCTCCTCTGCCTGCCGCTCACTCATTTCATACTGTCACTGACTGGGAGGATTTTGTAAAGCCCTTGTAGGAGTTTGAATATTTTCTTTGCTCTCTGCTTCTTTTCTGCCGTTTCTGCTGGCCCCTCACCGACTTCGGAGTGTGTGTGAAAACGCAGCTGTATGCATTTACCTCCTGTCTAGCAGTCTCTGTGGTCTCTTCCACTCAGCTTTTGTTTTTCCTGCTGTGGCACTCTCTCACACTCAGGCCGATACAGTAAGGACGCGTTAGAAAGAGTGTGGCAGTGCCGGGCGCACCCTCGTTTGCCGCACGCACAGTCCGGATCACATACTGCTCGATACAGTATTTAAATGGCATGCAAATGCAAGCCACGTCCATGAAGCGTCCATGAAGCGCAATCCATTTTACTGTATAGAGCGCTATACAACGCCTATACAGTATCCTGGGTGCGCTGGTACCTGTCATTTCAAATGTCATTTCAAATGACATTTGAAATGACAGGTACCAGGAAGTGGATGGTTCTCCTACGCTCGGGCATCGGGGATTGCCAGTCCTCTCTCCCCCCCTCCCGAAGCAAGGCGCAGGGCGAAAATCGACTCGACATGTTATTAAAGCAAATAGAAATTGTAACAAAAGTAAACTTACTGCATGCTTCAATCAACTCTCCTTCAAACCTTACAACAAATCTATCCTCAGCAACTGTTACTTCAAGCTGCAAACCCTTAAAAAACTCAAACCTCTACTTTACTTCTCTGATTTCCGTACTGTACTCCAGTCTATCATATTTTCTAAAATAGATTACTGTAATGCTCTCCTCCTTGGTCTCCCTGCTACCTACATCAAACCTTTGCAACTTCTTCAAAATGCTACTGCACGTATCCTCACAAATGCTAATAAGAAGAACCACATCACTCCCACTCTGATCGATCTCCACTGGCTTCCTATACAATCTCGTATCCTATACAAAATCCTTACCCTTATTCACAAAAGCATTACCAATGGATAAACCCCCCCCCCCTTCCTTCCTCGCACCTCCTCAAGACCAACTCGCGCCGCTCTCCATGGAACCCTCTGTGCGCCATCTATAAAATCAATAAGACTCATCTCTACCACAAACAGAGCCCTTTCACTTGCCGGCCCCACCCTCTGGAACTCCTTGCCCCCAGACTTACGCACTGAAACTTCCACACCCAAATTAAAAAAAAACCTCAAAACTTGGCTCTTTCTACAAGCCTACCCATCGCTTTCCTCTCATGCTAACTCTTCCCATTCTGTGACTTACTGTTAAAAACCTCCTCACTTTCTTCAGGCCTCCCAATCTTCCTCTATTTTTCCCCCATAATCAAAACCAGCAATCTTAACGTACGTATTATTTTGAACCCTGTACATAGCCTCTCCTATAGTGATTTTACTTATCCCCCTCTCCTAACTTAGGATACCCCTAGTTGAAGTTATCAGCTAAATTATTTGGTTTATCACGATATTCTTGTTGACTGTTCCATTGTTCATTGTAAAGACTATGCCTATTTTATACTTTTGTTATAAGTTATATGTAAACCGATGCGATGTGCAAATGGATGCCAGTATATAAAATCATTAAAATAAATAAATAAATAAAATAAATTCTTCCAGCAGCCCCAGTCCTCTCTCCCCTCCTCCCGAGGCACCCACCGCAGCTCCCCTGCCTCCCGGGGGCAGCCCCGCCGGCGAAGGTGCACGAACGCACGTCCAATTTGGGCACTCAAGCAGCGAAGGCGCATGAGTGCACGCCGTGACCTGAGTGCCCGGATGGACGTCTGAGGTCACGGCGTGTGCTCATGCGCCTTCGCTGCTTGAGCGCCCAAATTGGACGTGCGTTCATGCATCTCCCCTCCTCCCGAGGCACCCACCATGGCTTCCCTGCCTCTTGGGGGCAGCCGGCGGCGAAAGCGGCTTCCAGCAGCCCCGCTGGCGAAGGTGCATGAACGCACGTCCAATTTGGGCGCTCAAGCAGCGAAGGCGCATGAGTGCACGCCATGACCTCGGACGTCCATCCGGGCGCTCAGGTCACGGTGTGCGCTCATGCGCCTTCGCTGCTTGAGCGCCCAAATTGGACGTGCGTTCATACACCTTCGCCGTCGGGGCTGCTGGAAGCCGCTGTCACCGCTGGCTGCCCCCGGGAGGCAGGGGAGCTGCGGTGAGCGCCTCGGGAGGAGGGGAGAGAGGACTGGGGCTGCTGGAAGCATGTAGTAAATTTACTTTTGTTACAATTTCTATTTGCTTTAATAACATGTCGAGTCAATTTTTGCCCTGTGCCTTGCTTCGGGAGGGAGGAGAGAGGACTGGGGCTGCTGGAAGCATGCAGTAAGTTTACTTTTGTTACAATTTCTATTTGCTTTAATAACGTGTTGAGTCGATTTTTGCCCTGCGCCTTGCTTCGGGAGGGAGGAGAGAGGACTGGGGCTGCTGGAAGCATGCAGTAAGTTTACTTTTGTTACAATTTCTATTTGCTTTAATAACATGTCGAGTCTATGTTCGTCCTGCGCCTTGCTTCGGGAGGGGGGGAGAGAGGACTGGCAATCCCCGATGCCCTAGCGTAGGAGAACCAGACCCAAGCATAGGACAACCAGGCCACACCAACATGTTACTCGCTTGCTCCAACCCACCCACTTATTTGACCGGGGCCTGCTTATTGCTGTCACATCCCTCTAACACCAGGGTCAGGGTAGGCGGTAAATTAGCGGGTTAAAGACGCGGCAAAACAGTTGGTTAAAAAGGCGATAATCGGGCCGCACGTTACTGTATGGGAGGGAGTAGCTAATCCGATCGTTTACATCTCATATATATGCCGCGGGCGGAAAGGGATACGCGTCGATTTAAAGAAGCGGTAAAGATTGGTAAAAACGGATAGTGAATCGCGAGTTAGACTTACGCGGCCAAATTGTGGGTACAAAGCGGGTTAGAAACAGAGTAACCGTGACTGCGCTTTACTGTATCGGCCTGACTATTTGCTGATCCCTGCACATGCGCAGATTACCCAGAGCCCCTAGTAATCTTATAATGTAGAGAGAAAAATAAACAACCTGTAGTGTGTTGACAAGTTAATTAGATGGGTCTTGAATGCTCTGTAATTCTACCCAGTCATATTTTTCAGTACATGATCTATCTATCAATTTATCTATATATCTATCTATCTATCTATAGATAGATATATAAAACATTCATTATTTAAGACACAGATGACAGTTTGTGAGATGAACTTAAAGATATGACAGGTCCCTTTGGAAAGATTACAGTTTTGAAGTTATTTATTCTGTTGATACTTTAAAAGATCACATTCTTCTAACGGCATACAAAAAAAATATAAATACACTTTATGTGGACGTTGATGTAGCAAGAGCTAGTGCTGCCAGGAGTGTCTTATGCATATCACAGTTCATATTTTTTGCCACTGACTGACAGCTAATTTATGAGAGCCTACAGCAACAAATAAAGTGGCACATTTGGAGGTACATTAGATTGAATTTATGTAGCAATTCCATGTTGATTTTATGTTGTAAATTATGCACTACCCAGTATCCTCAGCACTGTGATTTAGTGCTAAGTGCAGGGAACAGACCCCTACAGGTTCTCTTCTGAAATCTGTGATAAAAGCTTTTATTTTCCTGGAAAATCCCCTCCTCAACCATAAGTACTTGCCGTCTGTCTAAAATGAAACACGGAAAGCAGGAAGCTGCTCTTGATTGGGCATTCCGAAAAAGAAAAAAAAAAAGAAATATTTGCATTAAAATAAGATAAAAAAGGAAAATTGTTTTTCTCTCCTTGTAACCTGTAGGATGTACTGTAGGTTGCCATGGGGGAAAAAACTGCACTGTTTATTGTTGAACTTGAAGGAACACTCTTAGGCTGGATAAAAAGATTTATAACTGAGTAAACCGTGAACTCACCTTCTAAAAAGCTCCCAATATGTTTCAAACCAACCTAGCAGTAGCATCATCATCACTATTTGTATTATCATCATCATCATCAGTACTATGATACTGCATTATCACCATCTTTAACTACAGGCTCATTAATGGTGATACAACTATGAGTAGGTTTTCTATATTGCCAGAATATCCCTTCAATTTGGCTCAGTAAACTCATTTTAGAATACAATTATAAAACAAAAGCATTTTTATCTGCAGCAATCATTGACTTCTATCTAGCTCCTGTTTGATTTGTGACTGTTTCTCACTCTGGGTATGCAAGCTTCACTTGACTCACTGGTATATGTGTTTCTATTTCACTGTAGTACAGACAGAGAGTGATCAATGTCAAGAGAGTGCTGTAGATCTCTCTCTTCCGTTGAAGTTATGCACAATGGAGGTAATTTTCCAAGAGTTACGTGCATAGAAATTAGCATATATGTGCATAAGTAGCCTGGATTTCCCTAATCACTATTTTCTAAAAATTTGAAGTATATGTTTACTTTAGGTTTTGCAATGATATATATGTGAGTAAAAATGGGGCGGTCTAGGAATGTTCTGGGGCAGGACTAACAGTTATGCATGTAAATTGCTATCTTAAAAGAGACTTGTGCATGTTCCTTTGGCAACTTACTTGCATAATTTATACCCGCCAATTATCTTGCATAATTGATATTTAATGTGTTTATTGTGTAGTATTGGCTGGTTGGGAGGTCTAAATGAAGTGGGGTGTTCAGGCTAAAGAATGAGGAGGGTCTCGATGACCTGGAGAGAAGTATGGGGAAACTGGTAAAGGACTTAAAAAACTGGTAATTTCAATTACATGTGCATGTTTTAAAATATACCAGCTTATATGCACAAATCAGGTTTTACATAAATCGTATTTTATTTTTTGTATGTAACATATACACGCATGTATATGTTTAAAAATGGTAGGAAAAGTACATGCATTCAGTGCATTGATATACTCACTTTCAATGCATTGCATGAAATTGTGCATAAGCATACATATGTGGATATGTAACGGGATAGATATATGCATATTTTATAAAATGTGCACATTTGATACGTGTGGGTTATCATAGATCAGCTCACAGCCATAGATGCGCGTATATGCAATCAAGTGGAGTTGTTTGAAAGATACCCTCAATGAGTACAATTTTACTTGGATAGTTGCACCGTTTGAAAATTTCCCACGTCAGTGAGGCTACATTGTAGCATCCTTCCTCCAGTGAGACTAGACCCTTCTGTCTCCATGAGTACAATACTAGCTGCATGACAGTTTTGCTGCTAATAGCACTTTTTTATGAAACCAATCTGAGAGATTGGTATCTAGGAAGTGAAAAGAGTCCAGACAAACTTAGACATCTTTGAAAAACTGCTGAAACTGAAGAAGCAGCTATAAGAAGAACTGAACCAGCATCTAACAGGAGAAAAAATAGAGATGTGTATCGTAATGGTTTCGTTTTCGTAGAACCGTGGGAAATTTCGTTTCCCGCGGTTCTGACCGGTTTTTTTTTTTCGGCTGTCCCGATCCGAAAAAAAAGAAAAACCTACCCCAATCCTTCATATTTAATTATTTATAATCACCCACCCTCCCAACCCCCCAAAAAACTTGCCTAAAGTCCCTGGTGGTCCAGCGGGGGTCCCAGGAGCGATCTCCTGCTCTCAGGCAGTCGGCTGCCAGTAAACAAAATGGCACCGGTAGCCCTTTGCCCTTACCATGTGACAGGGGCTATCGGTGCCATTGGCTGGCCCCTGTCACATGGCAGGAGCAATGGACGGCCGACGCCATCTTAAAAAATTGGCCGGCCCCTGTCACATAGTAGGGCCGGCCAATTTCTTAGGATGGCCACTAATCAAAATGATGCAACAATATTTGCATCCTCATCATGCCAGAGGGTAGGGAGATCATAAGAACATGCCATACTGGGTCAGACCAAGGGTCCATCAAGCCCAGCATCCTGTTTCTAACAGTGGCCAATCCAGACCATAAGAACCTGGCAAGTACCCAAAAACTAAGTCTCTTCCATGTTACTGTTGCTAGTAATAACAGTGGCTATTTTCTAAGTCAGCTTAATTAATAGCAGGTAATGGACTTCTCCTTCAAGAACTTATCCAATCCTTTTTTAAACACAGCTATACTAACTGCACTAACCACATCCTCTGGCAACAAATTCCAGAGTTTAATTGTGCGTTAAGTGAAAAAGAACTTTCTCTGATTAATTTTAAATGTGCCACTTGCTAGCTTCATGGAGAGTAAATAACTGATTCACATCTACCTGTTCTAGACCTCTCATGATTTTAAAACCTCTATCATATCCCCCCTCAGCCGTCTCTTCTCCAAGCTGAAAAGTCCTAACCTCTTTAGTCTTTTCTCATAGGGGAGCTGTTCCATTCCCCTTATTATTTTGGTCACCCTTCTCTGTACCTTCTCCATCGCAACTATATCTTTTTTGAGATGCAGCGACCAGAATTGTACACAGTATTCAAGGTGCAGTTTCACCATGGAGCGATACAGAGGCATTATGACATTTTAAGTTTTATTCACCATTCCCTTTCTAATAATTCCCAACATTCTGTTTGCTTTTTTGACTGCTGCAGCACACTGAACCGACGATTTCAATGTGTTATCCACTATGACGCCTAGATCTCTTTCTTGGGTGGTAGCACCTAATATGGAACCTAACATTGTGTAACCATAGCATGGGTTATTTTTTCCTATATGCATCACCTTGCACTTATCCACATTAAATTTCATCTGCCATTTCGATGCCCAATTTTCCAGTCTCAGAAGGTCTTCCTGCAATTTATCACAATCTGCTTGTGATTTAACTACTCTGACCAATTTTGTATCATCTGCACATTTGATTACCTCACTCGTTGTATTTCTTTCCAGATCATTTATAAATATATTGAAAAGTAAGGGTCCTAATACAGATCCTTGAGGCACTCCTCTGCCCACTCCCTTCCACTAAGAAAATTGTCCATTTAATCCTACTCTTTGTTTCCTGTCTTTTAGCCAGTTTATAATCCACAAAAGGACATTACCACCTATCCCATGACTTTTTACTTTTCCTAGAAGCCTCTCATGAGGAGCTTTGTCAAACACCTTCTGAAAATCCAAGTACACTACATCTACCAGTTCACCTTTATCCACATGTTTATTAACTCCTTCAAAAAAGTGAAACAGATTTGTGAGGCAAGACTTGCCTTGGGTAAAGCCATGCTGACTTTGTTCCATTAAACCATGTCTTTCTATATGTTCTGTGATTTTGATATTTAGATCACTTTCCACTATTTTTCCTGGCACTGAAGTCAGGCTAACCGGTCTATAGTTTCCCAGATCGCCCCTGGAGCCCTTTTTAAATATTGGAGTTACATTAACTATCCTCCATTCCCCTTGTCCATGGAGCTTCCATCACTATTTTACCTTGCTGTCTGACTGGATCCATGCTTCTTGGTCTCTATCTCTCTTTCCTGTGCTCCCAGTAGATTCTCTCTCTTTTCCTTTGATACACAATGGCTACTGATTTGAAAATTCTCACTTTGAATGTTAACAGATTGAACCACTGCATCAAAAAAAGTCCTTACCCACTTTAAATCTTTTCATCTTGGCATGGTCTTTCTGCAAGAAACCCATATGTCCAATTCTGAATCTCTCAAGCTTAAACAGGATTGGGTTAGCCAAGTTATTTTTGCACTAGCAGTTCACTAGAAAAGGGGAGTTGTCATATTAAATCTACAAGTCTTTATCTCTACAACTAATCCAACAAGAAACAAACCCTGATGGCAGATGGATTGTTGCAGTGGTTTCAACCCGTTAACATTTAAAGTGAAAATTTTCATAATACCAAATTGTTGTTATTACTAAATATTTATGCCCCAAACTCAAATGTTCTTACCTTTTATACATATATTTATACTCAATTATGTACCCATGCTGATGTTCCAGTACTGCTGGATGGCAATTTTAATCAGCCTGTGGATTTGGTAATGGACCGGCAATCTGCTTACCCCTCTAGATTCACTGTTTTTCACAAAGTGATTACCAACCATATCTCTACCTATGATCTAGTGGATCCTTGGTGGTTATTAAACACTACTGAGAATGTTTATACATTTTTTTTCCTTTCCTCATCACTCCTACTTTCATATTGATTATTTTTTAATTTCCAGCTCTTGAATGCAGCCTACATTTTCCTCTACAATTTTCTCAATGCTAATATCTAACCTTGCTATGGTATTTCTTTTTTGCTTTGGGATCTCCTGCCATCTACTGTGTCTAGCTGGAAATTTAATGCAGCTTAGTTGGACTTTTCCAATTTTCAATCACAAATTGCAGCTTTCATAGAGGAGGGTCTTTTTTTTACGTTTAACAACACTAAGGATATGCTGCAGCAAACTGGGAAGCATTTAAAGCCACCTTGCGTGGTGAAATCATTAGTTATTTAGTTCACGCACATAAAGTCTTCAAAAATCAACTTGCTGATTTAGAGTCTCAGATCTCCTTTTTGGAGCAGGCTCATATAATCTCTTTAAATAATTCCCTCTTGCAAAAATTGTACAAACTGAAATATCAATACAACACTTTATTAAATAATCAAGCTGGTAAAGCTATATTCCTTCAGAATTTTGCTCTGAATAGTACAAGTCAATGTACTATTTAGAGCAAAATAAGGCCTGGATTTATCAAAATGCACTAAATACTGCATGTGATAGAGATAAGTGCTAGAATGTGGAATTTCCTATATACAACCACTGGAGGGGAAGAGAGAAAAAGAGCACCTAACCATACTACTCTCATCCTAGATAGGTATTTATATCTCTATGGGAGGCCTACCTAGTAACTCGAGGTGAGGTTTAGGTATTAGTGTAGGGGGTTAGGGGGCCACTTTAACATTCAATGTGAGACGTACGAACAGAACAGTGCTCTCTTGTGAACATTTGATGACCCTCGGAGTGAGGAAACTCACCCAAAGATGAGATTTGTGCAATGTTCTCTCAACCTAGCTTGATGGACTCTCTACCTGGGTAACATCAAGGTAGGTTCAGAGAACATTGCACAAATCTCATCTTTGGGTGAGTTTCCTCACTCCGAGGGTCATCAAATCTTCACAAGAAAGCACTGTTCTGTTTGTACATCTCACAGTGAATGTAAAAGTGGCCCCTAACCCCCTACACTAATACTTAAACCTCACCTCGACTTACTAGGTAGGCCTCCCATAGAGATATAAATACTAGGGATGTGAATCGTTTTTTGACGATTTAAAAAAATCATCCGATATTTTTTAAATTGTCAAAAATCAGTACAGTGCGCGATACAATAGAAATTTTCACGATTTATCGCGAAAAATTGTTACTCCAGTTAGTGTCCACTAATGGGAGTTATTTGGGGGGAGGGTGGGAAAACCAGCACACCAAAACAACCCCTAAACCCACCCCGACCCTATAAAACTAATCCCTTACCTTCCCCCACCCCCCAAACCCCCCCAAAACATTTTACAAGTACCTGGTGGTCCAGTGGGGGCGCGGGGACCGATCTCCTGCTCTTGGGCCATCGGCGCCATTTTGACTGCCACTCAAAAATGGCGCCGATGGCCCGATTAAAAAAAACCCCACCCGATCCTTTAAAGATGACCCCTTAGCTTCTCCCACCCTCCCGATCCTCCCAAAACATTTTTAAATTACCTGGTGCTCTAGTGGTGGTCCCGGGAGCGATCTCCCGTTCTCGGGCTGTTGGCTGCCACTCATAAAGATGGCGCCGATGGCCCTTTGCCCTTACCATGTGACAGGGTATCAGTGCCATTGGCCGGCCCCGTCACATGGTAGGAGCACTGGCTGGCCGGCACCATCTTTAAAGATGGCCACCGCCATCGTAAAGATACTAGGTGGGCCTCCTATAGAGATATAAATACCTACCTAGGATGAGGGCATTACAGCTCTCTCTCTCTCTCTCTCTCTCTCTCTCTCTCTCTCACACTCAAAAGATATAGTTGCAATGGAGAAGGTACAGAGTAAGGGCAACCAAACTGATAAAGGGGATGGAACAGCTCCCCTATGAGGAAAGGGTGAAGAGGTTAGAGCTGTTCAGCTTGGAGATGAGACAGCTGAGGGGGATATAATAGAGATCTTTAAGATCATGAGAGGTCTTGAACAAGTAGATGCAAATTGGTTATTTACACTTTCAAATAATAGAAGGACTAGGGGGCATTCCATGAAGTTAGCAAGTAACACATTTAAGACTAATCAGAGAAAATTCTTTTTCACTCAATGCACAATAAAGTTCTGGAATTTGATGCCAGAGGATGAGATTAGTGCAGTTAGTGTAGCTGGGTTCAAAAATGGTTTGGATAAGTTCTTGGAGGAGAAGTCCATTAACGGCTATTAATCAAGTTTACTTAGGGAATTGCCACTGCTATTAATTGCATCAGTAGCATGGGATCTTCTTAGTGTTTGGGTAATTGCCAGGTTCTTGTGGCCTGGTTTGGCCTCTGTTGGATACAGGATGCTGGGCTTGATGGACCCTTAGGCTGACCCAGTATGGCAATTTCTTATGTTCTTATGTTAGGGATGTGAATGGTTTTTCTGATGAAATTTTCAAACTCATCAAATATCGGGGGGTCCCTGAAAGCGAGAGGAAAACCCCATGAAATTTTCATGGGGTTCTCTTATCATTTTTTTTGGGGGGGGGGGGCAGGAAGAAAGGGCACACAAAAACAACCCCAAACCCACTCCGACCCTGTAAATATCACTATTTAGAATCCCCAACCCCCAAAAAACTTTTCTAAAGTACTTGATGGTCCAGCGGGGGTCCTGGGAGCGATTTCCCACTCTCGGGCTGTCGGCTGCCACTAATCAAAATGGCGCCGATGGCCCTTTGCCCTTACCATGTGACAGGGGCTACCGGTGCCATTGGCTGGCCCCTCTCGCATGGTAGGAGCAATGGATGGCCAGTGCCATATTTAAAGATGGCGCCGGCATCCATTTCTCCTACTATGTGACAGGGGCCAGCCAATGGCACAGATAGCCCCTGTCACATGGTAAGGGCAAAGGGCCATCGGCGCCATTTTGATTAGTGGCAGCCGATGGCCCGAGAGTGGGAGATTGCTCCCGGGTCCCCCGCTGGAGCACCAGGTACTTTAGAAAAGTTTTGGGGGGTCAGGAGGGTGGGGGATTCAAAAGAATTTGATTTAAAGGGTCGGGGTGGGTTTTTTGTTTTTCGGCTCGGGTGCAGCCGATTAAAAAAAACCAAAACATTTGGACCGCAGGAAACCTAATTTCCCGATGGTCCACAAAACTGAAACCAGAACCGATTCTGGCACCCATTCACATCCCTAATAAATACCTACCTAGTATGAGGACATTATGGCTAGGCTCCCTCTCTCTCTCTCTCTCACACACAGCTAGCTCTTGTAATTTAGTGCTTTGCATAGATATTAGCACAAATTGCAATAAACTGCCTATTACCATAAAATATGCCCCTTTTCCTATCGCATGCGATATTTAGTGCATTTTGATAAATCCGGGCCTCAGATTGTAAGCCCTCTAGGAACAGGGAAATACCTACAGTGCCAAAAAGTGGAATATAAAAATCAGGGTAAAAAAAAAAAAAAGCTTGTGGGCAGGAATCTTGCTCAAAGGAAAGCAGAACCCTATTTGGTGGGTGGGTGTTGGAAAGGGGCGCAGGTACAGGCCTGACTTACACAATGCCTACTAGATTTACATGGATTTAACCCCTGGTGGGTGTTTGGAGAAATGCAAAGACATTACATGACACCTGTTCAAAATCCCCTACCTTTATTACAATTTGATTTTCTAATTAGCTATGTTTCAAACTCTCAATCTGATATATTTGTCCAATCCACCCAATAACTATTCAACTCAATCTTATGGATCTGATATAATAGTCTGATCCACCCAATAGCTATTCAGCTCAATCTCATTTCCCACATTAAATGGGTGAAAAGGAACCCTAAAGTATTTACCATAGTTTAAATGCTTCAGTTTCAGGCATGGTACTTTTCAAAGATATCTTCACTGGTTAAGCAGTGCTTTACCCATGGAAATGGCCTGTTGTTAAATTGTCCACCTGATATGGGGGTAAGCTTAACCATGTACGTCCTGTGTTATGCATTGGTTTATCTGGAATAAGAGGAAGCATCACCAGAGGAGGGGCTGCGGAGGGATTTGTAATTATGCAGTTTCAAAAGCATGCATGTTAAAGTTCCTGAAAAATTGGCAGATGTAATCGTGTGTGAATAATTTGGTAGGATAATTTTCAAAGCAACCTTATACCTGTAAGTTCACTTGGAGATTGGAGTAACTTGGGGCATATTTGATGGAAAATGTATGTAGACTTATAAAATTACCATCTTTATGCATTATTTCCTTGGGATAAAATGGTAACAGTAATGTATTTATTCATTTAAATGGTGTTTTCTGTTTTTTAATGTCATGAGGAAACCATTCCACAAAGATTAAACACTAAAGACAAACTGTATTCACTGTTAGATTAGTTCTTGTTGTTTTCACAGATTCAAATAGAATAATTCCACTGCTATATAACCTTTTGTTTCTTTTGAAAAGTGACAGGAATAAATGCCAAGAGACTGAAACATCACTTGGTGTGAATGAGTAAGAAAGGTAATTCCAATAGCTAAACAATAATAAAAGCAAAGTTGCAAATAGAAAGTTTTCACAGCAGTATTCCCACCTCTAAAACAAATTTGACATGCTAAGAAAGTATATCCTGCTTCTTTAGGTATTCTGCAGTAATAACAAAAGAAACAGACTTTTGGCCATCTCATTGTCTGATTTTGTAATGATCAGTAAGAGTTATTTTTAGTTAACATAAAAAGTTGCCATACTGGGCCAGACCGAGGGTCCATCAAGTACAGTATCCTGTTTCCAGTGGTGGCCAATCTATTATACAAGTACTTAGTAAGTACCCAAACATACTTATAGTTATTATATATAATAATTAGGGATGTCCATTCATTTGAAACAAATGGGTAAAGCATAAATGGGACCCCATTTGTTTCATTTGTGGTCCACAAAACAAATGAATGGATCGCTCAATGAAATGACTATTATTCACCTCATCTGTTTGTGTTTCCTATTCATGTCTATTTCCCATTGAAGTCTATGGCTCTTCTCTGTTCAAGTAAACATACGAAGTAACTATAGCAACCAGCTATTCTCTTTGTGTCTGCATCACCTTGTCAGAACTGAATCAAGTGACATTGTCAAGGAAACCATGCACCTGACAAATCACAGTGAAATATTTTTCTAAATAGTCTATTGCTGCTTTCAAGTGATGCTGATCTAGTCCCACTGTAAGGTCTGAGCATATGCAAGAAGCACTGTATTTCCTTTCCAACTTTGGTTGGAGAAGGATGTGTGTTTAGAAGCTCTTTCAGAGTTTAAAATAAACTATTTGGATTTTTGGCACTGGCAAAAAAGGGCTGCTTCTAATTTTCTCTGTGCTGCATTGGTCTCACTTACTGTGCCAGTCAGACTTTTCACTGGGGGAGAGTCTGAGTGGGAGAAAATATAGTGTATGGAGTTGCAGCAGTGACAGTGATTTCTTTGTTTCTGTCTGGTACCAGTGAGGTGTGCACTGAGCAATGCCCTGAGACTGAAGCAAAGAGTCAATACCTGGATGCCAGCCTTTTCAGTTTATGTTTAACAATTTTTGTATTGGAGTCTGTCAGCACTAGTGCATGGCACTGTACACAGCACAGCACACATACACTGTACTATGTGTGTCTGTTTATGACAGACAACTCTCCATACACACAGAAGGGTGGTATTGTGAGAGAGGGTACAGTTATGGTACCAATAAAAAATATTTGTAATATTCAAGCCCCCAGTAGGCAGTGCACTAACCTGAACAAATTCCATCATGTCAGGAAAAGTGTGATGAGAGAATGTTGGTAACAATAAAAAAAAGGCAGTCCCACACTTAAATTGAAGAAGGACTTTTCAAGACCAGAACAACAAGAGATGAAGGTACTCCAGGCAGAAAAAAATGAAACTTGGTGAGGATGTGCCACCACCATCACCTATTCCTCTTCCTGTTGTTTTGGAGCAGAAGGAAAAGGTGGGAGAATCATCCAAGGCAGACAGTAAAATTGCAGCAAAGAAGCAGAAGTGAAATACCCAGAACCAGCAGTTCAATGTTCTTTTGTTATTGCTGCTGAGGCAGTGAAGGCAGAAATTGCATCAACTGATTCTGAAGAAGAATCTTGCATGGGATTCCCTGAATCACAAGATATTGAAGAGCTGCTAGCTGAAGAACATTTGGGAGGATTAGTTAGTAGCATATTAGAATCTACTTCAGTGATGGGGGAAATAGTGGAAACTGAGGATGGTGAGGAAGATCAGGCAGCACAGGTAGAGAGCATGAATGAATGTCCTCTTTCTATCTTAATTCTAGTGCTAGAATCAGCCTCCAAAGATCCAGAACAAACCCCTGTTCTCAAGGCATTTTGATCAGTGTATTCATTTCACAAAGGATATCAGTCAAGGAGAGCAAATGGGGCATCTCACAAATGTTGGCATGCAGCATCACCTGGAGAAGCAGTACCTGCTAGCATTAGCATCAGAGGAAGGTGGCAGTCCTAGCTTGGTGACCCCTTCTGCCAGTTCATGTAGAGCCAGAGTAAAGCCTGTGAAAATGGGAAGTCTTTTCCTCAAGGTGATCCCATAGCCCCTTCCAGCAATATTGCAGGTCAGCAGCCTCTGAGATATGTATAAAGCAGCAACCCACCATGGAGGAAATAGGGTGATGTTCTGTAGTAATATCTTAGGGCCAAAGGTGGGCAGCATCAAACATTCTCAGGAGGAACATCAAGGAAATAATTGTCCTTGATGACCAGCCCCTGTAGGTAGTGGAGAACATGGGGTTTAAATATCTTCTGCATATGTTATCCCCAATACAAAGTCCCCTCCAGGACTACATTTAGTAGGAAACTCATCCCCAGCCTGTACATCTAGTGCCATACTCAAATCCAGACACAGCTGATTAAAGTAGAGGGGACAAACATGCATTTTACCAGTGATATCTGGTCCAGCATGAATGCCATGCATATTAACTTTTCCCTGATGACACACTGGCTAAGCCAATGATAGGCAAAAGCTCTAGTGGGGACAGAGCATCGGGGTATGCTGCATACCCAGTTCATATATACCCCATACCTCAGCCAATATTTTTTTCAGCCATAAGAAATATGATGGAGGGTTGGCAGCTAGACCAGAGAGCCAGGAGCCTAAACAGATTTCTTTGTGTTAGACAATTGTTTAAAAATGATTAAGGCAATAGAAAATAGGGGTTTTCAGGGTATCCATTATTTTGCATACTTGCTGCATCTGGCAGTAAACCTTAGGGCTGGGATCCAAGGATTATAGGAATGTATTCCAGCAGGAGCTGATAGAGAAGTGCAGGAAAATAGGGAATTCCCACTGAAGCATGAAGGTGAGGCAGGTTCTCCGTAAAAAGCAGGAAGAATTCAGGATGCCTCACAAGTATCCGATTCAAGCTATTGGCACCCGCTGAAATGCCACCTATAAGATACTGAAGAGGTTAGTTGAGGAACAAACACCCCTTCATGATCTGTCTCTGGAAATAGAAACAGGTGTGCAATGCCCCCAGGGCATCATGATTGGGTAGTGATCAGACAGCTGGTACAAATCCTGAAGCCCCTCAAAAATGCACAGAGGACCTGAGTTCCAAAGGCGCCACCCTGAGCAGGGTTGACTCTATTGTAAATCTTCTGGAGGAAAATTTGTAGGGTTTCCATCAGCAAGAGGGAATGAAAACAGAAGTGTTGCAGTTTCTGGACTCTTTGCAGAAGCAGGTGCATGAGTGATTGAAACCTCACACAGAAAATTATTATACATGCTTGCTACAATTTGTAATCCACAGGCCAAAGGGAGTCTTACTCTCTAGCATCTCACATTCATGAAGGAGATGATGGCAGCTAAGGTATGTCAAGAGGTGTGCTAGAGGCAGAGTGGAGATGTAGCACAGGAAACAGTGGTTACCTCAAAGAGACTGGAAGCAGAAGCAGCACCCTGTTAGCTAGCACTTCCTCCCCCATCTCAGTATACCAAAATATATCGCTGCAAAGATCAATCACTCATGGTACAGGCCATAGCTAAAGTAGCTGACAAAAGAGACCGACACCCCATCCCAGCAAAGGAGACCCCAGCAGAAATGTTTGTGACATGCTAGTTCATACATCCAATCGATGACTTGGTCACAGATGTGCTGGCATATTAGGCACACAAGTCCGCATACTGGCCAGACCTAGCCAACATTGCTTTGCAATATCTTTCCTACCCACCAACCAGTGTGCCTAGTGAATGTGTCTTGTCACTGTTGGGGGACATTGTGAGTCTTCATTGCTCAAAGCTGGTGCCAGAGCTGATGGAAAAGCTGGTCTTTTTCTGAATATGGTAGTAAATAAAATTAAATTTTGACTGCCATGATACCTGGATATGTTGCCTAGGTGTTCTGTCTGGGGGGGGGGGGGGGGGGGGGCGGCTGTGCCGGTGTCATCAGGTCCCTCGATGATGTGCTTGGCTGTGGAGGCCCATGAGGAAATTGGCCCAATTTTTAAATTTTATGCAGGCCCAAAGGAGGGGGGAGAGAGAACTGGGGATGCTGCAGGGGGGGGGGGGGGGGGGGGGAGACTGCCTCGAGAATAGTCTGAGGGTTTTTTTTTTTTTATTAAACAGGGGCCTAGGAACAGGAGCAGCACTGTCTGCTTGAAGCACTTGAGACCCGCAGTTAAAAGTGAAAGTAGCTCAGTCATGAAATCAGAAGTGCTGCAGGAGTCTGAAAGTTCCTTGCGGTGGGACACAGGAGGCTAGATGTGCATGGAAAGTGGAGCAGGTGCATGTGAGACTGCTGTATCTACTCCATGATTTCAGCCGCATCATGAAGCCAGCCAAGTAAAAAAAAATTAAAAGAACTGCATCATCATGTGAGTATGGCAGCAACTGGCAGTGGCAGCACTTGAAAATGCTGCCACTGCACATTGGAGATAATGAGAGGTGCTGAGGGCTTTAGGCAAACCCCCGATACATTGAAAATGCAGGCATGGGTCCTTGCTGACATCAGTGATGATGTCAGTGAGCGGGGGGCCATAATAGTGCTTGCAGGCACTTTTAAAGTAAATACAAATAAAAATAACTAATTTTTAAATTAAAAAACAGTGTGATTCAGCTGGGCAGTCTGTGTAGAGGCTCTGAGTTTCATAGTCTGGGAATCAGCTTGGTATACCCGGCACCAAAATATCAAAAAATCATTTTAAAATTGATAAAATTTAAATTTTTGATGGTGGTGGTAAGGGAGGGAAAGCAGCTAACCTGTCCAGAATTTAGGCTCAAAATTGTTAATTTATGGAGATATTTGTCCCATTTATCAGAGAGGACCCTGTGGAGTAGAAATATGGCAAAATCCCTCAGGAAACTTAATTTACCATGGTGGTCACCAGAGAGGAGCATGTTAAGACATATTAGACCATTAATTTGGTGTAAAATATTTTAATTTGAATAAGATTAATATTAATGAATCTGTAGGTGGATGGGACAGGGTTACACAGGTATGACTGAGTATATGACCCTTATGGAGCTGAGTATGAGGATGAAAGTGATTTTGAATCATTTAGCTACTTTATTTAGGATTTTCTGTGGTAATTTGTTATTTTAATGGATTTTCCAACAGCAATTCAAATCAATGGGGATAAAGTGCATAAATGAGGTCCGTGAGCACAGAAACTGATATAAGTTGAAGATTCTGAAGCCATTACCATGGCGACTCCATGGTAGCGGGATTCTTATCTGGGATTAAGATGCTAACAGGTTTGTGGAATGTTATTTGGGTTAAAGAACAGTAATAATTTTTAAAGTATCTTTAATTAGAAAAGTTTTAAAAATGTCCTTTGATCATTTTACCTGCCCAAGTATGCTTTTATTGGAAAGCTGAGGTATTAAATACTACATTTCCGCAGGACAGGTACTATTTTGTGTGACATCATTAGAATCTTAACATCATTAAAGAGAAAAGGAGCATTAGCTGACAGTTTTACAACACTGGGTGAGCTGAAGTTTTGAGGAGAGAGGAGAAGCTGTGCTGCCAGAGCTTACACTTTCAAGGCCTAATTACTGTGAAAAATACTACAATTAGCTAGGAACACGTAAGAATGAGTGTGTATGAAAAAATATTATTTAACAGAAAAAAACGAATTTAAGATAAAATTTCAATGAGAAAATTAAAATACAGCCGATTTTCAGAATTTTCAGCTTAATTAGCTGATTGAATGTAGCAAACTGAATGGAAAATAACATCCTCACAAGCAAAGTGGAAATTTGGAAAATTTTTTAGTGATAAAATAACTGTTGCGTTTGGTGGTCCGCAGATCTGCTCCGCAATCCAGTGCTCTTACCTCTAGCCATGAGCCACGGTTGCCGGTTTGAAATACTGCCCCAGGTTCTCCAGGCCTTACTGCAGCAGGCCTCCGTGCTTGGACAGGTCTGACGCATCATGCAGCAGGACACCACTGACTCCTTCCATTGCTACTCCTCGGTGCTTGAATGCCCAACCTCTTCTGACTTAAAGGACCCGTGGCGGGAAATCCCTTGCAGCTCCTATGGCTTACATCACAGCCTTTGGCCTATAACAGTGCCTTTCTCCCTGCAATCCACACCTCGGCAATAAGTCCACTACAGCTTGAAGAGTGAGTTGCCTCAACATTCCCTGCCTGCATTCCTGGTCTTTTGTCTCTTCAGTTCCTGGTCTACTATGTCCTCTGCTCCAGTGGTCTTTGACTTTCATTGTGTGGTCAGTCTTCAGTTCTTCAAAGTCTTTTCTCTCCTTGTCTGCCCACCTGTGCTGTTCCTTGCCTCCTTGCCTGCCTATCCATCTTGCCTTTCTTTGGACAGATCTCTGGTTCTGACTTAAGCTTGCTTCTGGGACTCTGCTTGAACTCTAACTGCCACTGATCACTGCCTGGTTCTCATCTACACCTGAACTCCAACTGCCACTGACCACTAAATGATTCTCGTCTATCCCTGATCTCCACCTGCCACTGACCACTGCCTGATTCTCGGCTATGCCTGAAGTCTGCCTGCCATTGACCACTACCTGATTCTCAACTATGCCTGAACTCTGCTTGATCTGTACCTCAGTCTGTAACTCAATCATCTCTATAGATCATCAGTTCTTCAGCAGAGGCCCCCACCTAAGACCTGCTGGCCCTGGCACCCGAGGGCTCAGCCTAAGAGGAAAATGGGCTGGTGTAGGTGAAGCTCCAGTTGGGCCTCTGTCTCATCTAGATTTGCTAGCTGATGGACACCTACAAGGCTCCACCCTGCAGGTTACATCAACTCCATCTCGGGCCAAAGGTCCACACCCACAACAATAACTCTGTCCTGTAGATAAAGCACTGGGAGATTAAAACAAACCTGGCCATATTGCATTAGCAAGCAACAGTTAAGTTGTTCTATTATTAAAGTCCATGTGAAAGAAAGAATACTTGAAGCAGTTTAAGCCTACTGTCACTGTAAATGTGAAGATTTGAAAAGAAGGCTAGTGAGGAGCAAGTGTCTTTGGGACTTATGGTGATAAAAGGCCATGGTATTGTTACTAATCAACATTCAGTTTGAGTTACAATTTTCTTGAAATCTAATTTTGACAGGGAAAAAACATGAGATTTTGAGAGTGTATGAATTACTACATGCATGAATACTCAAGTCCTGTCTGTATTCCATAACAGTTAAAATGAGACATTTAAGTTTTAAGTATAGAGGACTGGTGACAGTTTCTATTTTAGTACATATCTTCTTACATTGCCTCCTACCAATAAAAGTCACACTTCTCTCAGTGAAAAGTGAATTATTTAAGGATATTTAATTATCTTTTATTTTATTTAGCTAGAATATCAGTACAATAAGCCATCTGGACATACAGGGGTAGATTTTAAAAGAAGTGTGCATGGCCTACATGTGCATGCGCTACCCGGCGTGCGCACATGTATGCCTGATTTTATAACATGCACGCACAGTGCGTGCACGTGTTATAAAATCTGGGGTCGGCGCGTTCAAGGGGGTGCACAATTGTGCACCTTGTGCGTGTCGAGCCACGCTATCTTCCTCCGTTCCCTCCCAGGTCGCTCCGAAATCGGAGTGGCCTGGAAGGGAAATTCCCTTCCCCCAACCTAACCTTTCCCCCTAACCCTACTCTAACCACCCCCCTGACTCTTGTCTTACCTTTTGCGCCTGCCTCTGGGCAGGTGCAAGCTGCGTGCACCAGCAGCCTGCCGGCACGCGATCCTCCAATACAGCGGCAATGGCCACTATGTCGGAGGCCTCTGTCCTCTGGCCCGGCCCCACTCTGCCCACGGGCCACCCCACCCCCGCCCCAGACCACCCCTTTTGTAAATTCCCGGGACTTACATGCGTCCCGGGGTTTTTTAAAATAGGCACAGCACACGCGTATCGCTGGGCCTTTTTAAAATAGGCATGGTGCATGTAAGGCCAGTTACGCGCATAAATCCTCCAGATTTACGTGCGTAACCCTTTTAAAATCTGGCCCACAGTGAGCATACATAATGTAATCAGAAGCCCATGTGGGGACAGGTTATTTAGTATCTCTTTTTAAGTTGTTACAGCTAGAATAGTAGGTTTTATAAAGACTACATGGCCAATAGATTGGAGATCAGAGTCAACTTTAGCTTCTGACTCCATCATCTAAAGCTGCTCTAAATCCTTGGTGTTCCTGATTCCGTGCTCGCTTATAGCATAAACTAGCCCTGCCCTCAAGTTGCCACATCAAGGGAGACTAAGCTAAGTGAGCAACAACAAAGAAAAACATTAATTAGTAAGAAAAAATTAGAGATAGCTGGTGAAAGAAAGAAAAGGATACATACACAAAGAAGAGAAATTGACTACAAAAACAATATTAGGAACATACAAAAATTTTACTTGCCTGAAGTGAGACCTTTAACTTCTGAAGAAAGTCTTCTCTGAACAGCTGCTGAGAGGAATAAACACTCAAATAATCAATTCTTAATAAAAACAAAGTATATTGCAAAACAGAAAGAAACTAGTGAGAAAAGAAAATGTATCTGAAAATAGTTTGTTGATCTTTCCTTGTTATATGCTAATTATTTCTTGAAATTTGGTCATTTCTTTACTGGGAACCATTTCCAATTCTATGTTCTGCTGACAACATATAAGAATAGTATAGATTTAGAGAAATCTTAAATATTATTTGAATATATGTTGATGCATTGTCAATGAACTGAAATATACTTCAATATACTTTTACTGATAAACCAGATGCTATAAATTCTTGAATCTGAAACCTAATTCCATTGAATATTTAGTTCTTCTAAAAAGAAAAACATTTACTTTTAAAGAAGTTCTTTATTCCTTTATTTTTTATCCCTAAATTTATTTTATAAATTTTGCTGTGAATTACCTAAGAGACAACATCTGATGACTTGTACTAAAATTTATTGTTCAAGGCAAATCTTTTTCAACCTTAAACACTCAAGCTACCTATGGGGGTTGTTTTCCAAGGACTTATCGCGTGCGATATGGCCATATCACGCGTGATAAGTCCGCAAACCACGCTAGCAGCAGTTATCATGGTTTGCGAATGCAAATTTTTAATTTTGTATTCAGGGGGCGGAGTTGGGGCGGTGCAAATGTAAAGTAGGGAGGACTTATCGCGTGCTGCGAAACAGCTGCACTGTTAGCGCGGCTTCTGAACGCGGCCAATAACTACATCTCTTTCAATTGCGATACACAGTATCACGGCGTATAGCGCGCACCGCAATATTATCGCGTTGAACGAAAATGTTGAAAACCAATCCCCACAGACCTACAAAGGTACTGCTACCCAATAAAAAGGCCTGTTCTTAGTAGGTCTATCTTCTCAACACCATCTACACATTCACAGTGTATGGGGCAGGTGCATTACATGGCTGAGCAGACCCGACGCAGATGCCAGGACGTTGGTCAACGTTGCCGCAGGTACAGGCAGTGGATCTATCTTCCACGAACCTCATTGCTGGATATGCCAGAGGATGTTGTGATCAGCAGGTATCGCCTCAGCGCTCGTGCCATCCTGGAAATATATGAAGACATACGAGGTGCCCTTGAGTCTCGAACCCGAAAGAGCCGTGCCGTCCCCGGCCTGACCAAACTCTTGGCTGCCCTGCACTTCACAGCAAGTGGCTCTTTCCAATCCACAGTAGCTGTTGTGGGTGGAATGTCACAGAGCACCTTTTCATGGTGTCTGCACCAGGTCACTGAAGCAGTCATGGCCCACATGCCTCACTACATAGCATTTCCACGTGACAGACAGGACCTGATGGACCTCAAGCGTGGTTTTTATGACATTGCCCGCTTTTCCGAATGTCATTGGAGCTATTGACTGCACTCATGTGGCCATCATTCCACCCCGTCAGATGGAGGCAGCCTACCGCAACAGAAAGCAGTTCCACTCTCTCAACGTGCAAGTGGTGTGTGATGCTGGAATGCGGATCCTCTCCGTGATGTCCAGCTTTCCGGGATCAGCACACGATTCTTTCATACTCAGGCAATCATCTCTATTTCGCAAATTCGAAGCTGGCCTGTATGGCGATGGTTGGCTTGTAGGTAAGATAGACGTTTCCATACATTTTACATATTTGCAATGTTCATCTCTGTTATGGCACACAAATGTGATGTATACGCCTGTCGGGATGGAGTCATATGTCCCCAACAGGCCTCAGTGCCTCATAGTGTTACCTTAAGTGGTGGAATGGCTCATGCACCCAACCACTTGCTATTGGCTGCCAAGCATGAGGTACACAGCAGCCCCTGTATGGCCTGTATGTGGCATGGCTTGTTCACCTCACTGCACTAGTGGACAGCCTACACATATTTGGTCTAGCCATGGTTAATGGCAGTGTCCAAGGTGATTTTAGAATTGTCATGTAAGGGCAGCTCACATCCACAGGTGTTCGTGAGGTCCTCACATTCATGACACTTCGCATGATCACTTCTAGTCAGTTGGAAGATGTCTGAATGCATATCCTGTTTTCCTCACTTCCGCCTACCATTGAAGCAGATAGCAATGCTGTATATGCTTTCAAAGTGATGTATCAGGCTTAATTGGTTTGGGGTATAACCGCCGTAATAAGCGGCTACCCCCATGATTGTTTACCTAGATCGTGAAGTTCAGTCCTTGTTGGTTGTTGCCTGAATGTAAATCCTGTTTTCTACTTTTTCCCCCTGCCGTAGAAGCAGAGACCAGCACTGTATATGATTTCAAAGTGATGTATCAGGCTTAATTGGTTTAGGGTAGTAACCGCCTTAATAAGCAAGCTACCCCATATTTATTTACCCCGATTGTGAAGTTCAGTCATTTTTGGTTGTTATCTGAATGCAAATCCTCTTTTCCACATTTCCCTTTGCCGTGAAGCAGAGAGTAATGTTGTGGTTACAATAACCGTGCAAGGTATTTTTTTGAGTAAGGGTAGTAATCACCAGGTAGTAAACATTCCAGCAAGCCACCCCATGGTTCTACTCTTCATTCCCATCCTCTAGCCTTTATGGATCCACAGTGTTTATCCCATGCCTCTTTGAAATCTTTCACAGTTTTAGTCTTCACCACATCCTCCAGAAGGGCATTCCAGGCATCCACCACCCTCTCCCTGAAGAAATACTTACTGACATTGGTTCTGAGTCTTCCTCCCTGGAGCTTCAAATCATGACCCCTAGTTCTATTGATTTTTTTCCATTGTAAAAGGTTTGATATTGACCATGAATCATTAAAACCTTTCAGATATCTGAAAGTCTGTATCATATCTCCCTCTGCTCCTCCTCTCCTCCAGAGTGTACATATTTAGGTTCTTTAATCTCTCCTCATAAGTCATTTTATGAAAACCATCCACCTTTTTGGTTGCCCTTCTCTGGACTGCCTTCATGCTGTCTCTGTCCCTTTGGAGATACGATCTCCAGAACTGAACACAATACTCCAGGTGGGGCCTCACCAAGGCCCTGTACAAGGGGATCATCATTTCCTTTCTCTTACTAGATATTCTTCTCTCTATGCAGCACAGCATTCTTCTGGCTTTAGCTATCACCTTGTCACATTGTTTCGCCGACTTCAGATCGTTAGACACTATCACCTCAAGGTCTCTCTCCTGCTCCGTGCACATCAGTCCTTCACCTCCATCAAATACAATTCTTTCGGATTTCCACTCCCCATATGCATGACTCTGCACTTCTAGGGCATTGAATCTCAGCTGCCATATCTTCGAACACTCTTCCAGCTTCCTTAAGTCACGTCTCATTCTCTCCACTCCTTCCGGCATGTCCACTCTGTTGCAGATCTTAGTATCATCTGCAAAAAGACAAACCTTTCCTTCTATCCCATCCGCAACGTCACTCACAAAGATATTGAACAGGACCGGTCCCAACACTGATCCTTGCGGCACTCCGCTTAACACCGCTCTCTCTTCAGAGTAAGTTCCATTTACCGTCACACATTGTCTTCTATCCGTCAACCAGTTTGCAATCCAGGCCACCATCTTGGTACCCATTCCCAAGCTTCTCATTTTATTCACAAGCCTCCTGTGTGGGACCATATCAAAAGCTTTGCTGAAATCCAAGTAGATGACATCAAGCCCTCTTCCTCTATCCAATTCCCTAGTCACCCAGTTGAAAAAGGCAATCAGATTTGTCTTACAGGACCTTCCCCTGGTGAATCCATGCTGCCTCTGGTCCAGCAGTTCTTCCGACTGTAGATAGTTCACTATGCTTTCTTTCAGCAGTGACTCCATTACTTTTCCCACCACCGAGGTGAGGCTAACCGGCCTGTAGATTCTGGCCTCCTCTCTGCTCCCACTCTTGTGAAGCAGGACCACCACTGCTCTTCTCCAATCACTCGGTAACACTCCCGTTTCTAGGGATCTGTTGAACAGGTCACTCAGTGGACATGCCAGTACATCTCTGAGCTCCCTCAGTATCCTGGGATACTTTATTGTGTTTAAGCTTTGAATTATACCAAAATTTATTAGCCATGCAAATTGAGTTCAATACCTTGTATACCACAGTAGATAGTGGACTATGCCAGTAAATTTTCTTTGCTTACATTTCTAATGTTTAGTATGAATAGAGCCTTCCTATGCATTTAATTGCAAAGTTATGATATTTTTTCTCAACTTTCTCAAAAGGTTAAACAATATATTTCTGCAAGAGATCATCACTGTTTACTAACAAAACAATGAAAATAACTGTATATTAACAATAATTCACTACTTTTGTTTAGAAAAGAGCTGGTCTTGCAATTTCTCAGCAACTAAATACCAAGTATAGGATTTATCAAGATTGCTCATGTCTATATACCTACCTTCAGGTTAATGAATAATAACATGATCCAAGGAACTTCACAGCTATATTCATAGTATTGCCTGTCATATCACCTGCATATTGATTAGACAAAATGCTTCATGATTGCTAAAAAATGAATGACTGCAGAGATACAGTTAGGCATGTTTAGGGTATATAGATCCCAGAACAGCTGGAACTTTAATGAATAACCAAGACTATCTGCAATGCTTGCTGTTTATGCAAATATTTCTCTGGAAAATTAACAAAAGGACTTTTTTCTCAGAAAGTATTATATAAATAAATAAAATAGGCTATCTATACCTAAAGTTCACTCAGTAAGTTTTGAATACTCTTAAATTTATCTGGGTTAAAGGTATAAATTATTGCATTATGCTCCTAGGGCTTGGTTCATCCACAGTGTGTGTGGGCTTTAGAGGCATATTTCTGGATATTTGGGTTTTGTTGAATAGCAACTGTCATTTAAAGACATTTCTGGAAATGTTCAGTATGATCAAAGATGTATTAATTATAAAGATATTCAGGGCACACAGTAGTAGAAGCCACTATTGAGATGTCTGTATTTATCAATAGTACCTATCCTGCATGGTTGGGGCCATAAAAAAATGTGTTTCTCTTCGGGGCTGGCTAACTCTTTCAAACTCTCTCTTACTTCCAGGGCCAGATCCTTTGTATGTGTGTATGTGTGTGTGTGTGTGTGTGGGGGGGGGGGGGGGGCCCTTACTTCCAGGGCCCAGTGTAACAGAAATGACCTTCTTACACATTCCTGTTTCCTTCTATTTCCTTGGGAGATGGGACTTATCCTCACAGTGGTTGCAGTGAGTGTGAAAGAAATACTCTGGAGTCACTGAGTTAGTGTCCAAAATTAAATTTTTTACTGTCAAACAACAGTGATGAATGGCACAATAACTCAAACTGCAATACCACAGAATTCTCTTGTTTTATTTGATTATAGTCTCTTCTCTCTATCTGTGTAGGACTCACATATCAGGACTAGGGAAATATCCACTTTCTTGGATTAGGTAAAGTGGAGCTCCAAGGCAGAGTTTTCTTTAGACTGGACAAAAAACCCCTTCCAATCTGATAAAATGGTAAAGAGTAGTGAAAACACCAGATGGGTGTCCACAGTGATGTTTGATTTCCTTTACTCACAGTTAGCAGATCTTCTGGATCTCCTTGGTTTTTACAGTCTCTTTTTTTATTCTTTCTGGATCCCTGACAGGAGGGTTCTCCTTAAAGCAAACAGTAGGGATGTGCAGAGGGACCGCATACGTTACATTCGGTATTCATATTTGTGGGGGGCAGATACGTTGCATTTGGCAAGGGGAGGCCCCGATCCGTTCATGCGTTCCATTCTTATTTGTTTCCCGGCTAAAATTTAATTAACTACAACCCCCCCAAAGACTTGCCAAAACTCCCTGGTGGTCCAACGAGGGTCTGGGAGCCATCCACTGCACTCATACCGTCGGCTGCCAGTATTCAAAATGGTGCCGATAGCCTTTGACCTTACTATGTCACAGGGGCTACTGGTGCCATTGGTTGGCCCCTGTGACAAAGTAAGGGCAAAGGCTATCGGCGCCATTTTGAATACTGGCAGCCGACGGCCCAAGTGCAGGAGATAGCTCCCGGACCCCCGCTGGACTACCAGGGACTTTTGGCAAGTCTTGTGGGGGTCAGGAGGGTCCCCCAAGACTTGCCAAAAGTCCCTGGTGGTCCAGCGGGGGTCCGGGATCGATCTCCTCCACTCGGGCCGTCGGCTGCCAGTAATCAAAATGGCACCGATAGCCTTTGCCCTTACTATGTCACAGGGGCTATCGGCACCATTTTGAATACCGGCAGCCGACGGTGTGAGTGCAGTAGATGGCTCCAGGACCCCCGCTGGACCACCAGAGAGTTTTGAAAAATCTTGGGGGGTCAGGAGGGTGGGGGTTTTGTTTAAATTCGCTCCTTTAGATGACCGAATAATTTGGTGAAGATTCGTTGTATTTGTGGGAATCGCGATACATTTTGCTTCCCCATGAATACAACGAATATGGCCCTATATGTTGCGGATTGCCAATACGTTGCAAACGAATGCACACCCCTAGCAAACAGTTCTCTTTGCTTCAAACAGGAAGGAAGGGCAGCCAAAACATCCACCTGGATCTTGAACTTTTATCTCCAACTGAATTTAACATTGGAGTTCCTCCTCACAACAAGTCATCGCCATTTCAGGAGCAGGTCTTCCCTACTCCTGGATGTTCCAAACACAGGGTTCCCCATGCTCTGAGTCCAAGAAAGGCCCAGGTATCCAGTAAGGCTCCTACCACTTAAAATCTTAAAACCCCAAAAATAGACCCAAAGGGAAAATCCTACCAAGCCAGTGAGTGAACTAGAAAAAAAAACCCCTCCTGACCCTGGTCAGGATCACCAATCAGGGCTTGCCTGACTCCTCTGACTGGGCCTGAAAAAACAACAAGTAAAACTCCTCTTTACCTCCTAACTCTCATCAAATCTAAAGGGACTGCCTCCTGAGCTCTCTGGAGGGAGCTGCTATATAGACTCTGAGGAGGATGGCTATTCCAGACACCTCAAAGGGAGGGGCTGTATTTGAATGGTAACCTCCCCCTCACACTAACCTGCATTACTCTATAGAGATGTGAATCGGAACGGTTCCAATTCACATCGTTCATTTTTTTTGTGCGGCCCGATTGCGGTTTTGTTTATCAGCTGCACCCGAGCCGATAAACAAAAAAACCCACCCGACCCTTTAAAATTGTTCCCTTAGCTTTCCCCACCCTCCCAAACCCCCCCAAAATGTTTTACAAGTACCTGGTGGTCCAGTGGAAATCCCGGGAGCGATCTCCCACTCTCGGGGCCGTCGGCTGCCACTAATAAAAATGGCGCCGATGGCCCTTTGCCCTTACCATGTGACAGGGTATCTGTGCCATTGGCCAGGCCCTGTCACATGGTAGGAGTAATGGACGGCTGGTGCCATCTTTAAAAATGGCGCGGGCCATCCAGTGCTCCTACCATGTGACAGGGGATGGCCAATGGCACGCATACCCTGTCACATGGTAAGGGGAAAGGGCCATCGGCGCCATTTTGATTAGTGGCAGCCGATGGCCCGAGAGCGGGAGATGGCTCCTGGGATCCCCACTGGACCACCAGGTACTTGTAAAATGTTTTGGGGGGTTCGGGAGGGTAGGGGAAGCTAAGGGAACAGTTTTAAAGGGTCGGGGTGGGTTTAGGGATTGTTTTGGTGTGCCGTTTTTCCCGCCCTCCCCCAAAACGAAAAGAGAACCCCAGGAACAAAATCGTGGGCTTCTCTTATCGGGAGCCCCCGATTTCTGACGATTTTGAAAATATCGTCCGATATTTTCAATCGTCCGAAGCCCGATTCACATCCCTATTACTCTAGCTAAACTAATGGTCTTAATGGTGTAACTGAAGGGTCCGTTACATATCATAACCACTCTCTGTTCCACTCATCCAACAACCCACAATGAGTTTTTCACCTATACATATATGTACCTTTTGGTCAACTTGTAAAGGCCTAAAACTTGAATACATTTACTTTTGCTTCAATCTGGAATTTCACCTAAAGGTTCCTTGCTTTAGCTGCATAGCTGCTATTATATTCAATTAGAATAATGTAGAGAACCTAGTATGGAACCGTTTATTTTTGCGCAGTGTCATGTATTAGTAGCAGAATAGTTAACAAAGTTTCCCCAAGTAAATGAAATCTTATTGAGTTTAAACAAATACTCCCATACCAGATGTCTTCACAAGAAATTAAGAAATCATCAAAGGTAAATTTCTGAATAATAAAACATGTATTATATTTAAGGTAACCAATGGTCAAGAGATAATTTAATAAATATTTTCAGTAACAGTATTCTGACATTCACACTTAAGACAACTGGAATCTTAAAGTAACAATCACATTTTTTATTTTTTTAGACAAGCAAGGAATGAACAATTCCACAAATCCAGATTTGTCAGAGAAGTATAATTAAAAATGGCTAAAACCTTTTTAACCTCTGCATGTATAAGCATATAGTTATACTTTCTAGAACTGATTCTTAGTTTGACTTTTTAATTTCAGCATACACAGGAAAAAAGTAACACTACACCATAATGTATAACTTCAGATAAGAATGAGTTTCTAATAGACAGGCATATAACCTTTATACCCACAAACTCTTAATATAATGGGATATATGTATTTATATCTTTACAAATAATGTGTAATGGATTAAAATCAGACCTAGATTCATCAAATCGCTATAAATAAAGCGAAAATAGTGTCCACGATAAAAAAAGGTATGGCTAGGCAAATTTTCAGCCTGCCACATTGCATAGATAAATAACACATGTGGCGTTGTGTCAGCGCATGCAACATTGCGTCAATGCAGGGTGCGTTGAGTCAGCATGTGCTGCATCATTTTACCCGGCTAGCATAAATCAGTGCGAGGTGCGTTTTTTTCAGTTTATATATCCTAGCTTCCTGCAGCTGCCTCTTTGAGAGTGTCAGGAGTTTGGAGAGAGGAGGTAGGTAGGTGTTGGTGGCTAGTTGGATGTTCTTTATAGTGATTACTGAGTGAGTTGTCTTGTTTTCTTTTGCCATCTTGCAGGACATGTGTGCGTGGGCCATATGAGATTCAACCACAAAGGAGAATAAAGAGACTAATAAGAGATGATCTATGTCTTCCTAAAAGTATTGCAGGGAGATGAAAATAGCATGGAAAGTTGGACCTGAAAGAAAAAAAGAAAGGAAGAAAGAGAACAGATGTTTGGCCTTGCCTTGGCCTTTTGTCTTCTTTGTTGGAGTGAACATTTTTGTTTGTTAGTCCAGTTTGTCTGTCTGTTTTGGTGTGAAGGTGTGAAGGTGTGGTGGTGCAGTGGAGGAGTGGTGGTGAAGGGAGTGTTGGTGGAGGAGTGTGGAGGGGTGAGGAAGAATGGAGGAGTGTTGTGTAAAGTTTTTGACCTCCTATACCAGACACAAGACTCAGAGATATTTTAGCAATTTAGTAATTTAGAAAAATATTTATTATAGGAAATGACTAATTGCCAATCACAGTATGTGTGTCTGGGAAGGAGGAATGTATAAGATCCCTCCATGCCAATCTTACAAGGCTTATAAACATTTTTTCTAGTTACCTTTGCCAAGTATTGATCATTTCTAAATATGTCATTCTGGCCTAGCTTACTTTCCCTAGACCACCTGCACCCAACATCTGTTCTCTTTCTTCCTTTCTTTCTTTCAGGTCCAACTTCCCATGCTATTTTCATTTCACTGCAATACTTTTAGGAAGACATAGGTCATCTCTTATTAGTCTCTTTATTCTCCTTTGTAGTTGAATCTCATATGGCCCACGCACACATGTCCCGCAAGATAGCCTTCACTTCTTGCTGACCTAGGCCCACATCCTGTAGTTGTAATTAGCTGCTTTCCTTACAGCAAACAATACAGCACATATTTGACATGAGCTGGCACAGGCTTAGTAAGACCTAGTACAGCAGTCCAGCAGACAGTATTATACAGTTGGTGGAGGAGTGGTGATGGAGGAGTGGTGTGTTTTTGGAGGAGTGTGGAAGAATGGAGAGTGGTGGTGGTGGAGGAATGGAGGAGTGTTGCTGAAAGAGGGTGGAGGAGTGAGGAGTAGAGGAGTGTTGTGGAGGAGTGGTGTTTGTGGTGAGGAGGATGGAGCATAAGAAGCGTGGAGAGAGAGGAGAGGAGAGGTGAGAGAAGAGGGTGCTGGAGGATGAGGGCAGGAGTGCTAAGGGAAGGAGTAGGAGTAGGGACAGTGACAGGAGTAGAGATAGGCAGGAGGGAAGGGATGGTAGGAGGCGGGAGGGGGAAGGAGATAGATAGACAAGGACAAAGGGAGGAGGATGTCAGGCTAGGGATGGGCAGAGGGGAAGGGAGTTGGTAGGGCAGGGGCAGGAGGGGGAGGAAGGGAGAAGAGAGGGAAGTGGGAGGGAGAGTGAGGAAAAGGAGGACACCTCTCTGGAAGCATAAGTGGCACCTCCTTCTGGCAGCCAGGCAGCAGGACGCCCTCATCTCAGGGCTATAAGCGCGCATGTTATAAAATCCAGGGACTGCGCGCACAAGAGGGTGCACAGTTGTGCACCCCCTTGTGCGCCGAGCCCTAGAGGAGCCCCGATGGCTTTCCCTGTTCCCTCGGAGGGATCTTTCCTTCCGCCCCCTCACCTTCCCCTCTCTTCCCCTACCTAACCAGCCCCCTAGCCCTACCTAACCCCCCCCTAACCTTTATTATTGAAGTTGCACCTAGCTCTGGGCAGGCGTAGGTTGCACGCGCCGGCCAAGTGCCGGCGCGCGATCCCCCAGCCTAGCGGGCCTTCAGAGGCCTCTGGCCATGCCCCTGCCCTGCCCCTTTTTTCAAGCCTCGGGTCATATGTGCGTCCCGGGGCTTGTGCGCGTCACCGGGCCTATGCAAAATAGGTTCGGCAAGCACAGGAGGGGTTTAAAAGGGTTATGCGCATATATTACGTGCATAACCCTTTTAAAAACCGCTCCTTAGGGGCAGATATTAAAAGCTACATGTGGGCGTAGATTTGTGCGCGCAACCTGGCTTTCCCTGTTCCCTCCGAGGCCGCTCCAAAATCGGAGCGGCCTCGGAGGGAACTTTTCTTCCTCTCTCCCACACCTTCCCCTTCCTTCCCCTATCTAACCAGCCTTCCAGCCCTATCTAAATCCCCCTCTACCTTTATTTTGTTTTTTATGCCTACCTCTGGCATGCGTAACTTGCACGCACCGGCTGGCTGCTGGTGTGCGATCCCCCGGCACGGCCACTGTGCTGGTAGCCTCAGTCCCACTCCCAGACCGCCGGTAACTGGTGTGTGTGTTAGAGACAGACTGGTCAGGGAGATAACTGGTGTGTGTGTGTAAGAGACAGAGACTGATCAGGGAGGTGACTGGTGTGTGTGTGTGTGTGTGTGTGAGAGACTGATCAGGGAGGTGACTGGTGTGTGTGTGTGTATGTGTATGTGAGAGACAGAGATTGAACAGGGAGGTGTGTGTATGTGTGTGAGAGACAGAGATGATCAGGGAGGTGACTGGTGTGTGAGTGAGAGACAGACTGGTCAATGATGTAACTGGTGTGTGTGTGAGAGAAAAAGAGACTGGTTAGGGAGGTTACTGGTGTGCGTGTGAGACATAGACTGATCAGGGAGGTGACTGGTGTATGTGTGAGAGACAGAGACTGGTCAGGGAAGTGACTGGTGTGTGTGTGTGTGTGTGTGTGTGTGTATGTATGTGTGTGTGTGTGTGTGTGAGGAAGAGAGACTGGTTATGGAGGTTACTGGTGTGTGAAAGTCAGAGACTGTGTGTGAGTGACTGGTTGTAGGCAGACCATGAGGACAGAGCTTCAGCAGCCCTTGCTGCTTCTGGTGTATGCTATTGGCCTGCAAGGGAAAGGATTAGGAAAGCTGCTGGAGAGGGTAAGTAAAGGTGGCTTTTTAAGGTTATTTTTCTTGGTTGACTACCATTTTAATTATTGGGTATTATGTTATGTGTCTGTTGTTTTGAAATATTGTATTGATATTTGGACAATTTTTAATAATTTTATGATATTTTAATAGTTGGATATTAATCTGTTCATCAGCTGTTTTGTAACATTTATTAGTATAGCTTTATAATTATTTCTGTGTGGGGATCTATAGCAGCTTGGTTTATCGTGTTTTCCTAATAGGAAGTATATTAGTGTTTAGGGACTGCTTTAATATCTGTAGTGTTGCCTTTTCATAGATAGGGTTGTTACTGTTTGAGTGTGTTCCATAATCCAGATGTAATTTTGTACGGATTAGTTTCTGTGCATTATTGCAGATCCTGGGACTATGTTAGGTGCTATGTTTCTATTTCCATTTCTCCAAGTTTGCACTGCATGCAGAGTAGCTTTTTTGGTTTTCTATTCCCGTTTCTGTCACCATATTTATAATTTGTGGTCTTTCTGTACTTGGTGAAAGTCAGTTCTGTGTGTGTGACCGAGGTGAGGTATTTTACTAGCATGTAGGCATTTGTATCAATCTTATTTGTTGTGTTTTCTCAATAGGATATGCATTAGTGGTAAATTACTGTCTTTTCATAAGGAGGGCTATTGTGCCTGGTAGTAAAGGGAATGTGTTTTGCTTTTACTGAGATGTCATCAGAACCAGAAAATATTTTTTGTATGGTGAGTTGTATGGGTAGTTCTGCTCTGTACCCATTGTTGGGAGTCAAGGGGGTTCCTGAAGATGCAGAATGTGTTTTTACATTTATCCCCATGACAGTCTATGGTCAGTGTGTCACTCATGTGAGTACCATCTGTTAGGTATGTCTTGGCTGAAAAAAGGTTGAGAACCACTGGGTTAGAAAGTAATTTTCAAAAGCATTTACATGCATAAATGGACTTTATGAAAATTATCTTCAGAGTTGTACTCCTAAAAGTATACTTAAGTTATTTGCATGTCCTTTTATGTTTATTTTAAAGAGGTATTCCCGGGGACAGAGTTTGGGTGAGGCATTCCTTTCCATGCATATTTTAGATTTTCAAAAGTATATAAGTAAATGTTTGCATGAACATTTACATCTGCTTTCTAGCAGGTTTAAACATGCATCTATGCTATGCAAAAGTACAAACAGTACTTATGCATGTAAGTCTGCTTTGAAAATTTGGCTGAGACTTCAGCCCTACGTGCACTGTTATAAAATGGGAATCCGTGTGTAGCTCATTATAAAAGCTTCTCAATCCACAATAAGCCTCTGAAAGTTAATTATGTTATATCTCAAAAAGTATTTAACTCTCCCCCTTCCGGACTGCATCAAAAGGCTAACACATATGCAAATGCTTTTGGGATTCCTCCCCAGGATTGTTAAAGGGGCAGCAAGCCATATGGTCCTTCTAAAGTAGAATTCCCATCAGCCCTCTTCAACTGGCATTTCATCCTTCCACAGCGAGGCCTCCTCACCCCTGACTTACAGTCATGTTCCTTTACCAGCAGGATCCCCCAAATTGTAAGGAAGCACAAATGATCCCCAGTCACTCCTACCTTGCTGCGGCTATACTTGGTAAATCACCATCCACAATTGATGGCTGATAGGATAGAAATCTTTGTTGAACAATGGCATAAGGTATAAATGTTAGTGGCATGCCTACTATGCATGTATATCTTTGAACATTAAATTATTTAAATTTATTTTTGCTTTTATACTGTTTTACTTTCCTAGCCAAGTTATTTATTGTATTTACTTATGGCCAAATTTTAAATCCCTGCGTGCGCAAAAAATGGGGGTTACGCGTGTGGCTGGGCCTTGTGCACACCGTGCGCATCTTCAAAGGGGCCCTACTACACGCGTAACCCCTGTTATGCGCCGAAGTGCAGGGCCCAGTTAAAGGAGTGGTCCAAGGGGCGGGAAGGGGTGGGGCTGGAGGCATCTGGTACAGCGGCCATTTGCCGCTGTACTGGGGAAGGGTCGGAAGACGTGCACAAGTTGCTACTGCTCGGTTGGAACAGGTAGCAACACAATAAAAAAACGATAGGTAGGAGAAAGGGTTTAGAGGGTGGGGAGGAGAGGGGAAGGGGAAGGGAGGTTAGGGTATGTGGTAGGAAGGTTTCCTCCCAGTCCGCTCCTTATTTGAATGGACTGGGAGGGAACTGAGGAAGGCCGGGATGCATCGCCGTACGACATTTGCAAAACTATAGCCCTCCCTTGCACACGCGGATTACAAAATCTGGCATGCATGGACGTGCGCGCCTATTAAAATCTACCCCTTCATGTTTCTATGTTTTAACTGTGAATGATGAACAGCGGGCCAGGAGGCAGATGTTCAGGCGGGACGTAGATGCTCTTCACCCTGGAAGCTGGTGCTCCCCCGGGGGAAGCCCGTAGGAGCCCAACCGCTGGGACTTAGGTGGCTTCACCCTTGGAAGCCGAAGCCCCTCCGGGAAGAGCCCGTAGGGGCCCAACCGCTGGGACTTAGGTGGATTGTGGATCAAGACAGGTAACTGGAACCAGACTAGGACAGTAGCGATACTGTAACTGGGTACGGGTTCTGGAAACAAGCAGGAACTGTAGCAGGCTCGGGTTCTGGAACCAAGCAGGAACTGTAGCAAGACTTGGGTACTGGAACCAGGCAGGAACCAAGCAGGTACTGTAGCAGGCAGGCAGGAACCAAGCAGGTACTGTAGCAGGAACGGAGCGACGTAGCCAAGCAGGTCACTCCGGGGCGCAACACAACAGTAAACCAGAATGCTAACCCATTGCAAGGCAAAGGCTGGGTGGCCGCGGCCGGCTTATCAAGGCCGCGGTGTCTGACATCAGGAATTGGGTGGAGTCAGTGCTGGCGGGAAACGGGCTACAAAGGTGCCCAAGTGGCACGCACGTAGGAACAGAGTATCCACCGGAACCTTCACGGTGGTGCTGCCCCAATGGGGACACCGCCAAACAAGCCGCAAGCCAGGACTCTGGAGGCGGGAGCAGGTCCGGGAATCAAGAGGTAAGGGCCTGGCCGCGGTGCTCGCGGCCAGGACCGCAACAGTACCTCCCCTCTTACGCCCCCTCTTAGCTGTCTGGGTTTACTGGGGTGGTCCAAATGAAACTGCCGTAATAAGTCCTTGTCGAGGATATTACGGGCCGGCTCCCAAGAGTTGTCCTCGGGTCTGCAACCCTCCCAGGCAAGTAAGTATTCCCATCGGTGTTGATGGAACCGGACATTCAAAACTTCACGTACTTGATACGTAACCTCGTCCGGTACTGAAGGGTCCGAGGGTTCAGGAGCCCTGGAATGGTATCTGGACAACACAAGAGGCTTCAGCAATGACACGTGGAACACATCATGTGTGCGCATGGAGGAGGGTAGGCGTAGATGGTATGAGACTCCTCCCACTCATTCAGCGATTCGGAAAGGCCCACAGAATTTCGGGGCTAGTCTTCGAGAGGGAATACATATTTGTAGATTTCTGGTGCTAAGCCAGACACGGTCTCCTGGGAGGAAGATAGGTGCTGGTTGACTATGCCTATCGCCCACTTCTTGGCAGACAGGGCGGCTTTATGGATCTTTTCCTGGGTAGAGTTCCACAAGGCACAGAGCTGGCGAGCTGAGAGTTGCACTGCCAGAAGTGCACTAGGTTCAGGCGAAGGTAGAGGCGGACGGAGTTGCTTCCCATAAACAATGAGGAACAGGGAACTTCCCGTAGCAGCAAGCATGTGATTGTTATACTAGAACTCCACCCAAGGGAGTAGCTTGGCCCAATTATCTTGTCGTTCGTTCACAAAAGCACGGAGAAACATCTTCAGGGTTCGATTGGTTCATTCCGTTTGCACATTGCTCTGAGGATGGAATGCAGACGAAAGACTAAGTTGCACATTAAAGCTCTTACATAGGGCTTTCCAATAGCGGGCTGTAAACTGTGGTCCTCGATCAGAGACGATATCCTGTGGAAGGCCGTGAAGTCTAAAGATGTGCTGAGCGAACAGACCAGCTAGGTCAGGGGCAGAAGGAAGTTTTGGCAAGGGCACGAAGTGCGCCATCTTGGAAAATCGGTCTACGGTTACCCAGATGACCGAATTACCTCCTGAGACAGGAAGATCCACGATGAAATCAGTGGAGAATTGTGTCCAAGACTCCACCAGGATGGGCAACGGTTGCAACAAGCCCCTGGGCTTCCCGAGGAGCGTTTTTTGAACCGCACAAGTAGGGCATGAGCCCACAAAAGCTTGGATGTCTTGTCTCACCGTTGGCCACCAGTAGAAACAGTTTAACAAATCTAACACCCCTTTCCAACCAGCATGGCCCCCAGTGAGGGAGTCATGGGCCCAAGAGAGGACTGCTCTCCTGGAGCGACGCAGAACAACAGTCTTCCCTTGGGAGGACACCAAGGTTGCAGCAAGGCTGACTTTTTCAGGGTCCAAGATATACTGAGGTGTATCAGGGGTCTCTTCGACCTCAGAAGAGCATGAGAGCGCGTCAGCTCGAACATTCTTAGAGCCGGGTCGGTAGCGTAAGGTAAAGTCAAACTGATCAAAAAACAGTGACCATCGGGCTTGTCTTGGATTCAGGCGTTGGGCTTGCTTCAAGAATGCTAGGTTTTTGTGATCGGTGTAAATCGTGACCGGGTGGTTGGCTCCCTCCAACCACTGTCTCCATTCTTTCGGGGCACGTTTCATGGCTAGCAACTCTTTGTCACCTACACAGTAATTGCTCTCAGCCGGGGAGAATTTCTTTGAGAAATATGAACAGGGCAACAGCTGTCCAGAATCAGAGTACTGGCTCAGTACGGCCCCCACGGCCACATCGGAGGCATCAATCTCCACCACGAAGAGCCAGCTGGGATCCGGATGATGAAGGCAGGTATCTAGTAAGAAGGCTTCCTTGAGGGCCTCAAAAGCTTGGCAGGCAGAAGGAGGCCAATACACCACGTGGCCCCCTTTCGGGTGAGGGCAGTTAATGGAGCCACAATACGGGAGTAGTTGGGGATAAAATGAAGGTAGAAATTAGAAAAGCCAAGGAAGTGTTGCAATGCTTTAAGACCCCTGGGCTGGGGCCAATTCTTAATAGCTGCCACTTTCTCAGGATCCATTAGAAAGCCTACTGCAGAGACTATGTAGCCTAGGAATGGCAGGGAGGTCTTCTCAAAACTGCACTTTTCCAGTTTTGCGTATAGACCATGCTCCCTAAGTATCTGGAGCACTTGGCGGACATGTTGACAATGTGACGGCAGGTCCTGGGAGTAGACTAACACGTCATCGAGGTAAACAATTACACAGGTGTTCCGAAGGTCCTGCAACACCTCATTCATCAGGTGCTAGAACACCGCCGGGGTATTACATAAGCCGAAAGGCATCACGAGGTACTCGTAATGCCCGTCTCAGGTATTAAACGCAGTTTTCCCACTCATCTCCGGGATGGATTCTGACCAAATTATAGGCTCCTCGTAAGTCCAACTTTGTGAAAATCTTCGCTCCTTGAAGCCAATCAAGGAGCTCCGGGATTAACGGGAGCAGGTAGCGGTCTCGCTTGGTAATTGAATTTAGGCCTCGATAGTCTATACATGGCCTCAGTAAGCCGTCTTTCTTGCTGACAAAAAAGAAGCCTGCCCCTGCAGGCGATTTGGACGGGTGGATAACCCCCTTGGCCAAATTCTCTGCAATGTACTCGGACATGGCCCGGGTCTCAGGTATGGATAAGGGATAAACCCTTCCTCGAGGGGGCATGGTACCAGGTAGCAAGTCAATAGCACAGTCATACGGATGGTGCTGCGGAAGGATCTCTGCCTTGGTCTTGGAGAATACATCGGTGAAGTCCTCATAAGGTGCAGGGGGTCCCACAGCAGAGTGCATCAACGGAAGTGAGAGGGTCCTAGGCACCTTCATACAATTAGCTAAGCAGAAGGGACTCCATTCAACAATCTGTAGCGTATCCCACTGAATCGTGGGCGAGTGTTTCTGTAACCACGGCAACCCTAGCACCCCAGGGTGGACAGCCTTATCCAGTACTAGGAAGGCTATCTCCTCCGAATGGATCGCCCCGGTGCGGACCATAATAGGTGCCGTGGACAGCTGGACGGGACCAGGAAGGAGTGTCCCCTGGATCGAGGTAATTCGTAACGGGACCTCCCGTCTATGCGTAGGGATTCGCAACTGGGAGACTAAGTCGTGCAGGATGAAATTACCTCCGGCTCCAGAGTCCAGTAACGCCATCATCTCAAAGGAACCTCTGGGGTATTCCAGAGTAACAGGAACAGTGCATTGAGGAGCTGTAGCACAGCCTAGGAGGAGCTCCTCCCGACCTCCTAGGCTTTGGTGTTTTCCGCACGCTCCTGGCAGCGTGCCAAGAAGTGGCCCTTCTGGCCACAATATAAACACAACTTCAACGAACAGCGACGTTGTCTTTCTTCAAGAGAAAGTGGGGCCCGTCCCAGCTGCATGGGTTCGCTGGTGGGGACATCTGGATGAGAGCTCTTAGAAGAGGGCACAGGTATTGGCCCACGAGCCGGACTATGGAGAGAAGAGCGCTGCTCTTTGGCCCGTTGTTGTAGGCGGCGGTCTATGCGAGCAGCCATCGAGGTCCTCATGCAAATCTCGAGCTGCAATCTCATCCTTAATGCGTCCGGAAAGGCCTTCCAGGAAGATGGCCTTAAGACTACCATCCTGCCAACCTACTTCCTGGACCAAAGACCGAAAGTCCATTGCATAGTCTGCCAAGGAGCGAGCCCCCTGACGAAGTTGCAGCAGATCGGACGTAGCCGTAGCTACTCGGGCGGGCTCATCAAAGGCCTGGTGAAAGTTCATGATGAACAATTGTAAATCCGTTAGTGAAGAATCATTGTTTTCCCAAAGGGGAGACGCCCATATCAAGGCTTTCCCATCGAGCAAGGACAGGATGTATGCCACTTTCACCGCATCCGAGGGAAACTGCCGAGGCAACAAGGAGAACTGTACAAAACATTGGTTCAGGAAGCCGCGGCAGGTCCTTAAATCGCCAGCGTAGCGGGAGGGTGCTGGCAGCTGAGTCACTGACGAATCTTGGGCCTCGGGTGCTGGTTCTGGGGCAGAAGAGGCCCGGACATCCAGTCGGGCCGACAACTCCCCTACCGAGCCAGTGAGGACCTCGAGATATTGTTGCTGTTACTGCAGTTGCTGGGCCAACCCTGGCAGGTCCAAGGGAACAGGCGCATCCACCAAGTCCATGGCCTTGCAATCTGTTGTGGGAGTCTCAGTTTAGTGGACCCTTGGGCCGACCTGCTGGAGACTAGGAAAAGATGGACAATGTCTCTGATGAACAGCAGACCGGGAGGCAGATGTTCAGGCGGGACGTAGATGCTCTTCACCCTGGAAGCTGGAGCTCCTCCGGGGGGAGCCCGTAGGAGCCCAACCGCTGGGACTTAGGTGGCTTCACCCTTGGAAGCTGAAGCCCCCCTGGGAGGAGCCTGTAGGGGCCCAGCCGCTGGGACTTAGGCGGGTTGTGGATCAGGACAGGTAACTGGAACCAGACTAGGACAGTAGCGATACTGTAACTGGGTATGGGTTCTGGAACCAGGCAGGAACTGTAGCAGGACTCGGGTACTGGAACCAGGCATGAACTGTAGCGAGACTCGGGTACTGGAACCAGGCAGGAACTGTAGCAGGCTCAGGTACTGGAACCAGGCAAGAACTGTTGCAAGACTCGGGTACTGGAACCAAGCAGGAACCAAGCAGGTACTGTAGCAAGCAGGCAGGAACCAAGCAGGTACTATAGCAGGAACGGAGCAATGTAGCCAAGCAGGTCACTCCGGGGCGCAACACAACAGGAAACCAGAATGCTAACCCGTTGCAAGGCAAAGGCTGGGTGGCCGCGGCCGGCTTATCAAGGCCGCGGCATCTGACGTCAGGAATTGGGCGGAGTCAGTGCTGGCGGGAAACGGGCTACAAAGGCACCCAAGTGGCATGCGCGCGCGCCTAGGAACAGGGCATCCACCGGAACCTTCACGGTGGTGCTGCCCCAACGGGGATGCCGCCAAACAGGTCACAAGCCAGGACTCCGGAGGCGGGAGCAGGTCCGGGAATCAAGAGGTAAGGGCCTGGCCGCGGTGCTCGCGGCCAGGACTGCAACACATAAGTTTACAACCATATCTTTGAAATGTCCCACAGGATGCTTCTCTTCTTGTTGTGAAAGTACTCCCATACTTTTCTGTAACTGAGGGGATAATTTCCATAACACCTGCAGTGCTTGCAGGCCCATAGGTGTTTTGTGCCTCAGGCCTGCAAGCTTTTTTCCAAAGGGAAACTCCCTGCTCCGTTTCTGTTTGCTATTACCTTTCTCTCTCTCCCATTAGCCCTTATCTATTCCTCCTCTTCCTTTTGTTCATTTTTGTCTCCTTTTCTCTTTTCCTCCTTCTCTTCAGTCTTTGCATCTAGTTATGACTCTAGTTCCTTCTGTCTGTTAATTGAGAGCAGAACTATCAATAGGCCCCAATCTTGTTTTATCCAATTGCATCCATGTATTAAGTAGCAGTTCCAGTTTCTCCAAGTAAAGCATGAATAAAAATTCATAGATTTCCTCCAAACCTAATTCATCATGACTAACGTTCGTTGATAGATTACATGACTATATGCTACTGAGAGCTAGAACTGGGGGTGTCCAGATTTCTCAGAATCTTCTGCTGCAGTATCATTTTTTCATTCTAGATTTACTGGTTGTCTTCTGCAGCTGAGCACCATATTCCTGTACTTCTTTGAAGGGCACTTTGACGTGTGCTTACCAGTAACCCTTTGTTACTGCCCCTGAAGAAAGAATGAGAGAAACAATAATGCAGTGAATCATCAAGGCATGTTAGTGTGAAAATTAATAACCATTCAGATACTGGTTCTGAATGAATTGCAGGAGAAAATATTTCACAATTGCATAGTAAAAAACTAGAGCTGGCACATTTTATTAGGACTGTGATACCAGTTAAATATTCCCTCTTTTTAAAATTTGCACCAAAAGAAATGAGAATTAATAAAAAACATATTTTTGAAGTGCTGGCAAGATAAAAGCAAAATATGATTTATGAAGCTTTAAATGCATGTTCCATTATCTTCCTTATCTTTGATAAAAATACGAGGGTAAGTCAGTAAGTAAGTCACAAACATACAAGGGATTAATATTCATGAAATTTATTTAAATGCAAAAGATGAATTATTTACTGTGAAATATACAGAATATAGTCACAAACAGTTTTTCTGGAAAAACCAACTACTTTTCAACGTAATCGCTGCGAACATTTATACATTTGTCCCAGCATTTGAAAAGTCCGTCAAAACCTTCTGCATAAAATTTTTTTGGCTGGCATCGTAACCAGCACTTCACCTCTTGTTCCACTTCTTCATCGCTGGTGAAATGTTTACCACCGAGATGGCTTTTTAGTTTGCCAAACAAGTGAAAATCACTGGGTGCCAAATCCGTACTGTATGGTGGATGTTCAAGAACTTCCCAGTGCAGGTTCGCAATTGTCTGACGAGTCTCATTCGAAGTGTGTGGTCTGGCATTATCGTGAAGAATCAGCACTCCTCTTTTTTCCAGATCTGGGTGTTTTCTACAAATAGCTCCTTTAAGCTTTAATAGAGTAGCACAGTAGGAAGCCGAATTAACAGATTCTCCACGCTTCTGAAAACTGGTTAAGAGTATCCCATCTCGGTCCCAAAACACAGTCAATATCACCTTTCCTGCAGAAGACACAAGCTTGAACTTTCTCGGTGTCGGTGATAGTAGATGCTTCCACTGCATGGAATCGCGTTTCGCTTCTGGTTGATAGTGGTGCACCCATGACTTGTCACCAGTAACAATACGTGCCATCATTGATTCACCTTCGTTTGCATAACGGCAGAGATTTTCCAAACAGACACCCATCCGGTTGTTCTTATTGTCTTCGGTCAGCTGTTTGGGAACCCATGTTGCATAGACTTTGCGAAAGTTCAATGCATCATGCACTAAGGAATATGCTAATCCATGAGAACACTCAATTTCTTTGGCAACTTTGTCAATTGTTACCCTCCGGTTAGCGCGAACCATCTCTTCAACCTGCTTCACAGTTGCCTCTGCCTCAATCTCTACAGGTCTACCAGGTCTGGTTTCGTCATTCATGTTGGCACGTCCTTGTGCAAATTTATCGGTCCAGTTATAAATTGCTTTACGCGAGAGACATTTCTCTCCATACACTGGATACATTTCTTTATGAACGTTTTTTGCCACTAAGCCCTTAGCCTATAAAAATCGGACAACAGCGCGTTGTTCTTCGACCGTACAATCTGTCAACACGGCAGCCATTTTCTTTGTGTACACAGCCCCTGTGCATGCACAATTTAAATAACTATTTATGTACATAAGCACTTCTAAGGTGCTGCCATCTATGGAATATGACAACATTACAGATATATGTTTTATTACCTTAGTAGAGAGATTTGTGACTTACTTACTGACTTACCCTCGTATATAATATAGTCTAAATAAATTCTAAATGATATTCAAGAGTATAGAATATAATTTCCTCAATATATAGACATGATAAAATGCATAGGAACAATAATATTTTAAAAATTCCTGAACAATACCAAAAACTTAGAGCTCAAATTGACCAAATTTGTGACTTAGGAAACATTTCCAGAAGACGTGCTATCTATCTGCCTTATTAAATTAAAATAATCGTATTATAATGTTAAAAAATACTCAGAGGTCATGTGTATCTCTGTAAAACTGAATAAACCCATGTTTGGAACAACAGTCCATTGAACTCAGCATTCTGTCTCTGACAGTGGCACATGCTTAAGACTATCCCCCACTCTGAATTGGGTAATACATTATCAACTTCATTGCCATATCCATGTGCCTCATTATCCCTTTTTGAATATAAAGATCCTAGATTTCTCTCTTGTTTGACATTTTCCAGTTCTTGTCCTTCTAATTGCTATGTGGCTAATAGATTTTTGCATCCCAAATGCATGATTTTAAAGTTGCATTGAATATCATGGTTAAGGGTTTGGAAAATGAGCTTTGGTGCCAACAACTGTAAAATCATGCATTTGGGATGCAAACATTCATTAGCATAAAGCAATGAAAATTACAAGAACTGTAAGTGTCAAATAAGAAAGAGATCTAAGATTAATCATTTCAGATGACCTCAAAATAAATGTAATAAAGCATTGAAGAATATGTTCAGTTGCATGTGTAGCGGCATCATCAGCAGGAAAAAAGAAAGCAATATTGCCCTTGTATAGGTCACTAGTGAGACCCTACCTTGAGAACTCTATTGAATTCTGGAGTTTGTACGTTTGCAATAATATTGAGAGGATGAAAGTAGTTTGAGAAAGGAATACTAAAATAAAACAAGGCCTGCAACACAAACTTTAAACAGAGAGGCTTAAAACACTGAAAATAGGGTGTGAGTATGTATTTATATTCCACCTTTTAGGAACTTAACGCAGGTGTATAAGGGTAACCTGCATGGAGAGGCAGTTACTACCCTTAACAGAAGGCATGGGGATTAGATTACTACCCTTAACCAATTTGCTGTCATTCTTTTGATGCAACATCGCTCTCTGCTTCAGCGGGGGGTGGGGAAGAGGAATTGTATTCAGATGACAGCCAATGCTAGGCCCTGACTTTTACAGTCCAGGAACTGATACACAGACAGGAAAAAAGCACAGGACTGCTTCTTCGACCAAGTCCAAAAGCAAAGCACATTTAAACAGCATTGACTGAATTATCAAGAAGGCTGCTCACCCTGTAAAAACGTTGCTAGAAGTAATTTTGTTATGGGTTTGATAGTTGCTTAGTTTTCATTGTAAATATTACTACCCCTAACATAAGGCTTGGGGGTAACCTGCATGGAGCAGCAGTTACTAGGGATGTGAATCGTTTTAGGACGATTAAAATTATCGTCCGATAATTTTAATATCGTCTTAAACCGTTATGGAACACAATACAATAGAGATTCTAACGATTTATCGTTATAAATCATTAGAATCGTGAGCCGGCACACTAAAACCCGCTAAAACCCATCCCCGACCCTTTAAATTAAATCCCCCACCCTCCCGAACCCCCCCCAAATAACTTAAACATTTCCTTGCCAAATCCTACCTCCTTCAATCCCCCACCCCCCCCCCAAATGACTTAAATTACCTGGGGGTCCGGAACGGCAGCGGTCCGGAACGGGCTCCTGCTACTGAATCTTGTTGTCTTCGGCCGGCGCCATTTTCCAAAATGGCGCCGAAAAATGGCAGCGGCCATAGACCAACAGGATTCGACGGCAGGAGGTCCTTCCGGACCCCCGCTGGACTTTTGGCAAGTCTTGTGGGGGTCAGGAGGCCCCCCCCAAGCTGGCCAAAAGTTCCTGGAGGTCCAGCGGGGGTCAGGGAGCGATTTCCCGCTGCGAATCGTTTTCCGTACGGAAAATGGCGCCGGCAGGAGATCGACTGCAGGAGGTCGTTCAGCGAGGGTTCCGGCGCCTCGCTGAACGACCTCCTGCAGTCGATCTCCTGCCGGCGCCATTTTCCGTACGGAAAACGATTTGCGGCGGGAAATCGCTCCCTGACCTCCGCTGGACCTCCAGGAACTTTTGGCCAGCTTGGGGGGGGCCTCCTGACCCCCACAAGACTTGCCAAAAGTCCAGCGGGGGTCCGGAAGGACCTCCTGCCGTCGAATTCTGTTGGTCTATGGCCGCCGCCATTTTTCGGCGCCATTTTGGAAAATGGCGCCGGCCGAAGACAACAAGATTCAGTAGCAGGAGCCCGTTCCGGACCGCTGCCGTTCCGGACCGCCGCTGAACCACCAGGTAATTTAAGTCATTTGGGGGGGTTCGGGAGGGTGGGGGATTTAATTTAAAGGGTCGGGGGTGGGTTTTAGCGGGTTTTAACGATTTTAACGATATATCACTATATTTTACCCCCCCAAACGGCAACAATACGATTCCCTCCCCCTCCCAGCCGAAATCGATCGTTAAGACGATCGAGGACACGATTCACATCTCTAGCAGTTACTACCCTTAACAGAATTATGGGGGTAACCTGCATTGAGCGGCAGTTACTACCCTTAACAGAATCATGGGGGTAACCTGCAGAAAGTGGCAGTTACTACCTTTAACAGAAACATGGGGGTAACCTGCACAGAGCAGCAGTTTCTACCATTAACAGAAACATGGAGGTAACCTGCATAGAGCAGCAGTTACTACCATAAGAAACTTGCTGGGCAGACTGGTCTTTTATTGCCGTCATAACTATGTTACTGTGTTAGATGCTGTAGGTATTTCCCTATTCCCAGATGGTTTATAATCCAAGGTGTCTATTTACTAAAGGTTTTCTCCCATTCTGTTTTCGTGGGAAAAATGTTTAATAAATAGAGCCCTAAGTTTGAAACTGAGACAATGTTGGTTGATGTTACTTGCACAAGGAACGGAAGCTGAATTTGAACCCTGAATTCCCAGTTCTTGTTCTAACCATTAGGCTACTCAAGGAGTGTGTGTGTATATGTGGCATGTGTGTGTGTGTGTGTGTGTGTGTGTGGGTGTGTGGGTGTGTGGGTGGGGGGAAGGGGGGGTCAATGGGGAGTTGGGGTGTGAGTGTACCTGTGCATGTATAGGAATGGGTTAGGTATGCATGTGAATGTTAGAGTGAAACCCTGGCATAGACTTGAAATGGGGTAATCTTGAGGATTCAGGACTAGAATTCTAACCCTCAGACCAGCTGGCGACCTGAAGCAAGGGGCAGCAGCAGAGAAGAAGACTACATCAGGCAGCCTGCAAGGCCACACTTCCATATGTCAGAGATTCGCTGGGGCTCAGTCAAAAGAGGTTGCAGAAAAAAAGGAACGTGTTCACAGCAACTTGAAGGCTGACTTGCTGTCATGCTATTTGATTTGCTACTTGCCTAACCTTAAATTTCCAGACTTTGGGTCAAATCTTTGGCTCCAGTCTGCCACTCCAATTTTGTACTTCTAGTCTTTCAGTGTCTTCCTGAAGTTCTATCAGATGTGGACAAGAGAATAAAAAATTAAACAATCTCTGGGCTGGTTTATCCTGGATCGTGGATCCAGAGGCTATATCTCAAAATACAGTCACTGATGGTAAACACTTCTTGATAGTAATTTACTTAAATCTCTAGGATTTTCTGCAAAGGGAGAGAGAGGAGAAGATAACTTTCAAGGCCTTGTGCATTGCATTTAGATTTTTTACAAAAATAAAGTTCTTATACACATCAGTAATGATAACAGCACTGATGTGTGTTAATGTCATTAGGCAACCAAAAAACACATTGGAAGCTGACTTGGTTTCCAACATTACTTTTACTGAGATGCTTTGAAATGATGAAAATATTCTTTACAGCTGTTTGATTCACTTCTCGATGTTACAAGTGCTTCTGAATAAGTTTGTGACTTCTCGAAAGTCTTCATTAGTATTTAAGATGGTAAAGCCAATCAATTCAGTCTTTAATCTGATGTTTCTCCTATCTTACTGGCATAGGGCAAGTTTAGTGCTTCCTTCTCAATGTAGGTAAAAATAATTGATCACCTACCTCACCATACTGTCTCCTCACATTCTTTTGTCTTCTCCTCATAGTACCTAAAAGTCATCCGTTATTCTCTTCTTCTCAATTTTAGTGTCAGAGTGATACTGCTGTTACTCTTCTTTTCCCCAAATCTCCAGTACATGTTCTTGGGCCCTTTGGGGGTCTATCTCAACTCTTTTTTCCCCCCTCTCTCCTTCTTCTCCTCTGAATGGCTGTAAGTCATCCCTCCTCTGAATATTGATGCTCCACTGGTTCCTTCTCAGTGAAGGGACCTCTCCCTTTGATGTTAGAGCAGCACAGAAAGTAACCTAACTGAGATCTTAGTTAATGGGCACTCAGAACTCAAAGAAATCAGCATAACAATATAAAAGGGATAGAGAGGGTGGAAAGAAATGCCCATATCCAAAATAAAAGTGTCCATTGAGGTATTAAGGCTTAAACAAGGAACAGCCATAGCATGCTGCCTATGAAGAGGAAACAGAAAATCCACAACATAAGATGGTGGTCATGTACACTCTCCCACATGGGGAAGTTACCTACCCACAGGTTTCATATGTTTCCTTGTCGCACAAATGGAATATTCTGTATGGTTCCTAGTAGAGATCTGACAGGATCTCCACATAATTTGTTTTTTTTAACCCACGGCTGGGGTGATGGTGATGGGGGGACCCATGTTCCTGAAGATGCCCGCTGGGATGGGCACAGGCTGTTTGGCACACATTTGCTGGTATGGTTTAGGGCTGGCTGGAGGAGGGGCTGTCCAAGCCCTACTGCAGCTCAGTCACGATCAGAGCTGAGAGAGAGTCTGACTTCTTTTAAAAAGGGAATGCCTCTGTACGAGGGCTTCCATTGGTCCAGGTTTCACCTGCAGCTTAATATTTTACCTGCAGCTCATTGTCTCCCCTCCTCCCCCTCCTCCCTCAGCCTGGCAGGAAAAAGGGCTTTGCAGAGGTGCCCCCTCAAGGGAACATCGTGAGTCTCTACCTGCTATCATACCCCTGCCCTCGGCCTAGGACACCCAAGGGCGAGGGACTCCACCCTGAGGCAGTTTACATAGTGCTCCTGGGTGTCCTAGGCCGAGGGTGGGGATGTGACGGTAGATAAGGACTCACCATTTTCCTCTTTTCTGCTGGATTTTGTGTGGCCAAATTTGTCCCACCCAGCCTGTCTCCCAGGGTAAGGGGAGGGAAAGCAGGGATAAAAATTAGGAAAAAATCCCGTAAGGGGAGGGGGGTTGGTCAACAAATACTCTGCAGTAAGCAGTTTTATTATTCTAGATCAAATGGAATAAATAAAACAAAATGTTAAAAAATAACGTATTAGCAATAAACTATACGAGAGATACTTGCTCTCTTGCAAACAATATTTCTTTTCATCAACACTTCAAGAAAAGGTACTTTTATCTATGTCTACATATGCTTAAACAATTAAACATTTTAGACAATTCAAATGCTTTCTTTAATGCAAAATACCTTAAAACACTTGATAATTAACTTCTCCTTTTCCCATAGGAACCTTATACCATGTCCCACTAAAAGGCAAATAAATATTCTATTTGCGTATCTCTAACCATGTGTATAATACCAAAACTTGTATTTTTGGAAAATGATTCTTTGTATTGTTTCTTTCTTTACAGGCTTTCCACATACAGAGTCCCTTGAAGTAAATATCTTTGTAGAAATCTTTCTTTTGTGTTGATTTACTATTGAGCTCAGTAATTGGTATTAGTCTGGCCAGACCTAGAGTGTATGTCCTGGGTGATGGTATGCACTTATGCCTGGTCCTGAATCTAGGTAGATGCTCCGGCGTGCTGTTCTCTGTAGCAGCGGGTCTCTGGGCAATTGGTCTGAAGGCAGTGGGTATCGGTCTGACTTTCAGGATCTCCTACTCCCTGACTATACTAAATCAATAAGTGAGACTAGCTCCCTGGCACCAAAATTCTTCCGCAAGCTAATTAAACTGGTTAGCTAGCTAAGCAAAATAAAAGAATAAACTAAAATTCCCTTTCTCGAATATTATTTAAAGGGGTATAGCAGACATTCAGTTTTACAGATCTCTACCCTTTCCTATAATAAAGACAGGGAAAATAACACCATGCTCCTGTCCAAGAGTTTATCATTAACTATCCTGTCCTCTTACCATGACACAAGCAACCATGAATCACTTTCATTCAAAAACTTCTTTTGCCTCTTTACATTTGCTCATAAACACACTAGTGCTGCTATTATAATACTTTCCTTACTGTTTCCCCTTAGATTGGTGACTGGATTTCCCAAGTTCCCTTTTTTTTCTCTCTGGACTATGGCAGAGCCCTTATCCAGCCACACCCGTTTTCTCCTCCTAATCCATTTTCCAAAACTCTTTGTCCCAAAAGAGCAGATTCCTGCTCTGATGACTTCACAAAAATAATTCCAGTTTAAAGGTTTTCACAGACCTTAATCCTGTGCTCACCAGCCTTCCCCATTCTATAAGCACAGGTGCCAGCCACTTCCTTTTCATTTCTAATATTTTTCAAAGTAGCTGTGGTGCCTGAAAAATCCCCAGGGGACTAGTCACTTTACTCCCCTAATATTCCTTTGCTGGGCATTTAAATCTCATGAGCCCACAAGGCTATCCTAGCAGCTACTGTGATATATATGATAGGATGAACTCCCTCTCTGTTCAGACTGCTGAAGGAGGGTGGGAGGAACAATGAGCTGTAGGTAAAACCTGGACTGGAATCCTGATTACACTGGAAGCCTTCATACAGAGGCAAGGGCAATAGAATGATGAAAGGGATAGAATGGCCCCATTATGAAGAAAGTCTAAACAAGCTAGAACTTTTCAGCTTGGAAACAAAATGACTGAAGAAGGGTATGATAGATGTTTATACAATCATGAATGGAATGGATAGGACAAATAGGGGAAAGTAATTTACCCTTTCAAATAATACTAAAATGAGGGAACATCCCATGAACTTAACTAGGAGAGTTAAAACAAATCATAGAGAGTACTTTTTTACTTAGTGCTCAATGAAGCTGTGGAATATGTTGCCAGAGGACATAGTCAAGGCAACTAGCATGGCAAGATTTAAAAGAGGTTTGGACAAGTTCCTGAGAGAAAAGTCCATAAACAAATATTAGCCAGGTAGACTTGGAGATGCTACCCCTTAACCTCAGGAGTGAGCAGCAAGTAATAGATCTGCTTTTTGGGATCTACCAGGTACTTCTGACCCAAACTGGCCACTGTTGGAGACATGATGCTGGGCTCAGTGGACCTTGATCTGACCCAGCGCGGCACTTCTTAAGTTTGCATGTTTCTCCTCCCTCTCAATCACAAACCTCTTCGTGCACTATTTTCAGGTATGCAATTTCTCTCCTAACATCATCAAAATCTGGAAATAGGTGGAGGAAGTACTTAGAGTGTGCTTCATCAGTGATTTTAGCTTAAAATAAGGGAGAACCCCCCCCCCCCTAAAAATCTTTACCCACAGTTCAGTCACCTGATTGCACAAGTTACATTTTACTTCATCTGATTCAATGGTGAAACAAGTCTAAATAAGGCAAAATACAAATCTTAGATTTTTTGGAAAAAACTTATTTACAAAGACATAAAGAGTGTTATATAGGGGTGTGCATTCGGATTGACCGCATTAGTAAAACGCAACTCATATTTTTTTTTTACTTAAAAAATTGATTCGACATAAACGATCGGATTTCCCACATATCGAACATAGATATGTTCGATATGTGGGAAATCGCGATTGTTGAGCCAAAATAAAAATATAAACCCCCTCACCCTCCTTAATCCCCCCCCCGACTTACCACAACTCCCTGGTGATCGAGCGAGGAGTGAGGACGTCATTTCTGCAATCCTTGGCGAGAAGCATGTGACGTCGGCGGCACGTCGAGTGACGCGGCGTCACGTGATTCCCGGCTCGTTCGCGCCGGACGGCTCGTTCGGCCCAAAAAGAACTTTTGGCCAGCTTGGGGGGGTCAGGAGGCCCCCCCAAGCTGGCCAAAAGTTCTTTTTGGGCCGAACGAGCCGTCCGGCGCGAACGAGCCGGGAATCACGTGACGCCGCGTCACTCGACGTGCCGCCGACGTCACATGCTTCTCGCCAAGGATTGCAGAAATGACGTCCTCACTCCTCGCTCGATCACCAGGGAGTTGTGGTAAGTCTGGGGGGGGATTAAGGAGGGTGAGGGGGTTTAAATTTTTTTTTGCACATATGTACATATACCCAACTCATTGGATTTTTTTTATGTCCATATTGGCCGCAAGTGGGACCCCCTTTCGGACATAAAAAAATATGAACATAAAATTTTGCTCTGCACATCCCTAGTGTTATAGTATCTCATGAAATTGAAGTTAGTAATAAAGCAAAGCATATTTTGGCAGGAAGCCTGCAGTATGGATCATACAGCATAGGTGGGTTTTCAGGAGATAAAATATGTACCTAAGTACTAGGTTCATGACTTTATCAGCAAGGGCGATCAAAAAGTTCCCAGTTCAAGAGGACAGGCTGAATCCATTCTGGTTTTACCTCCATTGCATAAATAGAGATTCAATTTTGCTTTTCTTAGGAAACTCTTAAGGAAATCAGATCTACATCTATGCATGCAGCTTTTTGGTCAACCTAATCAAGGGCACTATTAAAGTGCTTTTCTGAGTCAGCCAATGATTGTAGCATTACATAACAGCCACGGCAAGAAGGGATCTCTATTTATGAAAGGGGTCATTCAGACTTCTGTACTCAGCCTCTTCTATCCTTTGTCTGAAGAAAGCACTCACACCCAGGACCCCGTCTTCCATTCTGGGACTGTCCTTCATTATCCAGGTCAACATCTCTCACATGGACTCTGCTTTGTAACTCAAGGCATACAGGAAACACAAATAAAATAAATCCTACCTTAAAAAGAGCATTGGTTGACAACTCAGGCTTTCTAACTGTAGAGCCCAGTTATCCTGGGAGGCTGTCTGTCTGAAAAGCTTCATAGTTCTCTGCAACCTGTTTCCATTTCTCTTTTTTATTATACCTTTAGACTTTCTTAAAATTATTTTGCGTTTCTGACCTCCTTTTACCTCCTTCCAAATAATTTTTGCAGGCCTTGGCTGGAAGAGCTTCCAGATTCCAATCTCCAGTCCTCTTTGACTTCCTCTAGTCACCTGTTTCTCTAAAATTTCTGGAGGTTTGGCCTCTAGGGGTCGAGCCCTGACCTTTTCTCTTCCAAGTCTCCTAACTAGAAACATCCATTTTTTTTTCCTTTTCCTCTCTGAACTAACTTGCCTGTCTTTTGTCCCTGGGGATGTGAGGCAGCCTTTCAAGTAAGTTGCCCTTTTCTCTATGTTGTCTTTCTCTGATTCCCATCATACCATTATCACTTACTAACATACAAGAAGAATGAGATATGAATTAGAATATTCAAGTCATATATTATTCACAATACTACAATAAGAACTCATTCTCTTTCAGATTTACCCAACTCAACTTCTTTATGTTTTCTTCTCTATTGCTCTTTTCATGCTCTATAAACAGTATTTCATTACACAGAGTTGGAATTGTGAAATTTGATTGCCCATGTTGAATATTCCTGTGAAATCCTGACCAGTAGGTTATAAAAAACATTTTATGAACATAAATTTTGAGCATCTAAAGTTGTCGTATAATAAAACATTGAACTTTAGTAAATATATTTAATACCTCATGTTAGCTTTAAATAAGAAAATCATATTTAATTTGTCATATATCATTCTCATCTTTAAGTTGGCAATACTGTATGTAATGAAGCCATTCATTTAGTTTCATAACATATAGTTGATGTCTAATTATGTTATGTTTTCACTGGAATGAACACAATGAAGTCTGCATATATTTAAAGACAAGGACGATAAAACCAATGAGAGAGCTATTTCCTCCTATCTTCTTGTTTATAGGACTTTTCTCCCCAAACACTGAATTATTATACTGTGCTAGGAAATGAAAAATAGGTGACATACAACTTCTACTGGTCGGTGATCTCATTTGTATTAAATAGTGTTCTGTATATTCCTGGCCATGACATGCATGGAACATATGCCTAGCAGGTGTCCCTGTTTGGGGCCACAATAGATTAAAGAGCCGAGCAGCTTGCATGAGGTCTCCTCCCCCCAAAGAAAATACTCTCTCTGGTTGGCCAGAGACACCCCCCCCCCAGGGGTGCAAAAAGTGCATGAGCCCTTTAAAACCATTCCTACTTCTGGACCTCCCACTCAGCATATTCCCATGGAGAGTTCTTCCTGGGGTAGCAGTGATGCCCACTCTGGCCATCTCTCTGGCTGTCTTTTCCAAATGGCGCCAACTAATTGGCTGATCCCCATTCACTCCTTTACCATGCATAAAATTTTCATTTTCTAAGTTGAGCTGTAACTATGACCTTTGATAAGAAATTTTCTTCTTGGGAGCTCCTGACTTTGTACACCTATTACCAGAACAAATGTACTCTGCTCCAAGTATGTAAGCATGTGGTTTTGTGGAAATACTAATCAATATTAAAATGAGAAAATGAATAAAATTGATTTTTTTGAGCTGTAAAAGTTCTTGAAAATCAAATTGGTTAAGTCTTGTACTTTTTGAAATATTTTATCTCAAGTACCTGGTTGCCAAACAAGGGAAGGAAACCAATTATCAAGATCATCGGTTACACTGGGCAACAATGAAAGTGTTACTGACCTAAAAAGGTCCTACTCTATAGTATCTTGATGTGCTGAACACGAATATGACCATGAAAAGTTTTTATTGGCTCTCGTTTTGAAGATATTTAATATAGTTCACTTTCTATGTTTAGTCATGTAAATTTATCTAATAGGACTGTAAATAAGCCTAGAATGATGTAATATTGCATCATATTGCATAATACCATCATGCACACATCATCCAGAGTTTATTACATCATTTTCTGATGCAATGCAGTTCTACTGCCATGCTGCTGCTGAGTAAGCTGACGTCAGCAGTGTACTATATGAAGCCCAGTCAGAAAGGGTGAGCATTTGAAATATTCATGCTGGCTGACTATTGCTGGACACTCTGCAGAGATGCTCCCGGACAGGTGTACAAGAGACAAGCAAATAAATGTAAGACGTAGTCTATGACTTCATTTTTCAAACGGTAATAACCATAGGTCTCCTACTATTGGCATACAATTCAAGATGTAATTATATTATTGCATATTACAAAAAAACTAGAGCCAATTTTGCATTTTCACAGTCACATTCATGTTTAGCATATGGAAATTTATAAGAATTGACTAATTTCATTTCCATAACATGACTTGTGAAAATTTGTTGCCCAGTGTTATCATACAGAAAAATGTATCTTGGTAATTGGTTTCCTCCCCTTCTTTGGCAATTAGGAGGTCAATTATTCAATGCTGGCCAGGTAAGTAACTAAGCTGAATATGACTTATCTGGCTAAGTTACAAGGGATAATCAGCAACAGAGCTATGCTGCTGAGTATCTGTGATCAAGGCGCTACAAAGCTGGATACGTTAAATCCGGCTAAGTTAGGTCAGCTCTATGGATTAAATTTAACCAGATAAGAATGAATATCGCTACTTATCCAGTTAACTGGATAAGTAGCGCCATTTAGATCTGCCCACTGCCTGCCCTCAAATTGACTGGCTAAAAGATAGCTGGATAAGTTATTTATCATAAGAATATAAAAACATACAAAATTGTCATACTGGGTCAGACCAAGGGTCCATCAAGCCCAGCATCCTGTTTCCAACAGTGGCCAATCCAAGCTACAAGTACCTGGCAATTACCCAAACACTAAGAATATCCCATGCTACTGGTGCCAGTAATAGCAATGGCTATTCTTTAAGTCAACTTGATTAATAGCAGTTAATGGACTTCTCCTCCAAAAACTTATGCAAACCTTTTTTAAACCCAGCTACACTAAAGGGTAGATTTTCAAAAGTTACGTGCGCGCGTCCATTTGCACACGCTACCCGGGCAAAACATATATTGCAACATGTCGACCTTCTTGGCTCATCTGCGTTTTGCCCCATGATGAAGAAAGACTATCTGAAAAACATGGACCATGTCAGGCATTTTGATCGACGGCATTGTTAAGTGGATTGGTGCAGACTATCGCAACCACTCTGATGGAATAAGCACGACTTTATGCAGCTAAGTGGATTGTTACTTAAGCTTAAAAGCATGAATAAGATTTACTAAAGACTGACATTGACCATTGACATTGAGTAAAAAATACCGTTGAAGTAAAAGTAAAGGGAATTTGTATACACAAAGTAATTTCACTATTTAGAAAGATTGTAACTTGGGAGACATCAACTTCAAAGTAATCAAGGAAGATTGCAATTTGGGACACTTTAACACATACGATAAAAATAATATTGAAAAAATGACCAATGATTAAAAAGAACAGCAGAGTCGAGCAACTGGTTTCACTTACAATGATGCCCAATATGATGGTCATTTAAAAGATGATATCACACTTTGTACTACATGTGAATTTTGGGGTGTGATAGTTACTATTCCTCAAGTGATCGCATTTGTTTATATTCCATGTAACAAGAATTAAGGGTCAGTCCTTGTAAAAGATAAGGATCACATCCTTACAGACCTGAAGGACACAATTTTGGGACCAAGGACACACTTGTGTTTACTTATAGATTATAATAGTAATAGTATTATGCTTTAAATTTAAAAAAAATTAAGAGTCTTCCAGCTCATGGTGTCATGTTGTGCATAGGGTGAGGGTAAACTTTTTCACTTGGCCATAAGCACCAAATTGCCTGGCTATGGCTCTGATGTCCCCTGCATCAATTCGGCCCTAACACTGAAGTAGCTGCTATTCCATGAAGAAATATTTTCTGATGTTAGTTTAGAGTTTACTCCTTGGAGCTTCATTCTGTAACTTCTTTTTGCAGAATACCTTTATGCTGACCATTGTTTAGTTTTTATTCATTATTTTAACCCTTGAGATATTTGAAAGTGAATACTTTTTCATTTTACTATGATGTCCTTTAGAAAGACATATTTAGGTCCTTAAGGGTCATCCCATGGGGCATTAATGGCCCTATTTACTAAGTCATGTTAAAATGGCACTGTGTCAGAGTGACCCTGTTCTGCCCTTTAAACCTGTGCAGGACGAGACATAGGGCCTGGATTACCTTAAATCCCAAGGAGGGAAAGAGCTCTGTGGGCGGGACCCAGCTGGGGGTGGGATAAGAGTGCAAGCCCAGCTCTGTTCAGGAGGCCCCTATGGCTTCAGGAGGAAGGCAGCTCCTGTAAATCATTCTCTCCAAGCCAGAAGTCAGTGAAGTTACACTGGCATGAAGAAGGCAGTCTATAGCCCCCATGTGTGTAAGTAACTACTGCTAAGGTAGGAAGTCCATTGTGAAGTTTTTTGTTTGTTTAATAAAGTTTTATCTGCACTAGAAAAGCTGGAGTCAGTGTGGCTTTCTATCTCCAGCCAGGGAAATACCACTCGGTCTCCCACAGGCACATTGATTAGCTACTTTCAAAGCAGTTATTTCCTGCAGGATTTATTAGACTACAATAGATTAGTACCAAAGTTTAGTAAATCTCATTTTTGCATTGAGAATGCGCTTTCCCCCTGGCCATGGCAATGCGTGCTTCTAGCAGTGGGAAAATATGAGCATGGTCTGGGGCCTGTCTCCTGTGTATTGCCCATCAGTATCTGTTTCCCCTCTCTTTCATTACATGCACTTCCTTGGATGTCTAATTTCTCATTCCACCTATTACAGCCACAGTTTTTTGCATAGACGTAGAGGCAAAAAAGATGTAATGAATTTAGGAGTTTGACAATCCCAGATTAGCATTGAGACATGCCCATCTGAGAATTATGGTGTTTCCTCAAAACCTCATATAATTCCCTAATGGTTACAGAGCACAGGCCCTGCCTGTGGATTGTCTCCCACTTGGAGATCCATGCAGACTATTAGTGACCTTTAGTGAATTATTCGCTGAGCTGGACTTTTAGAAGAAGGATAGACATATATCTAGTATTCCTTTATTCTAAACAAATATATAACTATGTAATAGCATGCTCAAAGGTGTTGGACTCACAGAGAAAAGAACAATAAATGAGTCAATTAATGTAACATAGGAACAGCCATGAATAGCATAGATTTGGACCTAATTAATGAATTCTATTCAGACATGCAAAATATCAAGGCATGTGACAATTTGCATGATGTCATAAAAATAAGATCCATGATAAATTTAATTTAAAATGTTCTCATCTTAAAATTGAAATGCTACAAGATGTGTAATCCTCATATTTATTAGTTTGGTACACAGAATTGGACTGGCTAAATTAATTGTCTTTAATATGTCTACATAAATTGTCTTTTGATTTCATTACAATACGATGAATTGCTCAGGAAGTATTTCCCAGGAGGAACATACCTCAAAATATAAACTGATTTTTCATGTTTACCCACATGACAAGATGTATTAAATTAGTCCAATAAAAAGCTATTATGTTTGCTTGTTAACCTTTATTTCTGTGCATTCAAGTGAACTAGCATGGCCACCTCACTATTTGATCCGGGCATAATGAAATGCTGATTTTCTGACTTTCCTACCGCTCATCTGTTCACTTTGATTCAGAAGAGAACAAATCCACAAAGAGCTGCAGTTAGTTTGTATACAATGAGCCACATTACAAACATGGTACTACTTTACAATTTTTGAAACTGTTGGAGGAGAAAGAGCCAGCTGATCAGCTCTTCTCCATGGAGCCTGATTTGAGCTATTGCGTGGCTAAATGAATTAACTTGGTAAACTCTGCAGTGCTCAACTATACTATCAGAGAACACTGAAGAAATAAAGACTTTTAGGGCCATATGTATTAAGCATTTTTTCCCATAAACAAATGTGGGAGAAAACCTTTAAAGATTTATATTCAATAGCATTTAGTCAGTTAACTAAGAAGTTAGCCAGCTAAATATATATTTGGGCAGATATCCAGCTAAGTTCTAGCCGCCTAATAAGTTAGACAGCTAGAATTTAGCATTCCGAGGGCATAACTAGGAGGAGTTGAGTTAGCCAGCTAAGTTAACCGGTTAATTACAATATTCAGAGTTTATTTGGCTAACTTTGCTAGCCAGACTATGTATGAATATGGACATCTTAGTACATAGGCTCTTGGTTTGATTTTCTTCTAATTAAATTAACAGTGTGCCTTATTGATGCTGCAGTTGGTTTTCTTGTTGACCTTGTAACCATCAAATGTAGATTACTTATTTACTGCTGTTTGTTTCCACAGTGGTCTTGTCCTCTGTATCCTTAAGAACATAAGAACATAAGAAAATGCCATACTGGGTCAGACCAAGGGTCCATCAAGCCCAGCATCCTGTTTCCAACAGTGGCCAATCCAGGCCATAAGAACCTGGCAAGTACCCAAAAACTAAGTCTATTCCATGTAACCATGTAATGGCAGTGGCTATTCCATGTAACCATGTAATGGCAGTGGCTATTCTCTAAGTGAACTTAATAGCAGGTAATGGACTTCTCCTCCAAGAACTTATCCAATCCTTTTTTAAACACAGCTATACTAACTGCACGAACCACATTCTCTGGCAACAAATTCCAGAGTTTAATTGTGCGTTGAGTAAAAAAGAACTTTCTCCGATTAGTTTTAAATGTGCCCCATGCTAACTTCAGGGAGTGTCCCCTAGTCTTTCTACTATCCGAAAGAGTAAATAACCGATTCACATCTACCCGTTCTAGACCTCTCATGATTTTAAACACCTCTATCATATCCCCCCTCAGTCGTCTCTTCTCCAAGCTAAAAAGTCCTAACCTCTTTAGTCTTTCCTCATAGGGGAGTTGTTCCATTCCCCTTATCATTTTGGTAGCCCTTCTCTGTACCTTCTCCATCGCAATTATATCTTTTTTGAGATGCGGCGACCAGAATTGTACACAGTATTCAAGGTGCGGTCCTCACCATGGAGCGATACAGAGGCATTATGACATTTTCCGTTTTATTCATCATTCCTTTTCTAATAATTCCCAACATTCTGTTTGCTTTTTTGACTGCCACAGCACACTGAACCGACGATTTCAATGTGTTATCCACTATGACACCTAGATCTCTTTCTTGGGTTGTAGCACCTAATATGGAACCCAACATCGTGTAATTATAGCATGGGTTATTTTTCCCTATATGCATCACCTTGCACTTATCCACATTAAATTTCATCTGCCATTTGGATGCCCAATTTTCCAGTCTCACAAGGTCTTCCTGCAATTTATCACAATCTGCTTGTGATTTAACTACTCTGAACAATTTTGTGTCATCTGCAAATTTGATTATCTCACTCGTCGTATTTCTTTCCAGATCATTTATAAATATATTGAACAGTAAGGGTCCCAATACAGATCCCTGAGGCACTCCACTGTCCACTCCCTTCCACTGAGAAAATTGCCCATTTAATCCTACTCTCTGTTTCCTGTCTTTTAGCCAGTTTGCAATCCACGAAAGGACATCGCCACCTATCCCATGACTTTTTACTTTTCCTAGAAGCCTCTCATGAGGAACTTTGTCAAACGCCTTCTGAAAATCCAAGTATACTATATCTACCGGTTCACCTTTATCCACATGTTTATTAACTCCTTCAAAAAAGTGAAGCAGATTTGTGAGGCAAGACTTGCCCTGGGTAAAGCCATGCTGACTTTGTTCCATTAAACCATGTCTTTCTATATGTTCTGTGATTTTGATGTTTAGAACACTTTCCACTATTTTTCCTTGGCAGAGTATTCTTTTCTTATTGTTTCTACTGTTGGTCACATGCATGATTTGATAATCTTTATAAAATGCCTCCAAGATGAGATGTTTGCCACCAGGGGTGCCAACTACATGCAAATAAAAACACTGGCTGTGCAGGAAATAAAAAAAAAAAAAAAAAGTAAAGCTCTGCATGTCTTAGCACGCTGTACTGATGTAGTAATTATATGAATCCATAGGAGATTCAGAAAATAAAAGTAAATATCTGCCACAAAGTTTAGATCCTGTGGAGAGAGGATGAAAAATGGCTATAAACAGAGAACGTAAAGTTCTTCGTAGGTAACTGTTGCTGTACTGAATATTACTTAACAAGGGCTGCCGCCATCCTTGAATCCTTCCTAACCACCCCCACGAACCCTGCTTTATTTTCTTATCCATGCAACCAATTATAACATAGCATAAGGGGGGAAGGATTCAAGGGCAGAGAAGGCAAAAGGCACAGCATGCCCCTGTTAAGAAGCCTAGGCATTACTGGTGTGTGTTGCATAATTGCTAAGGTGCCCTGAAGCCTTAGAGAAGCCAGGGGCAAGGATAGTAGGAAGTCACTGTGCTAATTGCTGCGCCATTTCTCTGTGCCTCCTGCTGCCACCTGCTGCGCCCGCTCACTGTATTATTTGCTACACCATCTCTCATACCAACATACGGCCCAACTTTAGCCCGCTAACCTACATTAATCTCTCCACCCATACTCCCCCCCCCCCCCCGCATCTCCCTCCCCTCTCTCCTCCTTCGTGCCCCTCTGCCCAACCTGCGCCTGTAACTACCACTCCTGCTCAGCCCGAGACCTCCTCCACGGTCTACCCCCCTCTGCCAACTCTTGCTCTTTTGGAATGGCAGCATACCCCATCCCTTGCATCCACCATCCCCTTGCCAGACGAGCACCCTCTCCCGCCCACCTTACTTCCCCCCTGCACAACCCCTGATGCAACTCCTAGGCCTCACCACCCTCTCCATAATACTCTTTAATGCTCAATCTCTCTCAAAAAAGACACCTATCCTTAACGACCTGCTAACTGACTGCAAACCCGACATCTGTGCTGTCACCGAGACGTGGTTTAAAGACACTGATACTGTCCTCATCAACCAACTCCCTACTTCTTGCTATGAGATATTCTCTATACCCAGACCTAAAAAAAAAAAAGAGGTGGAGGCCTCCTCCTTGCAGCTAAGAAATACCTAAATCTTAAACCCATTCACATAGTCACCCCGCCCAAACTAGAAATAGGTCTTTTCAGGTCAGCTGAACTCCAAATCTGCTTAGTTTACTCCCCCCCTGCACTCCTCGATGCCAACCCCTCACCCCTTATTGAATTCATCGCTGACTGGATCAATGCTGATATCCCCTCTGTTATCCTCGGAGACTTTAACCTCCATGTAGACTCCCTATCCCACTCATCATCCTGTGAAACCTTTATCAAGTCCCTCTATGCCATAGGATTCCAACAAATTATTGCATCTCCCACCCACAAAGCAGGGCATACACTAGATCTGATATTCATCAACTCTGATGTCCTCACTACCACCACCCCTACCTGCACCCCAGTTCCCTGGTCCGACCACTGTCTAATAGAAGGCCTTCTCTCCATCCACACCTCCTCCCCACACAACAATGCCCATTGCACCACTATTATATCCAGAAAATCCTGCCCCAGTGATGACCTAGCTGCTGCCTTATCGACCGCCCTTCCCAATCTAGTCTGCCCTGACCCGGACACAGCATTAGAATCCTGGATGAACCGTACAGCTGACATCGCCAACAAACTTTGCCCCACCTCCAAACGTGTTATAAACATCACTTCCAAACAAGCCAAGCCATGGTATACACCTGAACTAAAAACCCTAAAAAATAAACTTAGACAAAAAGAGAGACAATGGCGCAAGGATCCTACCCCCCAGCACTCCACTGTCTACAAAACTGCCCTACACTCTTACAGACTCACTACTCTAAAATACAAACGAGATTTCTATGCCAGAAAAATCCATGACTACAGATTCAACCCTAAAGCGCTCTTCTCTTATGTCTCAAGTCTCACTAAATCTATCCCTCCCACCATACCTGACTCGGAAGCAGCTGCAAAATATGAAGAACTTGCTACCTACTTCCAGAGTAAAACAACAAACCTCCTCTCTAGATTCCCTTCCTCCCCGCACCGCCCACCTCCTCTCCCTCCTCACACCTTGCCCCATCCCATCCCACTATGACCACCCTCGACTACACCTCTTCCAAAGAAATTGAAACCATTCTCAAAAAACTCAAACCTGCCTCCCATCCCAATGACACCATCCCACCCAAAGCACTTCTGGCTGTTCCTAATTCCATAGCCAGAGCCATTGCAGACATCATAAACTGTTCTCTATCTCATGGGTCTGTCCCAGACACAAACATGCGGTAGTCAAACCCCTTCTAAAGAAGCCCTCCCTTGACCTGAAAGACCCCTCCAATTTACTCCCCATCTCTAACCTCCCATTTATCTCCAAGCTACTGGAATGAGTGGTAAACACACAACTCATGGACTACCTGGAAAACCACTCGATCCTCCATGACTCACAATTTGGTTTTCGGAAACACTTCAATTCCGAATCGCTATTTCTCACCCTCTCCGACCACCTCCTTATAGGAATGGACCAAGGACACAGTTATCTTCTAGCCCTCCTTGACATCTCAGCAGCTTTTGACACCATCTGCCACAATCACCTCCTTGCCCGTCTAGAAAGCTTTGGCATCTCAGGCCTAGCCTTTGCCTGGTTCAAATCTTACCTCTTGGACAGAAAGTTCTCGGTCAAAATTGGTAATGCCATATCCGCCCCCCCATCCCCTACAACAAGGAGCCCCACAAGGTTCCTCACTTTCATCTACCCTCTTTAACATCTACCTCACCCCACTTTGCCAACTCCTCTCTGATCTCAAACTTAAGTTTTATCTTTATGCAGATGATGTCCAGATCATCATACCTATTCACAACACCATCTCCGATGCTCTGAAGCACTGGGAAAACTGCTTAGTATCCATCAACTCCCTACTCAGCAACCTCCACCTTGCACTCAACACCAACAAAACTGAACTCCTACTTTTCTCCCCCCACTCTCCCCCTCTCCCCTTTTGTCTAGCGACCCTAAGCTTAACATTACCACAGCCCAACCCTTTGTAAGGGACCTTGGAGTTCGCCTTGATCAACAACTAAGCATGAAGAACTACGTTAATTCCATATTTAAAGAAGGCTTCTACAAGCTCAATGTCCTAAAAAAGCTTAAACCATTATTAGACGCCAAAGACGTCCACACAGTGCTCCAAGCCACTATCTCTCCCAAATTGGAGTATTGTAACGCACTCTTCTTAGGGCTTCCCTACTCCACGATAAAACCACTACAAATGTTGCAAAATGCAGTTGCCAGCATCATCTCTAATACTTGTAAATCCAATCACATCACCCCTATCCTCAAAGACCTACACTGGCTCCCCATCCCATCCCGAATTCACTACAAAAGTTGACCATTGTACACAAATCAATCCACACTCACAACTCCAAATGGTTAACATTCCTTTTAGCACCCACCAATCCTCCCGGCTGACCAGATCCACCTACCAAGGCACCCTGCTCGTACCCCCACTCAAAACTGACCACCTCTCTTCCACACGCACCGAGCCCTCTCTATTGTGGGCCATTCACTCTGGAACCCCCTGCCTCCAAGCTTACGCTTAGAACCATGCAGATTCAAATTCAAAAAGAAGTTAAAGACATGGTTATTCAAATGAGCTTACCCGGACTAACCCCCGCCCCCCCCACCCTCCCTACCTCACGCCCCCATAAAGGTCTAATTTTCTAGTTCTTGCCTCCTTCTCCTCCCCATAATGTTTGCACTTTTTTCCCCTTCATAAGCTACCTTAATTGCACTCTCCTTTCTCTTCTTAAAGCTACCCTCTTCCCCCCTTTATCAAGGTCCCTGCTGCTCCTTTTGTTCTGTTAAGGAAGCATTTACTCACCTGTTGTTTAAGTTAAGCTACCTTTCTACTCTGCTCTGGTGTGACCCCCCCTTCCCAGTTGTTACTCCCTGTTAACATGTAATTTCTATCTGCTGTTCAAATGTAAACTGGTATGATGTCCCCCCTAATACCGGTATATAAAAGTCTTTAAATAAATCAATAAACAAATAAATAAATAATATGTTAGGGAGATACCCATTCTGGAGAATGTTTTCAAGGGTGACGATTCAGATGAACTGAACCAAATCACGGTGAATCTGGAAGATGCAGTAGGCCATATTGACAAACGGAAGAGTAGTAAATCACTTGGACTGGATGGTATACACCCCAGGGTTCAGAAATAACTAAAAAATGAAATTTCAGACCTATTACAAGTAGAGATGTGCATTCTTTTATCACTAATTAGGCAATTTCAACGATACCAGGATGAAATTGCCTAATTTGTCCTGGTTCGGGGGACCCGAACCCCAAAACCGATTTTCACAGAACTTTGGGGAAAATTTGTTTTTCGGGTTAGTCGGGGGGGGGGGGGGAGGGGCACATTTATTAAAAAAACAAAACACCCCAACCCTTCAATTTTACTTTATTACAACACCCCCACCATCCCGATCCCTCCTCAAGACTTACTAAAAGCCCTGGTGAGCCAGCGGGGTCCCACGAGCGATGTCTCCCTCTCGGGCCATTGGGCCTGCCAGGAATCAAAATGGTGCTGGTGGCCCTTTGCCCTTACCTTGTGACAGGGGCTACCGGTACCATTGGTCGACCCCTGTCACATGGAAGGAGCAATGTATGGCCTTCACCATTTTCTCAGATGTCACCGGCCATCCATTGCTCCTTCCATGTGACAGGGGCTGACAAATGGCACTGGTGGCCTCTGTCACATCGTAAGGGCAAAGAGCACCAGCGCCATTTTGATTCATGGTAGGCCTGATGGCCCGAGAGGGAGAAATCACTCACGGGAACCTGCTGGACCACCAGGGCTTTTAATAAGTCTTGGGGAGGGATCGGGATGGTGGAAGGGTTGCAATAAAGTAAAATTGAAGGGTTGGGGTGTTTTTTTCCGATTTGGTTTTTTTCGATTCGTTTTTCCGGTTTGTTTTTCCCGATCCGTACCACCGAAAAACGACCTGCGGGGAAACAAAATTTTCCCACAAAGCACCCGAACCAAAATCCGACCCAACACGGAAAAACGAAGATCATCTCTAATTACAAGTAATTTGTAACCTATCATTAAAACCATCTATTGTACCAAAAGATTGGAAGGTGACCAATGTAGCCCGATATTTAAAAAGGGCTCCGGAGGTGATATAGGAAACTATAGACCAGTGAGCCTGACTTCAGTGCCAGGAAAAATCGTGGAAACTGTTATAAAAAATAAAATCGCAGAACATTTATAGACATGGTTTAATGGATACAGCCAGCATGGATTTACCCAAGGGAAGTCTTGTCTCACAAATCACTACATTGTTTTGAATGGTGAATAAACATGTGGACAAAGGTGACCTGGTAGATGTGGTGTATTTGAATTTTCAGAAGATGTTCAACAAAGTCCCACATGAGAGGCTTCTCAGAAAACTAAAAAGTCATGGGATAGGTGGTGATGTCCTTTTGTGGATTGGAAAGTAGTTAAAAGACAGGAAACAGAGGATAGAATTAAATGGTTTCTTTTCACAGTAGAAAAAGGTAAACTGTGGAGTGCCTCAGGGATCTGTACTTGGACTTTTTAATATATTTATAAATGATCTGGAAAGTGGTACGATAAATGAAGTGATCAAATTTGCGGATGACACAAAAATATGCAGAGTAGTTAATTCTCGAGCGGATTGTGACAAACTTCAGGAGGACCTTGCGAGACTGGAAGATTGGGCATCCAAATGGCAGATGAAATTTAATGTGGACAAGTGCAAGATGATGCATATAGGGGAAAATAACCCATACTATAGTTACACAATTTTAGTTTCATATTAGGAGTTACCACCCAGGAAATAGATCTAAGCATCACAGTGGATAATACATTGAAATTGTCTGTTCAGTGTATTGTGGCTGTCAAAAAAGCAAACAGAATGTTAGAAATTATTAAGAAAGGAATGGAAAATTAAACAATGGATGTCATGATGCCTCTGTATTGTTCCATGGCGATATTGCGCTTTGTTCACTGTGCAATTCTGGTTGCAGATCTCAAAAAAAGTATAATTGCACTGGAGAAAGTAAATGAGAAGGGCAACCAAAATGATAAAGGACATGGAATGGCTCTGTCAAAAGATCAAAACGCCGTCAGGCAACGGCTGAAGAAATGGATTTCTTGCCTGACAGCGTTTTGATCTTTTGACGGATGGTTGTTTGAACAGACGTCTTGCCACACTGATATGAAGATATTTGGAAACTAATAAATTGTGAGCGTTGGGAAAGTGGCTATGTGAAGTTGGCTTCCTCTGTCATAAGGAGAATGGTTTAAAAGTTGTGAATCCCTGGACGGGAATTTGGTTGAAGTTTAGATGTTACTGTGGTATCACAGATTGGTGTGTGGATACCGGTGAAATAAAGGATAATTCAGTACAACGGAGAATTGGATCCACGTGTGATTGGGTATTGAAGGAATGAAGTGTGTTTAGATCATCCTTTGAATGGGCTACATATTGGGGTTGAAAGAGTGAACGATGCTAAGATTTACCCCTGAAGAAGCTTAATTGCGAAACAAGGTCCTTGTCGGGGATTGTAATTGCAATAGCCATTGAACATAGCGGGATTTTTTAACAATCAATGTGTTATAAATAGATAATAATATTGAAAATGTATGAAATTGATGTTTGAAGTTGTATTTTTGTAACACTCGTGTACTGTATTTTCTTATTATAAATGTTTATGGGAAATGTGCAATATGATGGGTGGGTATTGTGGTGATGATGGTGCCCCTGGTGGCAGGTCCTCAGCGGTGACTTCGGGCTCGGGGCTAATTATCAAGGACTGCTTCCACAAAGTCCTTTATAGCAGATCCCTTCCTGAAGTTTCTCCCGTGAGACAGGAGTAGGAGGATAACCATAAGGCAAGGAGGCTATGGGTCAGCACCACTTGTAAGGGAAGGCTCTCTTACCACTAGGCCCCTGAGACCAAACTTCCCTCATTCTCCACTAGAGTAAGGGTCACCTCCCTGGCAGCCCTTTAACATAACATATTACATTCAGGCAGAAGCTTCTTATGTATTGAAGTTTATTAATTAAACCAAACTCCACAGAAAGGAAAAACACTCAACATAAACAGTATTACCAGACCGGCATTACCAAGCAGTAACTGGGAGCTTGCGGGTTTGACACCCTTTAAGCCCTGATTCACTAATCCCCAAAACACCAAGCTTCTCACTCTGTTTCTAGTATACATTCCCCTGCACAACATGTGGGCAAAGTAGGTTTTTCCCCCAGTACATTCTACTTCTCCCAAGCATAACATAGTACTGAAACCTCCCCCACTGCAGGAACATCTCCTTAGGCCAGCTGCCAGGTCCTAATTACCTCTTGTCCTCCAGCTGCCTTCATTAAAGTAAAACAACTCTTTTCCCTGCCACAAGCTCCCCTGGCTTGTGCAGTCCTAAAACCATTTTATATTCTTCCTTTTTAACTTATATTTTGTTCCAAACCGCACAATAAGCATTCCCCACATTTGCATAAGCCTTCCTACCTCAGCTTCTTCAACGCCACTGGAGCTAATCCCTCTAATTAACCCTCAAGGCACTGCTGAAGACCCTTATGCATACCACTTGTTACATAGACATTAAAAGTGAAGGAATCCTGTTAGAGCTGACTTAGCTTTTAGTGGGAAAAGGTCTGCCTGGGCACCATCCCCCTGCCTCAGGCTTTGGATCTTACTTGCCTTCCCTCCAGCTCTTCTCTCTCCCCTTCTCTTTGGAAGGCTACTCTCTTTATGTCAGATAGAGTGCCCCTCCCTAGGAAGAAACCGCCCTTGTGTTTCCCTGCCCCCAACCCTTCCTGAGGCTGACTACCAGGGCATCTGGGAAATGTAGTTTCCTTCCTGCAAAGTAACAGTCCCTTTGAGGAAAACACCTCAAAGTTTTACAGCACAGAAGCTCCGCTCTGGCTCAACTCATCACACACCCTCCCCCTTAAAAAGTCTCTGTGCGCGATATACAGTGTTTCCCCCCTTGAACACAAAAGCCACTCTTTGAGAGGAGATTATACCATCCCTTCTTCAAAACCTCTTAAAGTGTTACAGTGCAGAGACTCATCTCTGGTTCAAATTACCACAGTATTTTAAGTGTGTGTGTATGGTGTGAATGAATGGGTATATGTATTTTATGGGTATATGTTATGTATATTTATGAATATTTTGGGGATGTTTGGGGTATCCACATGTTAAGATAGCTGTTTGCAAATGAAGATAAATAAATTTGAAATTATTTAATTCAAATGGTTAATATATCATTTTTCAGCAAATATTATTATTTTTGGAATATTGTTTAAATTAATTTATGTCATTTTGAGAATTGATTATGATGTATTAAGAAATAGGATTAAGTAATTCTATAAATATAACTAAGTATGTAAAAAATGAAAAAATAATTAGTATAAGAGGATATGAGATATTTGTGAGAATAAATATATGTATGTCCTTATGTGTTGATAGATATACATGGATGTAATAAGCCAGTCTGCTACTTCCACATGTAACGAGCAGTTCCTGGCTGCATTTCTCAGGAAAACACAGCAATATATACATTTCCCTCAGAGCATACAGCAACAACAGCAAATAGTGACTGATTTCTATCCATTGCATGCTTCCTCTCTGATTTGGGGGCTATTGATTATACTCATGTTCCTATAATAGCACCAAGTGCCAACCAGGCCACCTATCTCAACAGCAAGGGCTTCTACTCCTTCAGTATGCAGGTTGTGATACCAAGGGGATCATCGTGGATGTCATTGCCCAGTTTCTGGGACTCAGTCATGATACCCAACTCCTCTCACAATCAGGAATTCATGACCACTTCTGGAAGGATACATCACCGGGGCTGGCTTCTGGGTAGGAATGTATTTATCACTAGGGGTGTGCATTCGTTTTCACCGTATTGGCGATCCGCAACGTATACTGCACTATTCGTAGTATTCGTGGGGAAGTGAAACGTATCGCGATTCCCCACGTATACACGAATATTCGCCGAATTATACGGCCACCTAAATAAAAATTTAAACAAACCCCCCACCCTCCTGAACCCTCCCAAGACTTAACAAATCTCCCTGGTGGTCCAGCGGGGGAAGGGGGGGGCCGGGAACCATCCCCTATACTCACACCCTCGGTGCCGGTTTCATCATGGCGCCGATAGCCTTTGTCACAGGGGCTACTGGTGCCATTGGTCAGCCCCTGTCACATGGCCATCGGTGCCATCTTGTGCTCCTACCATGTGACAAGGGCTGACCAATGGCACCGGTAGCCCCTGTGACATAGTATGGGTGAAGGCTATTGGCTTTTGAGTACTGGCATCGGATGGCCGGAGTGCAGGAGGTCGCTCCGGGACCCCCGTTGGACCCCCAGGGACTTTTGGCCAGCTTGGGGGGGCCTCCTGACCCCCACAAGACTTGCCAAAAGTCCAGCGGGTGTCCGGGAGCGACCTCCTGCACGTCGGCCGTCCGATGCCAATACTCAAAATGGCGCCGATCGCCTTTGCCCTCACTATGTCACAGGTACCGACGGTCGGCCCCTGTGACTTAGTGAGGGCAAAGGCGATCGGCACCATTTTGAATACTGGCAGCGTCCCTCTGCACATCCCTCTTTATCCTTATTTATCACTGGCACCATTCAGCAATTAACTTCTTCTTTTTGTCTTCCTCATATCTAGGTGGAGTGACAGCACTGTACCAGGAGGACTGCTCCAATCTCAACCAGTGAACTACCCCACTACCCACCACTAAGTAATATCTAATTCTGCTCTTCTCTATGATCTCTCCTACAGTTGATAGAGGATATCCACTCAAACCCTGGCTCAGGATCTAGCTAGCTAACCCACGGACCACTGCAGATGTTTGCTACAAAAGGGATCACCAGCCAACAAGGGCAGTCATTGAGAAAACCTTTGGACCACTGCAGATGTTTGCTACAAAAGGGATCACCAGCCAACAAGGGCAGTCATCGAGAAAACCTTTGGCCTACCAAAACATGTTTCCACTGCCTGGAGAGATGTAAAGTCCATGAGATTTTTCTTGCATGCTGCATGCTTCATAACCTAGCCAAAGTCAGGGGATTGCTTCCTCCGGAGGGACTAGAAGATCATCTAGATGAAGAGGAAGAGGAAAAAGCACACAAACTGAGTCAGGAGGAATTGCAGAACATACATCACAGGTTATGAATGAGCCTGTATTTGCTGGGTTCCTTTATTTTTTGACATCACCACTAAGGGGGATTCAAGCGGCTCAAACGGGGGCCTAAAAAATGGGCATGGAATGCACCTCAGCTGCTTCTCCCCCACCAGCTTCTCTCAAATCACAACAGCCATCCAGGCCATGAAAGGTCATTGGGTACCTCCCTAGTGTGTCTATGGCCCTTATACGGAATGACAAAACCCTCATGGAAGCAGCTCAGCAACATATGCATTGCCGCCCTGTTTAGATAACATGCCAGCAAAGGGAGCATCTGCTGCCACTGCACCAGGGAACGTGCGATGGTGAAACTGATTCCTTCATTTTGGGCCCTTTCAGGTGCATTTCTTTGTTGGGTGAAGGGCAGCACACCTGTTGCAAAGGTGTTTGTAATGGGAATCGGCCACTGAACATGCCCACCAACTGAATCGCCAACACAGATCAATAGGGACCGGGGATTGCTTTGACTGAAATCTTTGCCCACTGAGTTGTAAAAGTACCATGGATTTGCCTTGGCATCAAAGCACTGGTTATCATTTTTGTGAGCCACAGGCTAACATGTGTGCTCCACGAAATGGTATTTTTACCCACCATTCTTTCCCAAAAAGCTTCATTGTAGTTGGGCTATGCAAACCCGCTATACTTTTTGTACACACCTAAGATAGAGTCGAAATAACTACAGGGGTTGCATAATGGCTGGGTCTGCATGGACAATCATGAAGGCCATACGGGAGAGGGAACATGCCCAATTGACAATATCCCTCTGCAGTGGCTTATTAGCATACATCTCACACTTCCTCTCTCTCCTCGTCTGCTCCTTTTTCCTGTGCCCCTCCAGGAAATGAAAAATATCTAGATAGTACCGGTGTCTAATGCAAAGTGGAGAGACTTAGGCACTGTTTCCCACAGTTTGTGCTCTGCCCAAGTCATGGTCACTGACCCCAAGGCTGCCGCCTCATTTGGCTTGGCTGCTGCCTCATTTGGCTTGGCTGCTATTGAGGAGGACCATGCTGAACTGGAGGCAGAGGATGATAAAAGCAATGAAGCACTGGAAGTTGTAGAAGAATGCCTGTGGTCCTGGTGCCTATGCCTGTCTTGCCCACCACAGCTTGGATGCTTCAGGTCATCTGCCCTGAGAAGTATGGACTCACCCTGACTTGACAATAACGTTGCATCTGGCACTGTGACCACTGGTGGAGCCACGAGTCCTGGAGATGAGACCTGAGTCGGGTTGCCCACACTGGATCCAAATATTGGTACAGGCATTATGTCTGTAGGCATGATACCTACACCCTACAAATGGGGGAATCCCCGAGGTGATAGTGCTGTGACCATAATGCAAGGGATGCTATCCAATGGAGTTCTACGACTGTAGTGAGCATCATAGTGACAATTTGACTGGTGAGACGAATGTCTGTATTCTGATGATCTCCTGCAATAGTTGCACAGGGAGAAATCTCTGCCATGATAATGGGGCAATTGATGCCTGCATTGAGAGTAATAGCATGCTCTCTGATGAGCAGAGCAAGTGCATGGGCTGTGATATGGGAATCTGCCTCTGTATCAATGGCCGCAGCGCTCTACCCAGTAATAATCCTTACATCCATGTCTTTGGTGCCTGTACTGAGGGCTAGGATCCCTCCAAGATATCCTTGAATGTGACCTTGAGGTTGTAAGTGGCAGGGACCAAGGCCAAGGGGCGCTACAAAGGCTTAGCACTGACTGGTGCAGGTATGGTTCTTCCAGGATCTTCCTGAATGGACCTCAAGGTACCTCAGAACAGTAACCTACACCAAGTTGCACTGTGGGGGCTTAGCTCAGTTTCAGCACCTGGAAGGCCCCCCCAGGACCTTTTGGAATGAGATCCTGATAAGGTTTGGGATAGTGACCTATGTCACGCCATGCTGCTAGCGTTTCATGCCAGATCCTCCCTAGTGAGATCCCACTGTGACCTTGATGAATGGGACCTCGAGGTTAGGGATGGGGGCCTGTGGGTATAGCACACTGCTGGAGTCTGGGGCAGGGATGGTACCCGATCCCAATAAGTGTCGGCACCCAGAAACCAATAGGCATTGGGGTCTGAGCCATATTGGCTACAGAGAGCTGAAGTCTGGTTCCTTGTTGTGGCCAGGTCAGCGTGAGGTGGCAGGGCTATCTCCTGGGTATCAGCCTTGTCGTGCACTTTGAGTGTGCCTGCCTCTGTAATATATATGTATTTTTTAAAATCACCAGCCAGTTAAAAACGCAAGCCCTTATGCTGTAATTTAATGTCTTCATTTTTTTTTTTTTTTGAGAATCTCTCCAGTAGGGATGTGCAGAGCAAAATTTTATGTTCGTATTTTTTATGTCCGAAAGGGGGTCCCACTTGCGGCCAATATGGACATAAAAAAAATCCAATGAGTTGGGTATATGTACATATGTGCAAAAAAAAAATTTAAACCCCCTCACCCTCCTTAATCCCCCCCCCAGACTTACCACAACTCCCTGGTGATCGAGCGAGGAGTGAGGACGTCATTTCTGCAATCCTTGGCGAGAAGCATGTGACGTCGGTGGCACGTCGAGTGATGCGGCGTCACGTGATTCCCGGCTCGTTCGCGCCGGACGGCTCGTTCGGCCCAAAAAGAACTTTTGGCCAGCTTGGGGGGGCCTCCTGACCCCCCCAAGCTGGCCCAAAGTTCTTTTTGGGCCGAACGAGCCGTCCGGCGCGAACGAGCCGGGAATCACGTGGCGCCGCATCACTCAGACGCGGCGTCACGTGATTCCCGGCAAGTTCGCGCCGGACGGCTCGTTCGGCCCAAAAAGAACTTTTGGCCAGCTTGGGGGGGTCAGGAGGCCCCCCCAAGCTGGCCAAAAGTTCTTTTTGGGCCGAACGAGCCGTCCGGCGCGAACGAGTCGGGAATCACGTGACGCCGGCGTCACTCGACGTGCCGCCGACGTCACATGCTTCTCGCCAAGGATTGCAGAAATGGCGTCCTCACTCCTCGCTCCATCACCAGGGAGTTGTGGTAAGTCGGGGGGGGAATTAAGGAGGGTGAGGGGGTTTATATTTTTATTTTGGCTCAACAATCGCGATTTCCCACATATCGAACATATCTATGTTCGATATGTGGGAAATCCGATCGTTTATGTCGAATCAATTTTTTAAGTAAAAAAAAAATATGAGTTGCGTTTTACTAATGCGGTCAATCCGAATGCACACCCCTACTCTCCAGGTAAGACAAACTCACAACTTCCACTGCTCAGAAGCACCATGCACTATCAAATGTGCCACCAGAGCCTGTATTAAAGCACTGTAGTACAAACCTACAAATACTCTGGGGTTTTTTGTTTTTTTTTAAATCTTACACCTGCCAAAGCTCAGGCTGCTTGTGATCGAGTCTGTACACCCCAGGCTGATTGTTACCATGCTGGTCGAGGTGAGGCTGCCGCTGCAGGGAAGAAATGACAGAACCAAGAACCAAGGAAGAAGAGGATGGGCCGTGGAAGCCAGTGGGATTTAACTTTCCCACTGGTCCTGATCCTTGGTCACATCACCATGCTGCCCCTCTCATCCAATGGGGAGGCCTGGCACAGAGTTGCGTTCCTGGAACATCAGTGCGATCAGCGCCGGGCCAACAAGGAGAGGCCGCATCATCCCACTGCTGTTGGGAACTCCCTTTGATGCCCTCCCCTCCCAATGTGTCCTGCCATGAGGCCAGCACCTTCACAATGGGAGGCATCACCAGCCTGAACCATTGAAGGTAAATATAGAGGCACGGGTGCTGGGGGGGGGGGGGGGGGGGGGGGGGGGGGGGGGGGGCAGCCGACCAGCCGAGTGCCTCTGGTGCCTGTTATTAGTGGCATCCACACTTGGGGGGGGGGGGGGGTGAGGGCGTCATAAACATTTGCTTACTGTTTTAGAATGTATCCTTCTTTCTTCTTGTCTGTAAGTGATCTCTCCCTTGAGACTTTCTCCTGAAGGTGTTTCTTCATAAAATGTTTCTTTGATTCTGTTTGGGATGGGTGGGCCTTTCTGCAGTGTGTTTTCCTCTTCAGATGGTTTTGATGGTTCTCTCTGCCTGTTGGTTATGTCTTCATTTTTATACTTTTTCTGTGGAAAATTATTGCTATAGGATTTTGAAATGTAGCTTTTCTCATTATTTTGTTTTCTGCATATTTTGAGGTTGCTAGGCATTCATCACAAATCAATTTGGTTGCCATGTTCTCCTAAATTTGATTAATCAGATTATTAGGTGGATTTTCAAAGGAGTTATGCATGTAAATGTAATATATTATTGTAGCAATTTTCCAAAGCCATTTACCTGCATTAAGTGCACTTAACATGGGTAAAATCTATTGACAATTCAATGGCATATATTGTAACAATTTTCAAAAACTCATTTAAACACATAAAGTGCATATACACATGTAAAATCCAGTTTTAATCTTGAAAATGCTTTTGAAAGTGGGGCCTTATGATTGATGCTCTAATTTGATTGACTTACAGTTCTAAATGTGCTGCTGTCTTTATAGACCAGCTCTGTTTTTTTTCAACAATTTTGGGGGTAGGTCATAAGCTCTTGTAATCTTCTAAGCACTGCTAAACACTGATCCACTTTTTACAGATTCTGTGATGAAGACAGGATTAACTTGTAGGGCCCCATAAGGAATCACTCTCCAAGAATAAACAGTCCATAATCCCAGAGTTTTTGTTCCAAACAGAAAGAAATTTAGTGATCAAAACATATATGCAAAGGTAGTACAAAAAACAAACGCAATAAGATTACAGGTACAGCTCCTTATGCTGTTTAAGTAAGGTTCAAAAGTGTTGGATTCCATTGGTATTCCCAGAAAAGACTTCTACCTCTTCAAGCCCAAGTGGAATATTAGAGAACTTTTTGTCCTCAGAGTTACTTACAGATGATAGGCTTGACAAGATCAATGTTCTCCATGATACCTAAGGTTTGGATCAAGTCAAAAGAACACACATCTCTTTCTTGCTTCACTACAGAGCCCCAAATCAGGTAGCAGCCCCTTAACTACCTCTCCTAATCTCCCTCCAAGATGTCTCTCCTCTCCTTAGGACTCGTGTTGTCCCCTTTTTTATAATTTTTATCTCTTTGACCCACCCACGATACTCTTAATGAACTCTTCTTCTTAGAATGTTTCTCATATCTATGGGGAAAGACCTAACACTACACTGCCCTGAGAGACCAGCTACGCATTCCTTTGATTGAGAAGATCCCTCCTTTTGCATCCAACTGATATTTTTGTCTTTAGTCATTCTATATTAATATACTAAATTATGCTCTGCATCTGAAGTATCACATCACACACACCTTACAATGATACTTTTGGAAAGAGGAGCAGCAAGACAGAACATTTAGAAAGGGTCAACAGATACCTCTGCACTCTTCTCCGAGCCCATTTATAACGATATATGCATACTAATCACTTTTAAGGTTCATCTGAAAGTTTCTAGGAAGGTCAACAAGTAGTAAGTGATACCTCTTTTTGTACTAATACAACTGTTACTAGCTTTTGAGAGTTCACCAGATCAGGGAGGAAATATGAGCTCACTGACCTGGTAAAGAGAGAATATCACTAGAAAGCTAGCCACAGATGTATTAAGTTTACCCTAAAAAAGATATCACCTGCAACTTGTCTGACCCTTACTTTTGCATATCCAAGTGGACTAACATGGTGATCACAAGTAAAAGTTTGAAAAAGTACAAGTATTACTAGAGATGATTATAAGCAGATTACATAAGATTTGCCATACTGGGTCAGAGCAAAGGTCCATTAAGCTCAGTGTCCTTTTTCTAACAGTGGCCAATCCAGGTCACAAATACCTGACAGGATCCCAAGGAGTAAATAGATTCCATACTGCTTATTCCAGGGATAAAAAATAGATTTCTCCAACTCCTCCTTAATAATGGTTTATGGTCTTTTTTTTCCAGAAAATTGTCCAAATGTTTTTAAAAGCAGCTTCACTATCAACTTTTAGCACATTCTCTGGCAACAAATTCCAGAGCTTAATTATGCGTTGTGTAAAAAAGTATTTTTCTTATTAGTTTAAATGTATCACCTAGTAAATAAGTGTCATCTAGTCTTTGTAAACAATCAATTAACATTTACTGGTTCCTTTCACTCATTATTTTATAGACCACTCAGTCGTCTTTTCTCAAGGCTGAAGAGTGCTAACCTCTTTAGCCTTTCCTCATGGGGAATGAATCATGCCATCCCCCTTATTTTGGTCACCCTTCTCTGTAACTTTTCTAATTCTGCTATATATTTTTTGAGATGTGGTGACCAGAACTGCGCACACAATTCTCAAGATGAGGTTGCATCATGGAGTGATGCAGAGGCATTATTATATTCTCTGTTTTATTCTCCATTCCTTTCCTAATAATTCCTAGCATTCTATTTGCTTTCTTGGCTGCTGCTGCTGCTGCACACTGAGCAGAAGATTTCAATATATTATCAACGATGATGCCTCGATCCTTTTCCTGAATAGTAATTCCTAATGTAGCTATAATTTGAGTTACTCTACCCTAAGTGCATCACTTTGCACTTGTCCACATTAAATTTCATTTGCTATTTGCAAGCCCAGTCTCACAATTGTCTTTAGTTCTTTGGTAAAACTCCAAGAATGACTTGCAAAAGAAATGTTTTTCCTGATTTATTGAAATTCAAAAAGCAGATGTGCCAATGGGATATTCAAAATTACACCCGATAGATGGCAGTCAAAAAGGAAAGCTCATTTCAGCATTCTTCAATGTGCTATAAAATCTTTAATACCTCACTTCTCTTTCTGTGTGAACTTAATTTAAAACTCTTTTACTGATATCGAAGGTCACATTTATCATAATTGCTTAACAAACTTTTCTTATAATTAGACCTTATGGGCATTTTGAAATTCTGATATTTCTGCTGAATACAGTATTAACACTGAAGATTGACTCAAAGGTGGTAATTTCGTAATAGTCGGAAAATATGCACATAAGTTGCAAGAATTTTAAAAGCAGACTTACTCAGAAGTCTGCTTTGAAAATTATCTGAGTAAATCTATGCACATGTACACCTGTTATTTGTTGCACACAGTTTTGCCAAGATAATTTATGCACATTGGGGTAATTTACATAAGGATTTGCATACTTAAAACTGGGATTTACACAAGTAAATGCAAAGTATGTGTGTAGGCGAGCTTTTGAAAATTGCTACAATATATGCCATTGAATTATCAATAGGTTTTACACAGATAAGTGCACTTTAAGTGAGTAAATGGGCTTTTGAAAATTGCTGATAGTATGTTACATTTATAAGCATAATTCCTTTGAAAATTACCTCCATAAATGATAACTTTCCAAAGAACTGCGTGCAGCCCCATATAAGCATGTATATGATGCAACACACAAGTATGTTTGAATTTTATAATCTGCACGCATATACTCACGCAGATTAAAAACATATGCATATCTTTAAGAGTAAATATACATGCAGATATGAATTAATTGCATAAATATTTGTGCATATGTGAACTCATATGCATGTATACTTTTGCCAAATTGCTAATGAATCCATGTATGTTTTTCCATGCACACGTGAATTTCCGGTTCTTACAGGACTTGCTCATTCCAAGATGGGTCCTCCTAGCATGTACCCTAATTTCACCATTAGGGATGTGCTATGACTGGCATCCCTCATGGTGAGAAATGAAGCAATGTTGTTTCTTATAAGGAATAATCAGAAGCTCAGATGAGCATAGAAGGGCCTCCAGGCCCAGTTTTATAGAGGACCTTCCTTTCCTCATGGTGGTAAGTACATTGTGGACACTAAAATTGAGGACACCCTGAATGAAACAAACCTTATCAGTTGCATTTGTTTTAAATAAACACTACTGGCCTACACCTAGGCCCAAGCCTAGGCCTCGTCTAGGGCACAGCCTGAGGCCCAAAACAGGAGCCACAGTCTACACCTGAGCATGAAGCTGGTACTTTACTCTAGGCCTGAAGTCGAGGCCTCACCTAGGGCAAATACCGACGTCCAAAGCAGGAGATGTGGCCTAGAGCGCAACATCAGGGTCTTGGCCTAGGCCTGGGCTGATGCCACGGCCTTGGTGTAGACCCCAGAAAAATTGAAACAAGCTTACCTGATCCATTGGGTATCCAACAAAGGCTGGGTCCCAAAGGCAGGGCCTCAGCCAAAACTAAGGCCCAATGCTGGGACCCAATCTGGAGGCTGGATCTTGATTCTGGGGCCTTGACCCAGACCCAGGCTGACACAGTAGCCTGGCCTGGAGGCCAGGTCCTGACACCGGGGCCTTGACCCAGATCCAGGACTGATGCTGGGACCCAATCCAAAGGCTGGATCCCAATGCCAAGGCCTCAGCTTGAACCCAGGCCTGACCCCGGGGCCTGGTCCAGAGGCCAAGTCCTGATGGCTGGGCCTCAGTCCAGGGTCAGGCCAAGTCCCAGAGCCTAAGCTTCAGAGATTCTCTTCAGCTTCTACTTTTTTCGGATCTTCTATGCCAACCGAAGCCGTCCACTGGGGTAGTGCCAGAGTTAATTATCTCTGGTGCATTCACCCCAGCGAATGGTGTCATTTTGATATATGGCATTGCCCAAGACGGGCCTGGATCCAGGTCGAGGCCCTTGCATGAGGATCCGTTCTCCAGGCCGGGCCACAGCATTGGGCTTGAATCCAAGCCTCAGCCTAGGCCAAGGCCCAGGCATCTGGACCCATGACTCCAGGTCGGGCTCTAGGTTCAGACCTGAGTCTGGGTCAAATCCCTGGCATCAGGCCCAGCCTCCAGGCCAAGCTCTGGCTTAAGTCAAGTCCCAAGCATCAAGATCCAGCCTTTGGGTCTGGTCCTGGTGTATGGCCTGGGTCCTGATCAAGGCCCCAGCTTCAGGACCTTGGCCCCAGCATGTTTCTGAGTGGGTGGGAAGGTTGTGAGGTATTGGGGCTGGGAGGCCCTGTTTTCTTTTTCTTTTTTTTCTTTTTAATGTTTGAATGAAACAAATCAAACATTTCATGAACCAAAATTTGTAGGAAAGAAATCTCCTGTAAATGAACCAAAAAATGAAACTGAAGTTTTTAGCTCTGCATACCCTAGTACTTGGATGCTTCTGGAGGCATAAGATTTGGAGTGTACATTAGATGAGCGTGGTGTGTGGCTTCCTGGCAAAGCGAGTGGGTGGTAAAACATCAACTTTCTTGAACTCTTCCCCATTGTGGTAGCTATTCATGTCTAGGAGGTTCTGCAGTCCAAGCAAGTGGTCTTTTGATGTGACAATGCTGTGTTGTGTATGCTGTCAACAAGCAGACTTCCAAATGTTTCCTGGTATCTGAATTGTTGAGAGACTTTGTGCTGTGTTGCCTGCATTTGAGTATTGTGTGAGTGAGGCATTTTCCTGGAGATATCAATGAGATCGTGGACTCTCTCTCTCTCATTGAAAGTGGTCCCTGTTGAGTCTGTTGGCCCTTGAGATGGTTGTGATCAGACAAGAGGTTCCTGCACAGCTGTGTGCCTTTGGAACCAAACTGAATGTGAAATGTTGCAACAATCACTTGCCCCTTACACTTGGAATGCCTACATCTTGAATTATGACAGGATGACTGAGTTCCTATACAAGAATGAATGGTCAGGGCAGCAAGTTTCGGATGACATGTTGAACATTGTCCATGTTAAATAACAGGGACTATCCAGAAATATGTTTTGCTCACAGCTTGCAGCCCTGGTTTTCTTCAGTGAGCTGAAAGGTGATCGCGAAGTCATACAATCCTTTGCAGAAAAGAAAGATATGCAAGGATGGGCAAGAGAATCGTTTCCTCACCACGCTACCCACAGGCCACTCACTCATGAGCTATTGCAGCAGTTATGGTGCATATTGCCCGAGATTACCACTAATGACTTCGAGACCATGCTGTTTCAGGCAGCCTTTTTGCTGGCATTCTTTGGAGAGCTGCGCATGAACAAATTAACAGCTCCATCAAGAAAAGCCATACGCCTGAAGGGCTTGTGCCACTTAGATATTACTATCATGGATGACAAGCTGGTCTTGCACCTATGGCAGTCAAAGATAGACCAAGTGGCCCGTGAGCAGTTCAACACTTTGACAGTAGTCCCTGGCTTGGAGACATGTCTGGTCAAGGCCAGATGAACTATGCAGCCATACGCCTGGAGATGGCGGGATTTTTCTTGCTCCTCCTGGATACCTTGCTACTTAATAGATATCAGTTTGCAGTGGTGTTTACAAAGGCCTTTTGTAACAGCAGTTGTGGACAGCAAATGCTTTGGTATGCATTGCTCTCTTATTGATGCAGCTTCTTACATGGCCATTGCCAGTCTACCTAAAGCAGCCATATAGCTACTGGGGCAGTGGTGATCCAAGGCTTACACTTCTTACATTTTCTACAGTGATAGAGCAATGGGGCTCACATCAGGGGCAGCTGCAGAAGTCTAACATTATGCTTCCTTCCATCCAGCTGCCTTCTGTCAAACTAATTCCTTGTGGATCATCAGTCATTCTTTTGTAAACAATGCATACTGAAGGGCAGCGGAAGGGAAGTTCGGACAGAATCTTGGTTTAACCAAAAAAAGGGTGGACGGTTTGTTGGCTTGTACGTGGGGCCATGCATTGGCAATTGGGGCAACTGTTATGAGCCAAGGAAGCTGCTGCACTTCTGCTGGACTTCCTCATCATTTATCTGGGTGTTAACAACCTGGGGAAATATACTGGTCTCTTCCTGCTGAATAACATCAGAGATGATCTTAGCCAGTTTACTGCAGAATAGCCCAACATGAGAATCTGTTGGTCCAAAATCATACCGCATGATCAGAAGCAGTTGGTGGGAACGTTATCGCACCAATGCTATCAAACCGGCAAGTTGCCAAAACCATGCAAGAGATCGGTGGATACCACCTATGGCTTGATGGGTTAATGTACACTGTTCTGACTTGTATGCACCAGAGTCCATTTGTCAGATTTAGGCAATGATTTATTCCTACAAGTGCTACAGATGTAAGTTTATTCCTGGGAGGTGTGACCCACAACCTGTTTTGTTTGACCTAGCCATTCCAGGTATGCTCTGGCACAGGCATGCCAAACTGCCTATGGTGGGTGTTGCACCGGAGGTTGGGTTGATGCTACCCATAGGAATGATCCTACAGGTCCCCACCGTCGGCAGGCAGAGAGGGCTGATGGATAGAGGCTGGTTGGCGCTTCACCAATACCATCCCTCATTCCCCACGGGTTGAGCCTTTCGGTGCCGGGGCCGGCTGGACTTAGGTGGCCTCTGTCGGTGGTCATCGATGGATGGATCAAGGTCAGCCCAGAGACAGCAACAGGTAAGGGTATCAGTCTGTACTGGACGAGGTGGAGTCCCGGAGACCCGGGCGCCAATAGGAACACAGTCAGACAGAGGGCGCCCAAGCAAGAGCAGGCCAAAGCCTGAATAAGCCATGTCCAGGACAAGGGCTGAAGAGGCGTCATTGAGCAAGCTGGGTTCAGGGCTGGCGGCAATCTGGAAGCGGTGGCAATCAAGGCTTAGGTCTGGACAAGAAGAGAAGCAAGTGGATGGTCAGATGAAGCAGAAGTCCAGGGCTGGAGAGAGTCAATAGAGTAGTCAGGCAATGCAGAGGTCCAGGGCTGGAGAGAGGCAATGGAGTAGTCAGTCAATGCAGAGGTCAAACCAGGTCAGTAGTCTGAAGGGGAGACGAAGAAACACCGGAATCAGGAATCAGGAACAAGGATACTCAGGATTAGGAACCAGGAACAGCAGAAGCAACGAGCACTTGACAAGCGAGCGGACCTGTTGCAAAGGCAATCTGAGGTATTGGGGACCGGCCTTATATACTGGAGCTCCGCTGACGTCATCATCCGGGGCCTGCGGCTAGGTTCCCAACATGGGCCCTACTTAAGGTCTGGTTGTGCGTGTGCGCGTGTGCCTAGGGAGGGGAGCGGCGCTGGTCGGAACGGCGTCTCTCCACGGGCCATGCGGAGAGGCCTGGCGCGGAGCGCTGGGAGCAGTAGCAGAGCCAGAAGTACCAGGGGTGTCCCAAGGATGGAGCCGGTGGCCCACAGCCACCAGAGACAAGGGACCAGGCAGAGGAGAAACCCCAGTCCTGTGTCCTGTTTTCATCTGTCCCAGGAAAGCATCACCACAGCACTATATAATATAAACAGCTAAACACTGATATGGACAGCATCTCACTGCCTGGGCCACAAGCAATAGCTTTTCCCCCACAGAAAGGACTCACTTCTGAGGTGTAACCAGCCAGAGGAGATAAGTGGCAGTGCAGTCCACCCCAAATAAATTATTTTTGTGTGCCCTGGAAGAGTAATGCCCCTTTCAAGAAAAGGGTTACATATGCAAAGGTTACAAACATAGTTCTAAGGAGTATCAACCACATTTCACCATCATTACAGAGTCTTTTATAAAAAGGATATAAAGTTATCTATTATTTACTTATTTATTTAAAAACTTTTCTATACCGTCGCTAAGTTATATACCATCGCAACGGTTTACAAATAGGCACATAGACTAAGGTTGGTAAATCTAGGATATCGTACATTCTAACAGGTGCCAATAAAGTTCGGTTACAATTTCATAATTAAAATCATTATTTGAGTAATGTTGGTCAAGTCCAGGTATGTTATTGAGTTACTATCTCTTTGAGATATTACTTCTTAAATGTAGGATTGAGTAAATTCATTCTCATCTGCATTACTCTGTACTTTCATTCTCTACCCTCCACACTCTTTAGTGAAGGCTTTTTTAAAGAGCCATGTTTTTAGATTTTTCTTAAAAGTTTTGAGATTATTCTGTAATCTGAGTTCGGGTGGCATCGTGTTCCATAGTATGGGCCCAGCCAATGATAAAGCCCTTTCTCTCACTTGGGTTAATTTTGCTGACTTTACTGAAGGGATTGGATGTGAATCGTTTTCCATATCGTCTTAACGATAGAAATCGTGTGGCAGGGCAAGAAAATCGTGTTAGGCACGATTTTTTAGTTAAAAAATCGTTAAAAATCGTTTTTTCCGATTAGTGCGCACTAACTGAAAATGATACAATTTGACACTTTTCAGGTCAGTTAAGGTCAGTTTAGGAATGAATATGTATTCCTATTGGCTGCCCTCTTATTTATTCATGTTACCAAGCTTCCCACTGACAGTATATGGGGGATGGGAAATGGAAACAGTTGGTAGCTTGACAAAACAAGTAATGTGATCAGTCAATGTGACTAGAACTTGTGCCCTAACCCTGATACCAGGGGTATTGTGATCTTCCTGCACACAGTGCCCTATTCCTGATACCGGGGTGTTGGGATCTTCTTGCACACATCCCGGTATCAGGGATAGGGCACTGCATGCAGGAAGATCACAACACCCCTGGTATTAGGGATAGGGCACTGCGTGCAGGAAGATCACAACACTCCTGGTATTAATAGGGATAGGGCACTGCATGCAGGAAGATCACAACACCCCTGGTATCAGGGATAGGGCACTGTGTGCAGGAAGATCACCCCGGAGGAGTGAGGGTCAGGCAGCTCCCCCCTGTCTGTGAAGCCAGCCTCTCACTAGTAATGCAGGGAGGGAGCTGTCTCAGACTTCACCATCCTCCTCCCCCCCCCCCTCACCCACACACCATTCACTAGCTGGGACATGGGGAAGTCAGGAGTGAGGGTCAGGCAGCTCCCCCCTGTCTGTGAAGCCAGCCTCTCACTAGTAATGCAGGGAGGGAGCTGTCTCAGACTTCACCATCCTCCCCCCCCCCCCCACCCACACACCATTCACTAGCTGGGACATGGGGGAAGTCAGGAGTGAGGGTCAGGCAGCTCCCCCCTGTCTGTGAAGCCAGCCTCTCACTAGTAATGCAGGGAGGGAGCTGTCTCAGACTTCACCATCCTCCCCCCCCCCTCACCCACACACCATTCACTAGCTGGGACATGGGGGAAGTCAGGAGTGAGGGTCAGGCAGCTCCCCCCTGTCTGTGAAGCCAACCTCTCACTAGTAATGCAGGGAGGGAGCTGTCTCAGACGTCACCATCCTCCTCCCCCCCCCCTCACCCACACACCATTCACTAGCTGGGACATGGGGGAAGTCAGGAGTGAGGGTCCGGCAGCTCCCCCCTGTCTGTGAAGCCAGCCTCTCACTAGCAATGCAGGGAGGGAGCTGTCTCAGACTTCACCATCCTCCCCCCCCCCTCACCCACACACCATTCACTAGCTGGGACATGGGGGAAGTCAGGAGTGAGGGTCAGGCAGCTCCCCCCTGTCTGTGAAGCCAGCCTCTCACTAGTAATGCAGGGAGGGAGCTGTCTCAGACTTCACCATCCTCCCCCCCCCCTCACCCACACACCATTCACTAGCTGGGACATGGGGGAAGTCAGGAGTGAGGGTCAGGCAGCTCCCCCCTGTCTGTGAAGCCAGCCTCTCACTAGTAATGCAGGGAGGGAGCTGTCTCAGACTTCACCATCCTCCCCCCCCCCTCACCCACACACCATTCACTAGCTGGGACATGGGGGAAGTCAGGAGTGAGGGTCAGGCAGCTCCCCCCTGTCTGTGAAGCCAGCCTCTCACTAGTAATGCAGGGAGGGAGCTGTCTCAGACTTCACCATCCTCCTCCCCCCCCCCCCCTCACCCACACACCATTCACTAGCTGGGACATGGGGGAAGTCAGGAGTGAGGGTCCGGCAGCTCCCCCCTGTCTGTGAAGCCGGCCTCTCACTAGTAATGCAGGGAGGGAGCTGTCTCAGACTTCACCATCCTCCCCCCCCCTCACCCACACACCATTCACTAGCTGGGACATGGGGGAAGTCAGGAGTGAGGGTCAGGCAGCTCCCCCCTGTCTGTGAAGCCAGCCTCTCACTAGTAATGCAGGGAGGGAGCTGTCTCAGACTTCACCATCCTCCCCCCCCCTCACCCACACACCATTCACTAGCTGGGACATGGGGGAAGTCAGGAGTGAGGGTCAGGCAGCTCCCCCCTGTCTGTGAAGCCAGCCTCTCACTAGTAATGCAGGGAGGGAGCTGTCTCAGACTTCACCATCCTCCCCCCCCCCCTCACCCACACACCATTCACTAGCTGGGACATGGGGGAAGTCAGGAGTGAGGGTCAGGGCAGCTCCCCCCTGTCTGTGAAGCCAGCCTCTCACTAGTAATGCAGGGAGGGCGCTGTCTCAGACTTCACCATCCTCTCCCCCCCCCCCCCCTCACCCACACACCATTCACTAGCTGGGACATGGGGGAAGTCAGGAGTGAGGGTCAGGCAGCTCCCCCCTGTCTGTGAAGCCAGCCTCTCACTAGTAATGCAGGGAGGGAGCTGTCTCAGACTTCACCATCCTCCCCCCCCCCCTCACCCACACACCATTCACTAGCTGGGACATGGGGGAAGTCAGGAGTGAGGGTCAGGCAGCTCCCCCCTGTCTGTGAAGCCAGCCTCTCACTAGTAATGCAGGGAGGGAGCTGTCTCAGACTTCACCATCCTCCCCCCCCCCCCCTCACCCACACACCATTCACTAGCTGGGACATGGGGGAAGTCAGGAGTGAGGGTCAGGCAGCTCCCCCCTGTCTGTGAAGCCAGCCTCTCACTAGTAATGCAGGGAGGGAGCTGTCTCAGACTGGTATCAGGGTTAGGGCACTGTGTGCAGGAAGATCACAACACCCCTGGTGCCAGGGTTAGGGCACTGTGTGCAGGAAAATCACTTAAAATCTACACTTACCAACAATCAATTACATATATTTGAACTGTGTACAGTTCTAGCCAGGACCACCTTTCTAAAATGCACAGTGATTGGCAAATTCAACATGCACTAGCATTTCAGGTGCCTGCTAACAAAATAATAAACAAACAAGTTCTAGTCACGTGAGTGCTGATCATTACATTACTTTTTTTGTCAAGCTTCCAACTGTTTCCATTTCACATCCCCCCAACCATTACCTCAGTGTTAGCCTTGGTAACATCAATAGATAAGAGCACAGCCAGCCAATAGGAATACATATTCATTCCTAAGTGACCTTTACTGACCTGGGAAGTGTGAACACTTTGTTTCATTTTCTGTTGGTGTTCGTTAGTTTCCAGTTCCATTTCCCATCCCCCCAACCATCACCTCAGTGGTAACCTTGGTAACATCAATAGATAAGAGGGCAGCCAGCCAATAGGAACACATATTCATTCCTAACTGACCTTCAGTGACCTGGAAAGTGTTTATTTGTATCATTTTCAGTTAGTGCGCACTAAATCGAGTTAGTGCGCACTAACTGGGAGTTAGTGCGCACTAACTCCCGTTAGTGCGCACTAACACGATTTAACGATTTTTAACGATAAATCGTTAGAATTTCTATTGTATCGTGTTCTATAACGATTTAAGACGATATTAACATTATAGGACGATAATTTTAATCGTTGAAAAACGATTCACATCCCTAGTTAGTAGTGCTTTGTTTGCTGAGCGGAGGTTTCTTTGTGGAACGTGTACTTGTAAGGCTGTGTTTAGCCAGTCTGCTTCTTTATCATATATTAGTTTGTGTATGGTACATAAGGCCTTGTATTTTATCCTGTATTCGATGGGTAACCAATGTAAGTCTGCTAGAGTTTTGGTTATATGGTACCTCCTCTTTTTTCCCGTCAGTATTCTGGCTGCAGTATTTTGAAGTATCTGGAGTGGTCTTATCGATGTGCTTGGGAGTCCTAGTAAGAGTGCATTGCAGTAGTCAGTGCTGGAAAAGATAAGTGTTTGCAATACTGTTCTGAAGTGGGCGGGTGTGAGTAATGGTTTCAATCTTCTGAGGACCATAAGTTTTGCGTATCCTTCTCTTACTTTTATAGATATGTGTTGCTTCAGGTTGATTTCTGGGTCCATTATTACTCCCAGATTCCTTACTTTTTCGGCTAACTCAATTTTTTTGTTATTTCTTAGGGTTATTGGTGTTTGAATGTATTATATGGTAAATACAATGTAGGGAAAACAAAGACCACAGCTTTGCATACAAATCTTGCATAGTAGAACAGTTCCAAGTATTTTATAAAATCAATTCTATTAGGATAAGCTATATGAGAAGGACAAGTTTCAAAGCCATTTACCTGGGTATGATGGTTCCACACTTGCAGGTCAGTCTTAACTGGAACTTAAAAACTTAGGTGTAAGGTAGATTTTATTTTCTCTAGATTCCAACAACTCCTTTCAATATCTTGGTCCAGAAGGACACAGTCTGTCTCCTGGCCATAGTTAAGGTTGAAACAAAAATAGTTCTGGCTCAGCTCCTTGCCACAGGTTAAAGGCTTAAATAGCAATAAACCCAGAATCAAAACCTAGGCCGGCCTGTATCAGTTGAAAACAGGGAGAAAAAATAAACCCACACAGCTCACAGATTCTTGCTGGAGTTACCTTACTTCTTGATTTCACAGAACTACTTGAGAGTCCTAGCTCTCTCCTTTCTTCCTCATATAAGAGGCTTTTTCTGAGGACTAAGAAGATAGCACTCAATGGGGCTGATGCAATACAGTGCGACTTGCAGTCGGATGTGGGTTGAATAGGCGCTAATGAATCCCCTAATGTAATAAGGGGATATAAAATGTCGGTATATAAAAACTGTAAATAAATAAATAAATAAATGTAAAGGCTACTACAGTGTGCCTACTTTTAGCTGGGTTAAAAAAAGGCATTCCTAGGGGTGTGTTTAGGTTAGGGGAGTAAAAAGCAAGCCTGAATGCTGTTTTGACCCCAGTTGACAAACCTTTCAAATAGCAGGTACAAACTATGAAAGGATAAATGTCTGCATATACCTTACAATGGGGCAGGCTACTATACAGTATTTACTAAAGGTACTTAGGTGAGCAAAGTAAGAACACAGCTTGTACAGGAACAGGGAAAAACATATGGCAAATAAGCCACCTTCTGTAGTTTTTTTGCTGGTGTCTTTCAAAGGTACCAAGGACTCTTGCCCACTGCTTGGACCACTGCTGGGCACCACTTGAAGTGCCCACTACTTGGACCACCTCGTGCATTCCTGGTTTAGGGTTCTTATCTTCTCAGGGTTTGTAAACTTTGTGGATCGCGTGGAAGGTTTTGGTGGGGTATCAGGAAGTCAAAGAGGAGGCTGGAAACTACAGGCCGGTTAGCCTCACCTCAGTGGTGGGAAAAATAATGGAGTCACTGCTGAAAGAAAAAATAGTGAACTATCTACAGTCAGAAGAATTGCTGGACCAGAGGCAGCATGGATTCACCAGGGGAAGGTTCTGTCAGACAAACCTGATTGACTTTTTTGATTGGGTGACTAGGGAATTGGATCGAGGAAGAGTGCTCAATGTCATCTACTTGGATTTCAGCAAAGCTTTTGATATGGTCCCACACAGAAGGCTTGTGAATAAAATGAGAAGCTTTGGAGTGAGTGCCAATCCAGACCACCAGGTGGTGGTCTGGATTGCAAACTGGTTGACGAACAGAAGACAATGTGTGATGGTAAATGGAACTTACTCTGAAGAGAGAGCGGAGTTAAGCAGAGTGCCGCAGGGATCGTGTTGGGACAGGTCCTGTTCAATATCTTTGTGAACAACATTGCTGATGGGATAGAAGGTAAGGTTTGTCTTTTTGCGGATGATTCTAAGATCTGCAACAGAGTGCACACACCGGAAGGAGTGGAGAGAATGAGATGGGATTTAAGGAAACTGGAAGAGTGGTCAAAGATATGGCAGCTGAGATTCAATATCAAGAAGTGAAGAGTCATGCATATGGGGTATGGAAATCTGAAAGAACTGTATTTGATGGGGGTGAAGGGCTGATGTGCACAGAGCAGGAGAGAGACCTTGGGGTGATAGTGTCTAATGATCTGAAATTGGCAAAAAAATGTGACAAGGCGACAGCTAAAGCCAGAAGAATGCTGGGCTGCATAGAGAGAGGAATATCTAGTGAGAGAAAGGAAGTGATGATCCCCTTGTACAAGGGCCTTGATGAGTCTTCACCTGGAGTACTGTGTTCAGTTCTGGAGACCGTATCTCCAAAGGGACAGAGACAGGATGGAGGCAGTCCAGAGATGGGTGACCAAAAAGCTGGATGGTCTTCATAAAATGACTTGTGAGAGAGATTGAAGAACCTAAATATGTATACCCTGGAGGAGAGGAGGAGCAGGGGTGATATGATACAGACTTTTAGATACTTGAAAGGTTTTAATGATCCCTGGTCAACAACAAACCTTTTCCGTTGGAAAAAAATCAGTAGAACTAGGGGTCATGATTTGAAACTCCAGGGAGGAAGACAGAACCAACACCAGGAAGTATTTCTTCATGTGGTAGGTGGTGGATTCCTGGAATGCCCTTCCAGAGGAAGTGGTGAAGACTAAAATTGTGAAGGATTTCAAAGGGGCATGGGATAAACACTATGGATCCATAAAGGCTAGAGGATGGGAATGAAGAGAAGAACCATGGGGGTGGCTTGCTGGAATGGTGGCTACTACCTGGTGATTACTATCCTTACTCAATAAGCCTTCACATGGTTAATACAACTCCAACATTGCTTCAACGGTAAGGGGAAATGTGGAAAAGAGGATTTGCATTCAGACAACAACCAACAAAGACTGAACTACACAGTCTGGGTAAACAAATAGGCATGGGGGTAGCTTGCATATTGCGGTGGTTACCACCCTAAACCAATAAAGCCTGATACTTCACTTTGAATGCATATACAGCATTGCTCTCTGCTTCAACGGCAGGGAGAAATGTGGAAAAGAGGATTTACATTCAGACAACATCCAACAAGGCATTGATCTGTGCAGTCTGGGTAAACAAGCATCGGGGTAACTTGCTTGATGCAGCGGTTAATTCCCTTAACCATTAAGTCTTATGCTCAATTTTGATGCAACTCCAACATTACTCTCAGCATCAATGGCAGGGGGTGGCAGGAAATTTGAATCAAACAGTTACCAACATGGGCCTTGAACTTGGTGGTTGGTGAAACAGATAAGTATGGGAAAATAAGTGTGGGAGCTTGCTGGGCAGACTGGATGGGCTGATTGGTCTTTTTCTGCCGTCATTTCTATGTTTCTATGTTATTGTTGTTGGGTGTCAATACTCACTTGTGAAAATGCCGTGGTGTCAACATCTCACAACTTTTCAAGAAGGGGCAGGGCACTGTACTTTTGCTATGGATAGAGTATAAGTTAAAAGAAAAATTGAGCCATTTTGGAGAGATTTAGAAACATGAAATGAAATTACAGCAGAAGAAGACCAAACGGCCCATCCAGTCTGCCCAGCAAGCTTTCACACTTATTTTTCTCATACTTATCTGTTAGTCTGCTGAGTTCAGGGCCCTTATTGGTAACTTTTTGGTTCTAATTTCCTTCCACCCTCGCTATTGATTTAGAGAGCAGTGCTAGAGCTGCATCAAAGTGAAGTATCAAGCCTAATTGGTAAGGGGTAGTAACCACTGCAATAAGCAAGCTACTCCCACGCTTATTTGTTTACCAAGCCTGTGCAATTTAGTCCATGTTGGTTGTTGTCTGAATATAAATCCTGTTTTCTTCATCCCCCTGCCGTTGACGCAGTGAGCTGCGCTGTATATGTATTCAAAGTGAAGTATCAGGCTTGATTGGTTCAGGGTAGTAACCACCGTAACAAGCAAGCTACTCCCATGATTATTTGTTTACCCAGCCTGTGCAATTTAGTCTTTGTTAGTTGTTGTCTGAATATAAATCCTCTTTTTTTCATCCCCCTGCCATTGAAGCAGTGAGATGCACTGTATAGGTATTCAAAGGGTTTGAGGTAACTAGGGGGAGTACAGGCTATAAAACCAAAAGGACGTAGCAGTTAACTGGGCAAACCGATGGATGAACTGGTAAACTGGTAATGGTGTCGGCATGTACCACTTTTAAAATCCCCTGACTTCTGTGGTAGAAGTGGGATTTGTGAGCCCATTCATGTGCCCACTTAAAATTTGACACATGTGTGTGTGCAGCCAAACTATTTTATAACTTATAGATGTGCAAGTTATAAAATAGCCATCTCCCTGGGTGCAGGCCAAGGCACACAGGCAAATGTGTGCCCACATGCCGGTTTGAAAGTTACCATCATAGCCTTTTCTGACATACCAAGTCCTGGTAGAGATATGAGGGCCAGCATAACAGGACAAGGACTGAAAGACAGAAACTTTGGCACTGTCAGGGCTGTCATGGTGCCTGCGAATCAGCTGAAGATCTACATTTACTGGTTTTCTGGCTCTTCAGCTGAACACTTCTTGAATGGCTCAATTGCAATGGCTGCTCATCCTCCTCCTCTTCTTTTTTTCTCTATTACATTCTGGCTATTGCTTCTCCTGCCCAATCAGCTCCAAGTTAAGTGAGGTCAGTCTAATAATTGTGTTATGTTTTTGTATTAATGTGAACCTGGGCCAAGGTGAGAGGTGTCACCGCCCACAGGGAGGAGCCCTGTGGGCCTCACTGTCAGCAGATGTGGTCTCAGAAGCGCAGGACACAGCTGTTGGGCAGAGACTTTATTAGGAAGAAAGGCAGAGCCCACAGAGCAGGAGATGTAAAAAACACAGTTCTGAGCAATGGGGTATACCAAGGGTGATGTCACTGAAGCGGTTCGGTAGTGGCCCACAGCACGGGGTACGCCAGGAAGTCCCTTCGGGCGAGTAGAGGTTACCACAGAAGTGCAGATCCGGTAGTGGCCTGCGAAGCGGGGTATGCTGAGGATGTCTGTACAGTAGCTGGTGCTAGTGAGGTAGTCAGAGGTGCAGGAACCTGGAGGTGGAGTACGTAGCTTGAACAGCTCTACCCTGCCACACAGGGTGTACAGGAACCACTGCAACTGAAGAAGGGACGGTAGTGACCTGGGACCGGGGTACACCGTAGAGAAGCTTCAGTAAGTTGGTATCATTGAAGTCTGTAGAAAGTACTCACAAGAGGTAGTTCCATGAATGCCCTCCGAGGAGTGGATAGCCAGGAACACAAAGGGCCCCCGAGGAGCGGGTACCTAGAACGTCCACACGCCAAGAGAGAATCTGGAATTGAAGTTCAAGAATGGAGAGGATTCAGCAATGAGGGAACTCCTTGCTAACTCGTAGTAGCAGAGGGCCAGTCAGCTTAAGTACAGCAGCGAGTTGATGTCATCGGGAAGGGACGCCCCCGAGGTTCTCGCTATGACATGTACAAAGGAGGCCCTTGCGTGCGCGCGCACACCTTAGGTGATTCCAGATTCAAGATGGCAGTTGGCAGCACCCATGCCATCCTGGGGACGCCGAGGAGGTTGGCGTTGGCTAGCGGAGGCCGCCATTCTTCCTAGGATTGACAGTGCAGGGAAAAAAGAGGTGAGCATGAGAGGTCGCAGCCATCTGCAACCGATGGGTGTAACAAATTGTCCTTCTTCCATCAAAGGAGATTACTGGATATCTAGGGCTTTCTAGAAAATCTTTCTCCTTCCCCTGTTTTAGGCTCAGCACCATATATTTCTCATCTTCCTCCTTAGTTGTTAGCTACAGCAACTTTTATATAGCCAAAGCCTCCTCCCTGGGAAAATTCAGGGTTCCAGCTTGGTCAAAGAGCTCAGCAGTCCTTTGTGGTTATTTGCATGAATCTATTAAGAATAGAGTAAACATATGAAAAAACAATGGGTACCCTATATATACAATATGTGAAAAAATATTACCCAAAAAAAGTTGAAGAAACCCCAAAAGGCAAATAAATTCGAAATAATTTTTTATAAAATTAATTTTTCAATTTTTTGAGAAGGGAAAAAAGACTTCATAAAATAGCTGTAGCAAACAAATTGCCTAAAGCAATTTGGGCTGCTTAATCATAAGTCTTAAAAACCTCCCTTTTTAAAGTAAATGGTATTCTCAAAAAGGTGATTCAAAAGAATGTAACTTCTGTGATTTATTGATTCCTTCTGTGCTTTGCATTGAACTCCATATGAATATTCATCCTTTTGAAAAAACTCTAACGTTGGCCAGCATTTTGCCAATCTGCGGCTGTGACAGGGAATCATTTATATTGTAATGTCCAGAGTGCACAGGATCTTCAAGAGAAAAATATGTTAAATTTCAAAGAAATTGTGAAAAATATATCATACCCTGAAGTTCAGTGTTCCAAAAAACTACAGTTCATTAAGTTGGGACATAATGTCTGTGCACAACTTATATTAACAAAATGGTAAGAACAGACGCTAACACTTCTTGTACCACTTAGAGATTCTCAACTGTGAGCAAATGAGGCTTCTTTCGTGCAGTGGGGAAACATCGTGTGCGGCGATGTTTTCGCCAAAAAATATATATATATGTGTGAGTGTGAGAGAGAGAGAGAGAGAGAGAGAGAGAGAGAGAGAGAGAGAGAGAGAGAGAGAGAGAGAGAGAGAGAGAGAGAGAGAGAGAGAGAGAGAGAGACTTACTATAGTGCCTATGCCCTACATAGGTATTTTAACCCCTATAGGAGGGCCACCTACTAACTCGGGGTGGGGATTAGGTATGAGCGTCGGGGGTTGGGGGCCACTTTTGCATTCCACATGAGACCTACAGACAGAACAGTGGTCTCTAGTGCAGATTTGCTGGCCGTCGGAGTGAGGACGCTCACACCAAGAAGTGGTTTGGGCAACGTTCTCTCTACCTAGCTTGATGGACACTCTACCTGGGCAACAACATGCTAGGTGGAGAGAATGTTGGCCAAATCTCCGCTTGGAGTGAGCGTTCTCACTCCGACGGCCAGCAAATCTGCACTAGAGACCACTGTTCTGTCCGTAGGTCTCATGTGGAATGCAAAAGTGGCCCCCAACCCCCGACGCTCATACCTAATCCCCACCCCGAGTTAGTAGGTAGCCCTCCCATAGGGATTCAAATACCTATGTAGGGCATAGGCACTATAGTAAGGTGCTCTCTCTCTCACTCTCTCTGGGAGCCTGCAACAGGCTGTCTGGAACTACCGTGGATGGCAATAATCCTTTTCTGGCCCGTAGCGCAGTCCATAACGCAAAGTTGGAGTTGTAGTTAAAATCCGCGATAGCAGCCGCGCTAACACTGCGGTTGTTTCGCCGCGCACGATACACAGGTTCCTGCTTTACATATGCTCCGCCCCAACTCCGCCCCCTGAATACCAAATGACTAATTTGCATTCGCGTTAACAGCTGTTAACGCGATTCGCGAATTTATCGCACGCGGTAAAGTGCTTTGAAAATGAGGCCCTAAATGGCAGATGGTCAATATCAAAAAACCTGGCCAAAGAATATTCCTATATATTAAATCATGATGCTTTTATGTATAATAATTTATTTTATTTAAAAAGTTTTTATATACCGCGGTATGGTCAGGGTCTAGCCGTCTAGGTGGTTTACAATAAAACATACATAGTTAAAACAGCACCATTCATTCTATATCACACAGTTAAAATAACAAATTAATTATTACTACAAACTTTGTTATATATATTCAGTAACAGTTCTTAGCATTTAAGTCAATTATTAAATGAAATAAAGGGTTAACTGATATTAAAGGCAGCAGTAAACAGATATGTTTTCAAATATTTTTAAAATTCTTTTGTGTTTTGTGTCAGTCTGATTTCTTCTGGGATAGAGTTCCATAGACGTGGACCTGCGACTGAGAAAGCTTATTCACGTGTCATGTCCAATCGCGCAGTTTTTATTGATGGCACTTCTAAAATACATTTATCCATGGAACGTAGTTGTCTAGTTGGTTATTATATCCTAAGCAGAGAGCATAGCCATTCAGAGTTAGCATTATATAGTAAGTTGTGTATTATCATAAGGATTTTATAAGAAATGCGATAAGATATGGGAAGCCAATGAAGCTGTTGTAAGGTCGATGTTATGTGATCTGTGCTGGATAAGTTGCATAGAACTCGAGCTGTGGAATTTTGAATTAGCTTTAGTGAGCGGATGGTGGCATTGGGTAAACCTAAATATAGTGCGTTACAATAATCTAGACTTGTCAATATTAATGCTTGAACTACTGATCGAAAATCTGAGGAGAACAATAAAGGTTTTAGTTTTTTTAGCATATGAAGCTTGAAGAAGGATTTATTTACTAAGGTTGATATGTTGCATGACATAGATAATTTGGAATCAATGATAACACCTAAGTTTTTTGCATAAGGTTTTATTTCTAGTACATGATCATTGAATGTAAAATTCTTCGGAGGTTGAAATATTGAGTCTGGGACTGATGAAAGGAAAATCAATTCTGTTTTTGAGGTGTTTAATTTTAATCTGTTATGCGACATCCAGATTTTTATTGAAGTTAGATAAAAGTGTAATAGTGAAAAATTATGTTGCCATGAGTTAGTATATGGGACTAGCAATTGAATGTCGTCTGCGTAAATTTTAAATGATAAATTTAAGCCAGATAGGAGATGGCATAATGGAAGGAGGTATATGTTAAAGAGAAGTGCTGAAAGTGAGGATCCTTGTGGTATGCCGGATTTAGTGGTGTCCCAGTCAGATGTGAAGTTTCCAATAGTGATTCTTTGCGATCGGTCCGATATGAATGATTTGAACCATTTTAGTACAGTGCCTGTTATACCTATTTGTTTGAGGTTGGATAATAGTATCTCATGATTTAGAGTGTCAAATGCTGCTGATATGTCGAGGAATACCATAATATAGTCTTTGAGAGTATCAATGTTGTGGAGCACTAGGAGAGCGATCCCACTCCTGGAGATGTGTGTGCCCTTGGGCCGCGGCTCGACGCCAGAGAGGTCTGAAGTGGTGCCGCGGGAGGCGTGGCATGCCCGAGCATGGGCTGGACGGAAGCAAGCTGGAGTGAAGACTGGCTGACAGGCCCTCCTCCGGACCTGCACGCTTCGGAAGACCCAACAGCGCAATGTTGGTCTTGTGAACAGTCCTCCGACCGTTCCCAGCCCTTTCGGACCTGCCGCAGGGTATGGCACGAAGCGGCAGGCCAGATGGAGGCCAGGGCAGCGAAGACTGGAACATGGATTCAGACGAGACTCAGGAACGACGTAGACTCAGGCACAGACGTGGACTCAGGAATGAGGTGCAGGATGCATAGACGTGGACTCAGGCACAGACGTGGACTCAGGACGAGGTGCAGGATGCATAGACGTGGACTCAGGCACAGACGTGGACTCAGGACGAGGTGCAGGATGCATAAACGTGGACAGGCACAGACGTGGACTCAGGACGAGGTACTGGATGCACAGAGGTGGAGTCAGGAATGAGGGCTGAAGGAAGACATGGGCACTGTCCCTCAGGGCGCCCTACTCAGACCACCCGCGGGACTGAGTCGCGGACCACCCTATCCCATGCACGCTCTACACAGCCCTGGAAGGCTGGTCGTGGACCATGCTGAGAGCGGGAGAGCACAGGGAAGAAGCAGGTTGCTGCACTCCTGGCAGATGAAGGCAAGGTTTGCTGCACTCCTGGCAGCTCAAGGCAGATACGCTGCACTCCTGGCAGCTCAAGGCAGGTTAAAGCATCAGAATCAGGAACAAGGATTAAGACAGACCTCAGGGCTGGACCAAGGACATCTGGAACAGCAGGAACATCAGGACTGGAACACAGATACTGGAACAGGAGACACACCTCAGGGCTGGAACATGGACATCTGGAACAGCAGGAACATCAAGACTGGAACACAAGTACTGGATCAAGAGACAGACCTTGGGACTGGAACGGCAGGCAGACATCAGGACTGGACGAGGAGCTCCGACAGGTAACAAGAAACATAGGACCTTGCAGAAGTGCTGGAACACGGACGACTTCCTGGAGCGAAGGATCTCAGGAGTGACCAACTCCTTGCGAAGGCAAAGACAGACTGAACGCTGAGCCCTTTAGTAGAGCTGAGGTGGACACCGCCCAGGGAGGGGTCAGCAGGGGCCACACCTGGTTGGCCCTTGAAGAGGAGCAGAGAGGCGCGTGCCCGCGCCCTAGGAAGCTGGAGAGAAGAGCTGGAAGCTGGTGGCGTCCTCAGCCACGTGGAGGGCCCAAGGAAGCCGCGGAGCAGCCCTGGACTGGAGCAGCTCCCAGCCGCAGGGACTAAAGCAGGAAGAAGCAGAGAGAGGTAAGGCTGGCTGCAGGGAAAGCAGGAAGCTGTAGCAGGCTGCAGGCACTGCTCCACGTTGCAAGGCTGAAGAGAGAAGTGCTGGCTGCAGGGAGCTGTGAGAGGCTGCAGGCACCGGCAGGGACGGCTTCCCTGCCAGGCAAGGACCCGGGCTGAAGCAGGCACCGGCGAAGATGGCCGCCCTGCTGGCTAAAGGTCCCGGGATCGCAGCAGCACGTCGGGGGAAGGCAGAAACAGGAGCAGAGGAGCCGACCGCATGGCAACAGCTGCGGGGACGGCCCCAGCTGATTCAGGGAGAAAGAAGCAGCAGCGTCAGCAGCCCGACTGGCTGTGAAGGTAAGAGCCTGCCCACGCTCCTCGCGGGCAGGATCACAACATCAAAGCCTCTGATGACTGTGTCAAATGATGAGATAAGAAGTGTTTCTGTGCTGTGTCCTTTCCTAAAGTCATGTTGGTTGGCGTGTAGTATGTTGTTATCTTCAAAGTAATCCGACAGTTCACGCAGCACCACTGATTCAATGATTTTTGCCATAGATGGTAGAACAGCAATAGGTCTGTAATTTGAGACATCTAGTGGATCTTTGTTTTTAATTTTAGGTACTGGTAATATAGATGTTTTTTTAAGGGATTTTGGAAAGATTCCTTGAGATAGTGATGCATTGACTATGTTAGAAATTGAGCGGTAGATCTTAAAAACATACACCCGTGCGTACGTTTGTTCGTGCCACCGGCGCGAACAAAAGTACACCGGATTTTATAAGATACGCGCGTAGCCGCGCGTATCTTATAAAATCCGGGGTTGGCGCACGCAAGGCTGCGCAAAATCGGCAGCCTGCGCGCACCGAGCAGCGCAGCCTGCCTCCGTTCCCTCCGAGGCCGCTCTGAAATCAAAGCGGCCTCGGAGGGAACTTTCCTTCCACGTCCCCCCACCTTCCCCTCCTTTCCCCTATCTACCCCATGCCCCAGCCCTACCTAAATCTCCCCCCTACCTTTGTTGGGCAAGTTACGCCTGCTTGAAGCAGGCGTAACTTGCGCGCGCCACCTCGGCATCCTCCGGCACAGGCCGCAGTGCCGGGGGACTCGGGACCGCCCTCCCAGCCCACCCCCGAACTGTCACCACACCCCCAGACCCACCCCAGACCGCCCTCTGACCCCAGACACGCCCCCGGACCCGCTCCCTCCCGCCCCTTTTACGAAGCCCCGGGACGTATGCGCATCCTGGGGCTTTGCGCACGCCGGCGGCCTATGCAAAATAGGCGCGCCGGCGTGCAAGTGCCCTGCGCACGTAAATCCTGCAGGATTTACGCGCGCAGGGCTTTTAAAATCTAGCCCTGAGTGAGCAATATGGGTTTTTATGTTTTTTAGTAGGTAGCCAGGGCAGGGGTTAAAACGTCTGTTAGATGGTCTTGATCTGGTTAGAATGTTTATTATTGTGTCGATATTGATTGTATGAAATTCAGAAAGTGAGTGTTCTGTTTGAGGAAGTATGTGTATAGGTATAGGTAATGTAGAAATTTCAACTGATATGTTTTCTGTTTTCTTTTCAAAGTGATTGGCTATATTGTTGCATAGATCATCTATTATAGCAAGATAAGAGTTGTTTGGGGTGATAGTTAAACTTTTTATGATGTTATATAAGACCTTTGCGTTCCCGTTAGCAGTTTGAATTTTGGATGTGTAGAATTTTTTCTTGGCTTTTATAATTTCTTTTTTGTAATTTTGGAGGCAGGCGTAGTAGTCTTGCTTGCGTGCTGGTAATGGCTTTTTTTCTCTAGCGACGCTCAGATCGAATGTCGGTATATAAAAAAATAATAAATAAATAAAAATAAATTGTGGAGTTTGCGTTTTAGTAATCTTAATATATCAGAGTACCATAGTAAAGGAGGTTTTTTCCTTTTCTTATTATGTTTTGGAGGTGTCTATACTCTGTGTGATGGTTTTATCCCAATAATCTAACATTTCAGTTTCATCAGAGTATTGATTCTCATTTAACAAGGGAATGGTTGTTTCAATAAATAACTCCATGTTAGTGAAAGCCACCTCATCTGGACAACCCACTTACAACACACCTGTAGGGAAAGCCTCCCGCGTGGATGCACTAATTCTTTAGTTCATGCATTACTGATATCTAAACACATAAACATTGGTCACTGTTCAGCTCATCATTTATTTTTAGTTATCTCCACATGAATCCACGTTATTTGACAGCCCACCTGTTTGATTGTTCCACTTGTGGATGCATTAATTCTTTAGCCCATGCATTACTCATAACCAGGCACATAAACATTGGTCCCTGATACCTGTATATCCCAAATTAACACATCATTTATTCTTAGTTATTCTCTACATGTTTCACGTATCATAACGAGTTACTGTTGTCTTTACATATATATTTTATACTATTCTATTTATTATTTATTTTATTTCAAGTTAGTTATTTACACCATTATCTATTTTATTACATGTTATTTACTATATAGATTCTCGTCATTTGATGAGTCACTGTTGTTTATTTAATATTTATTCTCATGTTCTGAAACTCCGTTTATTGTAATGCCTCACCGCGATTGTTTTGTTTTATGTAAACCGACCTGATTTGATATTTGTATCGAGAACGTCGGTATATAAAAATGCTAAATAAATAAATACATTTTGTAAAGAATAGAGTGTGAGTTTGCATATCACTGATTCTATTGTTTATATCTGTGATTTTTTTGTCCTGTGATTTTTATTAAAAAGTGGTCTGACCATGGTACAGGTGTTATTTCAGAAATTAGGTTAAAGTTCTGTTGATTAAAGCAAAGATGGTCTAATGTATTTCCCATTTTGTGAGTGGGTTTGTTTAATAATGTTGTCAAACTAAGGCCAGATAAGGCATCTATCAAATTTATCACTAATGATTGTGATGTTTGTTTATTGAAATGTATGTTAAAATTTCCAGCAATTATGGTGTTTGCTAGGTCACAAGGTAAAGTTAAGATGGTCTCGAGAAAGGAGGATAGTTGTGATGACAATATGCCAGGTGGACTGTAAATTAAGCATATGTTTGAGATGTTATTGGAAATTAGAAGAATTTCGGTTGAGGAGCCTGTTACATTCATGTCAACCTCCTTAACTCACACGCGACAATACGTTTTCTGCAATACTCTTTCTGATACCTACCCCAATCAGTCATGATGTCCTCATTTTAATGTACACTTTGTAAATAGCTCGTTACAACATTTCAATGTACACTTTGTAAATAGCTCGTTACAAAACCTGTTGTGTTACCTGTTTGCATTTCTTTGTTACCTTTATTATTAACCTTCACTCTATTCCTTGTTCTTTGTAAAGCTTGTTGCTATTTTAAGTTATCTGTGAACCGAGATGATGTTCCCAACGTATCCCGGTATACAAAAACACTCAAATAAATAAATAAATAAATTAATGTTTCTGTTATGAGTATAATGTCTGGTAAATTTTTAAGTCGTAAATAATTGGTGTCTTCTTTCTGATGGACTATGCATTAATGAGAAGAATGGTAAATAATATTAAAACAAGCATTGAGTGTTTTAATGTATCCTTGGTTGTTGAAATTGATATTAGGTGGTGTTTTCTTGGTTCATGTTGTTTCTTGGGTAATAGTCCATATCTTCCATTCCCCGTAATTGTTGGAATATTCATGGCCGATTCTCTAGAGTAGAGATGAATGCTGAAATAGAAAAGGAAGAGTAATTTAGTATTGAGGAGAGTATAAAGGGGCACAGAAGGGGACATGCCCCTTTGGAGCGCAACGCTCTGGCACAAGGCACCTCTGGCGTTGCAGGTGAGCCCTTAAGCAACGCCTCCAGGTGACATCGGAGGTAGGGTGGGGTGAACCTGTGTGGCTTAAGGGTCGAGCTGGCTGTTATTGCTCGAGTCAAACTAGCAGCGTGGTTTTCAGGCGAAGCTCCCGCCCTGAAGCTGGGAGCAGTAAAGGTGTTGTCCGATGAGAATGAGCAAAGGTTGAATCCGGTGTTGCAGGTGAAGCCCTTAAGCCGATGCCTCCAGGTGACGTCGGAGGTAGGGCGGGGTGAACCCGCGCGGCCTAAGGGTCGAGCTGGCTGTTACTGCTCGAGTTGTTTAAATTAAATCCCCATCTTGTAACCCTCCTGAAAACTCAAAAATTGAAAACAACAAGTATTTCAGCTTTCTAAAGCTGCAAATGTCTGCATAGCAATATTCAAACAAATATATATCTTCCACAAATATGTGATGTTTGAAGAGTGTCTTACCCTCTAATGCAGAGTTCCAAATTGCAAAACTTGTTTCAATAGTGACATAATGTCTACAACAACAAATTAAAGAGAGATAGCAAAGCAAATGCCTCAGTATTTCCACTTCTGTTGAAAAAATGCCATACAGCACTGGCATTTTGATTGGTTGCTGCAATAGTGTCAATTTGAAATACTGGAAATCTGTAGGTCAAATCTAAACAACCCATAACATCAGGATTTTCCATCGTGAATTAATATGCAGAAAGAATGATTTTTTTTATTAGAACCAAGTGACCAAATGCTGTGCCACTTTTGAAAAAAACAGCGGTATAGCTAAAAATGATTCATGAATGAAACCCTTGTTGAAAAGACATACGGAATTGCAATTGCATTCTTTGCAAGAAATATATGAAAAACAAAAAATATACAAAATGCCCCCTTTTCAATATTCCAAAAACTTAAGATGAATTGTGGCATATTGTCTACCAAAGCATGTTGATCAGAATAGTAACAAAACTAAATAGGTTTCACTGGTCTATTTTTATTTTTTATAATATAGCCATATATGAGATCAAACACATATATTATTCAATAGTAAGACCCACACTCACAGAGTTTGTATATCAATCAAACTCATAATTTGGTCATGGGTTACTTTACTTTATTTTTAACTTCAACTTTTTTTGCATTTTCTTGTTTTTATATTAAAATGTAAAATCTTCATAAATGCTGTCAAACTCCAATATCTTTCATAGGATGAACATTCCATTAAAGTTCATATTGCAATAGTCAAGATAAATCATCACACTCAAAAGTCAATAATCCAACGGAGCAATACGCATCTGAATATATTCAAAAAAGTCCCGACACGATCGCGTTTCGGACCAACCAGTCCTCCTTCAGGGGAAAATATCTTCAAAACCTGCACTCCATTTCATAAACGACTCAAATTCTTTTCGCCGTTCCATCAGCATAAATTCTTTTTCATGGCTAAATATACATCTTCTTCCCGCGGTCTGAATTCAGATCTGCAACTTAACAAAACATGGTGGATCTTTCGGGCCTTTTATCCTTCAACCGGAAATTCTTACGTCACATACAGTCTTCAAATAGGTCGTCCTCTCGAAACCGGCAGAACTCATCCATTACTACTCAAAAACAATAAATATATTTTGCACAATGAATGTTTTATTATTGAAACATTAAAGAAACAAACAAAATGTTGTGATCCCTCCTGTAGCTGTGCCACAGGAGGCATCTTACCTTCTCTTCTTGAGGCCGCTCCGAAGCCAGGGCTTCGCCTGCGAACTATCCAGGATTTGCTCCAGGGCCTGGGAGGCCTCGCTGTTCTTGAGGCCTGCCTGTGGCTTGCTTGGCTCTGCTTGTTCTTCCTGGTTCGGCCACGCCCTTCTCCCTAGGTGCCGGCCCGTGGCACTCCTCCTCAGTTATAGGGCCAGTGAGGGGCAGTCCAGGTGAACTCCTCCCAGGGAGTTGCCTGCATACAGCAGTATAAAAGGACCTTCACTTCAGTTCCTGTTTGCCTTCGGATTGGGTTCCACAGTTGCCTGTGTTTGCTGATCGATCCAGGTCCTCCGTGGTCTCGCTTGTCTTGATGGCTCCCTGTCCTGTGTCCCTGCCTGTTTCCTTGATGTTGGTTCCAGATGTTTGTTCCTGATCCAGTTCCTGATGTTTCTGCTTGCCTCAGACTGCCAGGAGTGCAGTATCCCGCTTCAGACTGCCAGGAGTGCAGTAACCCGCGCCATCACCTGACCCGGGGGCTGGTCCGGAGGCCTCGACCATGCCCCCGGGCCAGCACCACGCCCACGGTCCTGCCCCGAACCGCCCCCTGACCCCTCGGACATGCCCCCGGACACGCCCCCTCCTGCCCCTTTTATGAAGCCCCAGGACTTACGCGCGTCCCGGGGCTATGCGCACGCCGGCGGCCTATGCAAAATAGGCGCGAGTGCCCTGCACACGTAAATCCGGCCGGATTTACTCGCGCAAGGCTTTTAAAATCCGGCCCATAATTTTTTGCATGGACATATTGCTAAATAATATATATTGTGAAACTAGATGAAGAAGAACTAAAATTATTTAATCGGTAACTCTTCTTGGTAGATGGATGCACAAATTCTTTCAGGTTTATAGTAACTTTGCAAGCTTTGCATGAGCCACACTTATAATGTCCCATAATTTTATTGGCTGATTTGAATAATCCTTCATACAGAAAAGCAGGACATAATTTTCCTGTAGAAAATAAACATTCAATTGTCTATTCAGTACAGTTTTAGAGAAATTTCATTCTTGGACGTACTAGTGAGGTTTGATGAGGACAGCAATTAACGACCACATTATTTGTTAAAACCAGTGATAGAAATACATATCTTCATTATGACAGCCATCATAAAAAACCTTTTTCTCAATTTATGCATGTGAAAAAGATCTGCACTAATATGTCAGAATATAAAAGAAAAGTTAAAATTGGAGATTTTTAGAGAAAATTGACTGTAAGCAGAGACAGTGTTTATAGTCAAAGCACCATAGACAACCATTAAATTTGTTAAAAGTGAGTGTGATTGTCCTGAGTGGATGTGATTTTCATTTAACTCTGAAACAGAGATTTCATGTAAAGTTAAACAAATCAGAAAATGTTTATTTTTAATGAGAAGCAGAAATGTGGAAAGTAATTAATCTGCTTCATTTTTAGAGGGAGACTGCAGAGAGTAAAGAAGCTCATGAGTGATTACTATTCATAGTTAGCTTATACAAATTAAAAAGGAGACAATTACATTTCAGATTACTTAAAGAAAAGAATGACAATTTCCAAATCCCCTTTAAAAATAAATACTGTCCTTCCGAGAAAATAATAATCACTTGTTGAGTGAAAAAATGGTAACAGGTCAAGATTAAAATAATTGACTGAAGGCATTTGAAATTGTTACTGGAAACATTTCCCTTGAAGGAAGGGAATAATTTTCAGAATAGATTTATCAATCAAGTGAAGATATTCCTGCGTAAAAAAGGAATGGAATATTTAAAAGAAACTGCAGCAGTGGCAGAGACAAAGAATAAAGTCAGAAACAAGGAGGGATAGTGACAGTCTCATCAAAGAGGAAACATGCCATTCTAACAATCTGAATGATTGAGATAGTGGACATTTTTCTTTTGAAAATACATTTTGAGAAACAACCTGATCCAAGAAGAATTTATAAGCCACAGAGAACTGAGAATCAAAGGATTCACTGCTTTCTATATTGTTTTAGACTAGTTAGTAAAAAAAAAACCCAAAACCCACAAACAGATGGACTAAGGTATTCCAATTGGAGGAGGTAACTAACAAATTAACATTTTGATTTTTGGAAGATACCACTTTTACTAGGTGCCAATATCTCTTTTTAATTTTATTAAAGAATAGGGAGAGCCAGAAAAAAAGGGACAAAATCATTATCCAAAGACAGAGCTGAAGAATCAGTACATCCTGCAGAGGAAAACCATACCGGAAAGAGCTAAGTGCACTCCAGCTTAAAACACTCTGGCTCGAGTCATAAAAAGAAAATCCTTTTTCAGAGTAAAAACACTCACAGAGTAAAGAAATAACAAGAGTGGAAAGATATTTACAGGGTTTAAGAGCACTAGAAATGTGCTAGAACTCAGAGTTTAAAGAGACAGATGCAGTGAATTCAAAGGAAAGCATAGTACAAAGAAAGCAAATTTGAAGAATATGCACCACAAACCTGAATGTTGAAGTCTTGACTACCTGAAAGACAAAAGGAGACAGAAAGAATCAACATTTTCATAAAAGGAAATTGATTAGACAAATAATCAAGTAGATTTATATTAAAAGAAGGACACTTATCTGATAGCACGATTCAAAATATTGAGTACTCAGCGGTGATACCTAGGAAAGAAATGAAGAAAGAAAGGAACAGCAGTGTTATAACATTTTTTTTACTTTTCAGTGCTTTTAACTGATTTTAACTTAACAAGATTTTTGGTTTTATCTTATTTTTTTTTACAGATGAAAGAAATGAGATGAAATTGTGGACCTGCTATTAGTAATTTGTAAACTATCAACAACATTGTCTATGGTATCTGAAGACTGGAGAGTTGCCAATGTAATGCCAGTTTTTAAAAAGGGGTCCAGGGGTGATCCAGGAAACTACAGACCAGTGAGTCTGACATCTATGCCAGGCAAAATGGTAGAATATATCATAAAGAACAAAACTGCTGAACATATAAATAGGCATAGTTTAATGGGAAAAAGCTAACATAAATTTAGCCAAAGGAAGTCTTGCCTCACCAATCTGCTAGATTTTTTTTTTGAGAATATAAATAAGCATGTGGATAAAGGTAAACCAGTTGATATAGTATATCTGGATTAGCAGAACACATTGGACAAAATCCCTCATGAAAGACTTCTTAGGAAATTAAAAAGTCATGAGCTAGGGGACAGTGTCCTATTGTGAAATGGGAACTGGTTAAATGATAGAAACAGAGAGTAGGCCTAAATGGTAAATTTTCCCAGTGGAGAAAGAGATCTGTTCTGGGACCACTGTTTGTAACATATTTATAAATGACCTGAAAATGGGAATAAGTGAAATGATCACATTTGCCAATGGAACAAAATTATTTAGTTGTTAAATCACAAGAGGATTGTGAGAAATTTAAAAAAAACCTTGCAAAACTGGGAGACTGGGCATACAAATGGCAAATTAAATTTAATGTGGGCAAGTGCAAAGTGATGCATTTAGTGAAGAGTAACCCAAATTAAAGCTACACAATGCAAGGTTCCACATTAGAAGTCACCACTCAGGAAAAGGATCTAGGTGTCATCATTGATAATACATTGAAATCTTCTGCTTATTGTGAAGCAGCAGCATCCATGAAAGCAAATACAATACTAGGGATTATTAGGAAAGAAATGGAGAATAAAACAAAGAATATCGGTACAATATTTCAAAATTCGTCAGATATCGGAGCCCCCCCGAAACAGATAGGATACCCCACGAATGGTTCGTGTGGTTTTTGTATCTGTTTGGGGGAGGGGAGAAAGGGAACACATCCACCCCCCCCTCAAAACACATCCTGACACTTTAGATCTAATTGTTTATCATCCCCCACCCTCCCGACCCCCCAAAACATTTTTAAAGTACCTGGTGGTCTAGCGGGGATCCCAGGAGCAATCTCCCACTCTCGGGCCGTCGGCTGCCAATATACAAAATGGCGCCAATGGCCCTTTGCTCTTACCATGTGACATGGGCTACCGGTGCCATTGGCTGGCCCCTGTCACATGGTAGAAGCAATGGATGGCCCACGCCATGCTTAAAATCAGTGGAGTGGAACAAGTAAACATGAATCGATTGTTTACTCTTTCAAAAAGTACATCTCTGTTTCTCCCATCCACCTCCTGGAGCTGAGATTGAGGAGACATAGCCCATAAAACTCAGTAGAGTTTAGATTCTGCAAACTGACTCCAAAGGTCATAATGGCTAGGGTGGGCCTTTAATACTTACCATCTATATAGAAAACCCAACCAATGGATCTTTAGGCTGCTAAGTGATAGCAGAAGCATCAAGGGTTCCGGATCCCTCAAATACAAAAAGGAAAACAAATTGGCCCTTAAGTGACACCAGCTCCAAGAGCAGATTCTAGGTGGATGACAGAGAAAGCAAAAAACAATCCCCAAAAATACAGTTAAGGTTGAATCCCAGAGGCTGAAAGAGATGTTCTCTCTTTTAGGAACCTATCAAGTTGAATGGGTTATAAAAAACAAAACATTCTAGGGATATGCATTCATTTGAAATGAATTGGTAAAATGGAATGAATGAATCCATTTTCATTTCATTTCTGGATCCCTGAAATGAATGGAGGGTACCCACACATTTAAACAAAAATGTTTATCTCATTTGTTTATGTTTCCCATTCAAGTTAAAGCCTGTGCTGAGCAAACAAACAACAGGTTCAGGATCTAACTTGTAACTAGATCAACCAACTCTTGCCTATGTGACATTGCAGCCTTCAGGGAGCTAAGATGGGGCAAGAAGACCAGACAGAGGACAAATCATGGTGAAGCATCTTTTGAACTAACCTATAGCTGACATCTGGATCAAGTTACTCTGACATCCTCCCACTGAAAGATCTGAGCATGTGGAAGAAACGTTTTGCTCTCTTGCATTTTGCAGAAAGGGTTTGTACATTCAGCAGTTCTCTTAGAGTGGAAGAAAAGCTTTTAAAAAATCAGGAATTAGCATTGGTGAAAGGCTTTTGTTGATCTTCTCTGCTGTAGTCAGTGGTCTTGTAATCACTGTGACAGAAACAGAGAGGCAGTGTCACTGCTTTCAGTGTTCACTGAGAGCAGGATAGGAGTGGAGTTGAGATTGAAGCACTGCCAGTGATTTTTCAACTCTGTCTTATACAATAGTACAGTGAGCTTATATGCAGGCAGAATGAAGAGAAGTACAGTTTTGCCATCCTTCTTCATTCTGTTTCTAACAGTGTTTTTGTGAGTGCAAGAGGGATCAGTCAGCAGTGTGTGTATGCATGATAGAGACATTTTGTGCCAAAGTACATTTTCAGTAAATTATTTTGTGATATCAAAACCCCCAGTAGACACTTCAAATTCCATCATGCCACTAGTATGAGGAAAGGTGAAAGAATTTGCTGCAGAGCCAGTCCAACCTGTGAGAGGTACAAACAGCAGCAAGAAAAAAGGGAGTCATGTCCCTAAATTTCAAAGAGACTTTTTTAGCTCAAGAATGCCTGGAGTGAAAGCCAACTCAAGGCAGAAGAAATTTGGAGAGAAGCTGGACCGGTTGTGTTTTAGACATAAGGTGAAAACATGATTGATGGAGTTAGAGGCATTTTAACTTAAGGAAGAAACAGCAATGTTTATCTCATTATAGATTTTGTGCCAATTTAGCTGAAGAAAGAATTAATTCTGATTGTTTATTAGTTGTTTTATAGTTTTGATGTTGTATTAATTTTTATTTTATGATTGCATTTCTGTTTTTGTTTATAATTATGTATATTGATTTGAAAGATTTTATTGTGAAAGCTGGAAAGCAGTTCATAAATGTTATATAAATAAAATAAATAAATAAATTAGAAATGTGCCACCATGACCCTGTTCTTGTTGTGCTCAGGGGTGGACCCTTGTCCTGGAGCAGTGGAGAGTGGCTCTCTGGTAGGGACCAGGAAGCAACTGCTCCCAGGGGGCAGAACACTGGAAGAGACAGAGGCTAGGATAAGCTTCACCACTGGAAGCTCGAGGTCCCCGCGGGAAGAGCCCGTAGGGACCCGGGCCGCTTGGACTTAGGTGGGCCTCGCAGGGTCTCCTGGAAGGATAGAAGTCCGGCGTGCCCACAGGCAGAAGGGGAGCATGGTCAGGTTCGATACTGGAGGTCAGATGGAACAAGGAGGACCAGAAGAGCGAAGGTGATGACAAGGCTAGGAACAGAGCCAGAATCTGGAGATGTGGTCAAGCAGGCAGAGGTCAGAGTCCGGGGGTCAGTCCGAGGAGTAGTCAGCAAAGCAGGTCAGGTTCCGGAGATCAGATGAGGTCACAGGCAGGCTGAGGTCAGAAGGCAGGCAGCAGGCAGACAGGTCGAGGGCTGACTGGAGTCAGAAAGCAGGCGGCAGGCAGGCAGGTCGTGGAACAGACTGGAGTCAGAAGGCAGGCAGCAGGCAGGCAGGACAAGGAACGGACTGGAGTCAGAAGGCAGGCAGCAGGTAGGCAGGTTGAGGAACAGACTGGAGTCAGAAGGTAGGCAGCAGGCAGGCACGTCAAGGAGCAAGCCAAGGTCAGTACCAGAGAAACAGTCCGGAGGTACTACCTGGGGATATGGACAGACGAACAGGAACAGAAGGACGCTGGAGTACTAGGATGCAGGAACAAGGCAGGAACAGAACTGGAACAGAAGGATCCTGGAACGAGACTTGTAACAAGACTGGAACAAGGTTCAGATGCAGTGACAATCTAGCAAGACACTAACCCGATTGCCAAGGCAAGGAAGTACAAGCAGGGACTTCCTTATATCAAGGAATCAATCAGGGCGCGCCGAGGAGCTAGGACCCGCCCATGGCCCTAAAAGAGGCCGGGTGGTCCACGTGTGCGCGCGCATAGAGGCATGGCGAACACAGCCGAGGATGCCGAGCTCCGGCGTGAGGCCTGGTGCACAGTGGAAGGCCCGGCGACCACTGCCGTAGGACGCCGAGGTCTGGAAGCGCTTGCAGCTGCCACTAGGGAGGCCGACCCTGGACCTGCCGTGGAACCATGGAGGTGAGCAGGCCCGTGCACAGGCTGGGCACAGACGGGGTGCGTAACAGTTCTTTCTTTCTTATTTTGGAATGGGGCAAAAGGCTGGAGAGCAATCTGAGACTGGCATTAGCAGGGAAGTTCAACATCCAAATGAGTAGCGCACTCCTCTGTTTTTACTGTTTTTAAGGTAATGGAGTCAATATTAGGGATGTGCATTAATTTTAAATGAAATTGCAAAATGCAATGAATAAGGCTAATTTGTTTCATAGTGCAGGTAGAATCAGTGAATGATGCCCCTGGCCTTTTTCCTCGGGGGGGGGGGTCCACCTTCAGTCTCCGCTCCAGTGCCAACATCAGCCCCTAAGGATGCAGAGGAGAGATCGCGCAAGAGATTCCTGACATGAAATTATTTTAAAGTGAAGGAGGATTTGCATTTTGCTCAGTGCTTTCACTCTCAGTAAAGCCAACCTATGAAGGAAGATACTTGGGCATTTGACTAATGTTGATATGCAGCATCGTCTGCAGAAGGAGCACCCACTAGCATTGGTATCAGGGGAGGGAGTCTTTTCTCCAAGCTGATCGACGGCTCTTTCCCCGACTCAGATGGCAAGCCAGGAGCCCCCTGCCATTTTTCTGCTGTAGCAAACCACCATAGAGGAAATGGGGGTGGTGTCCTACATCAGTATCCCAGGACAGGAAGAAAGCAGTGTCAAAAGTAATAAAGAGGTTCCTAAAGAAATGATTGCCCTGGATAACCGGCCCCTGCAGGTAGTGAAGAACCTGGACTTTAAGCACCTGCTACATGTGTTAGCCCCTAATTACAAAGGGTCTTCCAGGACTACATTTAGTAGGCACAACCAGTGCCATAGTTTCACACAGGTGTAGCTGGTTAAAGCCGAGGGAAGGAGCTTGCATTTCACCAGGGATGTCTAGAGCAGTGCGAATGCTACGTGCACTTACCTCTCCCTAATGGCCAAGGCAGGGGCAGGCAGCAGCTCTAGTGGAAATTGAGCACAAGGGTGAAGATGGGCTCTGCTGCTCATCCACGTGACGGTTATTAGCCCTCATACCGCGTGCAATATTCTATCAGCAGAAGGATAGTGGAGGGTTGGCAGCTAGACCGGAGCGGCAGTATTCATCATGCAGATTTCTTTGTGACAGACAGTGGGAAAAATATGATAAGGGCAATGGAAGATGGGGGCTTTTGGGGGATCCATTGCTTTGCACACATGGATGGCATGTGAGGGATGCCCTGGGGCTAAGGTCCAAGGACCATGGGAATGTAGTCCTAAATTGTTCAAGAAAATAGCAGGCATTTCTATTGAAGCACGAAGGGGGCAGCTTCTCCATGAGAAGCAAGAAGAATTTGGGAAGCCTCATAAGAATCTGATTATAGCTATAGGCACTTACATCTTGACTGCCGCCTATCAGAAGTCACAGAGGTCAGTGGAGCAGCAGACACCCCTTCATGATCTGTCTCTGGAAACAGAGATAGATGTGATTCACTCTCTGGGGCATCATGACTGGGTAGTGATGAGGCAGTTATTACAAAGCCTGAAGCCATGAATCATCTGAGTTCCAGAAGTGCCTGGATGGGGTCATCTATATAGTAAATATTCTGGAGGAAAAGTTAGATGTTTTTCGTGAGCAAAAGGGAATGTAAGCAGAGGTGTTGTAGTTTGTGGACTTCTTATAGCAGCAGGGAAAAGTGGAATAGAATGGATAAATGTAAATATGTTATTTACACTTTCAAATAATACCTAAACTAGGGGACACTCTATGAAGTTAGTAAGTAGGACATTTCAAACAAACTGGAGATATTTGTTTCACTCAATGCACAATTAAGCTCTGGCATTCATTGCTGGAGAATATTGTAAAGACATCTAGCATAGCTGGGTTTAAGAAAGGTTTACATAAGTTGAGGAGAAGTGCATAAACTGTTATTAACCAAATAGACCTGGGAAAAGCCACTACTTATCCCTGGGTGTTAGCGGCATGGGATCTGACTACTGTTTCGGATCCTGCCAGGTATTTGTGACCTGGATTGCCACTATTGGAAACAAAATACTGGACTTGATAGACCCTCTGTCTGATACAATATGGCAAGTCTTATGTTGTTATGACTGAAACTTCTGATATAAAACCTCAAAGGGAGGTGCTATTAAGAAATGGGTTTCTCCTACTAAGCTGGAAAAACCAGGACAGTGATCTAGGGCCACCAATTGGAGACTAGGGGGTCTCTACAATTCAATTGAAATATTGAAAGGAATATGCTTGTCATTAAATTTAACAGACTGGCCACCTCTCATAGGTAATCTAGTTGGGATAGATAATATTGGAGGTCTTGATAATGAAGACTAGAAATGTGAATCGTGTCCTTGATCGTCTTAACGATCGATTTCGGCTGGGAGGGGGAGGGAATCGTATTGTTGCCGTTTGGGTGTGTAAACTATCGTGAAAAAATCGTTAAAATCGTGAGCCGGCACACTAAACCCCCCTAAAACCCACCCCGACCCTTTAAATTAAATCCCCCACCCTCCCGAACCCCCCCCCAATGCTTTAAATTACCTGGGGGATCCGGCGGTGGTCCAGAACGGCGGCGGTCCTGCAGTCGATCTCCTGCCGGCGCCATTTTCCGTATGAAAACGATTTGCGGCAAGAAATTGCTCCCGGAACCCCGCTGGACTCCCAGGAAACTTTTGGCCAGCTTGGGGGGGCCTCCTGACCCCCACAAGACTTGCCAAAATTCCAGCGGGGGTCCGGAACGACCTCCTGCGTCGAATCGTTTTTGTCTATGGCCGCTGCCATTTTGCGGTGGCCATTTTGAAAAATGGCGCCGGCTGAAGACAACACGATTCTATTGAGGGGGCCGTTCCGGACCGCCGCCGTTCTGGACCACCGCCGGATCCCCAGGTAATTTAAAGCATTGGGGGGGGGGGGGTTCAGGAGGGTGGGGGATTTAATTTAAAGGGTCAGGGGTGGGTTTTAGGGGGTTTTAGTGTGCCGGTTTTCCTGCCCTCCCCCTTCCCCCGATTTACGATTTTTTAACGATAAATCGGGGGAATTGGTATTGTATCGTGGCCCTAACGATTTTTTGACGATTTAAAATATATCGGACGATATTTTAAATCGTCAAAAAACGATTCACATCCCTAATGAAGACCTGTGCCTTTTAAGCTTACTAAGAGCATATTAACCTTACTCAAAACTAACTGGAAATGGTTCAGCTACCAAGAGGGTGTGCTTAGACAAAGACATAGCAGCCGATATTCAGTCATTATATAGCTGCACAAGTTAGCCAGATAAACCTATCTGGCTAACTTTAGGACAGCTGTAGTAGTCCTGTACTTAACCAGCTATCTAACTAATAGATGGATTCACTAAGCTGTGATGTTGTGATATCATGAGTTAAACAGCATGTAACACATGCCATATGATTGTATGCATTTGCATGAATAAAATTGCCTAATGCATGCTAAGCAGTTTATGCATAGGCAATCATATGGTAGTAAAATAATGAGACTGACTATTATTTTAGAACATTTGATGGAGCATTGGGACATTAATGCAGCCCCAAATGCTCCCATGGGAAAATTAAAGGGCCAAGGTGCCTGATACACATTCCCTCAAAAGCACAAAAAATCACCACAAGGGTCTTTGAAGATTCCCGACTACCCTCCTACTGCCTTCTGAGGTGGCACTGAACCCCCTAAATAAAAAGATTACCTTGATTCCAACCATGCAGCAATGGCCCCCTTCCTCCTCTTCCTTATAATGGGAAAAGACCACTTATTTAAATGCCCTTCTCCCCAGGCCATCCCTTTCCCCCATCTTAATAAATTACAATCTCTGGTGTCTAGGTGTTTCCCCCCATCCCAAATCTGAAAATAGATACCTGGTGGTCTAAGGTGGATCTTCCAGACCTCGATCCCACCCCTCAAATCCCCCCATACCTCAAATCCCAAACATTGGTGGCTCAGTGGGGGCCTGGAGCGCCCCCTAGATCTGGGCCTGTCAGCACCATTTTTCAAAATGGTGCTAATCTGACCTTGCCCCATCACGTGATGGGGCAAGGTCCAAGGTTCAAACCTAGGTCACAGCTGCATTATTTACCAAAATATTAGCTACTACTCAGGAGTTTTAGATAATTTTTTGGCATGAACATCAGATCTTACTTCACACCCCAATGCTCCTGCACTGAAATGAAAGGGCTTTGCAGCCTAAAAAGCCCCCTCCCCCCACTCAATGTTTAAAAATTCCCCTTGGGGGTCTGTTCAGACCCCCCCCCCCCCCCCCCCAAACACACACACTGCCTGTAGGGATGGACTAACAGTAAAAACATTAAAATAAAACTTTTATGCTGCACAGTGATACCTGCCCCCTTCCCCAAACCCTCCTTTTAAAAAAATGTTCCTTCCCAGTTCTAGCCCCCCAAGGGCTTCCGAATCCCTGCCCCCTAGACCTTCACATATTTTATCACAAGTCTAAGGTGTCTAGTGGTCGCCCACCCCCTGGACCAACCCTTCTTCCTTTGATGAAGTCCCTGGTGTCTAGTGGCCCCCCCTAACCTAGCCCACTCCTTGGACCCCCCCTCCCCCCCCCATACTTTTAGATGAAATCCATGGTGTCTAGTGGAGGCTGAAGTGCTCCCTAGCTCTGGAAGAGTTGACACCATCTTTCAAAATGGCACGGACCAGCCTCTGCCCTTATCATGTATTGGGACATAAGCCATTTTGAAACATGACTGACCCTGAGCTAGGGGGTGCTATGGGCCCCACTAGATACCAGGGATTTCATCTAAAAGTATGGGTGGTCCAAGGGTTGGACTCGGTTGGGGAGGTCTCTAGACACCAGGGACTTTGGGGGGTTGGTCCAGTGGGTGGGGGACCACTAGATACCTTAGACTTGTGATAAAGTATGGTGGGGTCTGTGGGGTGATAAGTCTTGGGGAGGGGGTAGAACCGGGTAGGAATATTTTTTGAAAGGGGAGGTGTTTTGGAAAGTTTACAGGGACTTGCTGTGAGATTTAAACTTTTTTTTCTATTTTTTATTGCTTGACTGCCTCAACAGGCGGCGAGAGAGTGGGTGGGGGCCTGTATAGAGCCCCTGGAGAGTATTTGGCATGTTGGGGGTTTAGGGCCAGTGCTGGCCCTTTCAGATGATGGTGTCCCTGTGCAAAGGGCGCCAGCATTGTGCATTTTTGCCTTTCCCCACAATATTTTTTTCATGGAATATTTAATATCACAGGGAATCCACCATGATGTTTTCTTGTAGCGGTAAATATTATCCTGTGATATTTTGCCTCTCCTGTGGTAAAATATTGCAGCTTGATAAATCTTTCTCTATGTGTTTTAGGGTACTTTTTACCCGCAGACTTTGCACCAAAGTTCAAAGAGAATGTACACATGTGCTTTTGCTTTGAAACTTATTTCAGATGCTAAGTAGTTGCGTAAATTTTCTGTGGATACTTTTCATGTAAAATAATATGGTATAGGGTTGAAAATTCAATGTACATGAATTATTTTTCTCTTCAAACCAAAACACTTCTCAGGGATCATCTCCCATTAGTGCACATACCTTTAGCCACACTGAGGTACTGAAAACTCTGCATGACCAATTGCAAAGAATCAATTTCTGAATTATCCCATTAACATCAGGATACTGTTGGGTTAGCTTGCTTTCCTACTTTCCTATTTTCAAACAGTTTGTGAATGCAGATACTGGTTACTTGTCAAGCAGCTGAAGTGACATTTTCTGTAGTGTACTCATAAAGTGGTATGAAATCAACAATGGCCAAAATCATTTTAGACAAATATGAAGAAAGTTTCTCATGAAAACATTATTTTTGTTTCAGAAGCTGTATTAGGGAATTTTAATTATTGTACTTTTTGTAGAAAAAGGATGTATATAATTATGAAATAGAATATTCAGGTATGGAGCATTTCCTGGAATTTGAAAAACTCTTCCCAGCTGGTTGCCTTTCATAATATGACTCTCCGCTGATTTGAGTGCATGTAAATGCCGGCACACACTCTGTTAAGACTCGGTTCTAAAAGCTATGTACAGATCGTGGCCAGCTGCTTTCTCAGCAAGTTTCCTCTCAGAAGTTAAGAGTGTTTAATTAGCACACATACTATTAAGTTTCACTTCATGCACACTTCATATCTAGATACTTTTCCAATACGGTTCCCCTAAGCAATAGGGAGGATACATTTGAAATATATATGCGCATGCTTATATACGTATGTATATAGGCACACATAATTTTACTATAATGTTTTATAACTTGCAAGTTTCACATATGCATATATTATGAAATATGTATATGTTTGGTACATAACATGCATATGTGTATGTAGGCCCTATGTGTGAATACATAAAATGGATTGAAACCATGTATTTCAATGCATTGAATGCACACACTTTACCCACCTATTTTAAACACATATACGCATATAATTTATATGCAAAAATAAATGAGGACTTACTCATGTAAGACATGATTTGCACAGAGACCTTGGCCAATTTTATAATATGCACGTGTCAAAGAAATTAACAAGTTTATCAATTAGTCAACCAGTTCACCCAGTCCTTCTCTAGGCCATCAAGACCTCCTGATTCTTCGGCCTGAACTCCCCCCAGTTTATCCAGATCTGCCCACCCAGTCAGAACGTCACAACAAATACATTTATTATCAATTACAGTCTATGATTAGCAGGTATAAAAATACGTAAGTTGGAGAAGGTACACGCGTATGTGTCTTTTAAAATAGCAACTTATATGTGCACATGTTGGCCCCCCCTATTGTGCGAATAAAGTTGTCTTATTCTAAGATGACAGGTCTATCTCGCATTCCTTCTAATTTTAAGCTTGTGCATGCCCAGCAGTGTAAATCAGCTTACAGATGTGCAACTGTCTGTATTTCAATACAGATGCACATCCAAACAAGGACCAGTTTCACCAGTTCATCCAGCAGTTCACCCACTGCTCTCCTAGGTCTTCCCAAACCCCCTGGTTATACCCAGACCCCTCAAACACCTCACATATACCTGTATTTTATTTTTAGCTTACACCTACTCCATAGCAGAAGTAAAGTTACATGGCACTGGACTTGAGAATGCACCCAGGTGTTAGGTGCTTGTGCGCACATCTCTTGGCTCCGCCCCAGATTGCCCATACTCCACCCACACCATCCCCACACCGCATCTCTTTTTCTTCCTATGTAAGATGTGCGCACATCTTTCTGCTTTATGAAAAGGATGAACATGTGCCGGGGCTAGACGTGCACCCATATCCTGAGTTCAGCAAGCATCCAGCTTTTAAAATTCACCTCACAGTTTATACACTATGTTTGAGTCCATTTTCCTCTCCAAGATGAGATTCAGAGACATACAAAAACACCCTGGCTCCTTTGTTGTATTTTCCAGTCAATAACTGCACTTCTATAGTTTTAAAGGCTGCTGGCACTGACTTTAAAAAGGTAATAGAGCAGTTTTTAAACTAGAGCAAGGGGAAAAGCCAACAGTCGCTCAGCAGCACGTGATTTGGAGGGAGGTATCTTTGAAGGATACTAAAGAAACAGAAACTTGGCTGCACATTTTACTTTCTGTATCCCGCGTGCATACCTAATAGGGCCATCAACATGCATTTGCATGTTGAGGGCGCTATTAGGTGCCACGGGTTGGACGCGTGTTTTCCTCCCCTTACTGAATAAGGGGTAAGGGAAAACGCGCGTCCAAGAGCAGGCTAACAGTGCGCTCCATCGGAGCGTACTGTACTGTATCGGCCTGTTTGTGAGTAGAAATTCCATATTGGTTGGGGAAGAGTATAGTGATAGGAGTATCCTACTGTCTACCTGGTCAAAAGGATAAGACAGATGATGAAATGATAAGAGAAATAATGGAAGATTACCAATTTGCAATGCTGTAATAGTTAGAGATGTGATTCGGATGAACCTTTTGGATCGGCCTTTGTTATTGGCCCACCGCAGGAAATTTTGCTTTCCCGCAGTTCGGGCCAGTTTTTTTTGGCCGCCCCAAATTTCAGGGTTGGTGCGCACTAAGAAAAAACCCTGAAGTGCGCACTAAGAAAAAACCCCGAAGAAAAAACAAACCCAACCTCCCCCCAACCCTTCAAATTTAATTAATTACAAACTCCCACCATTCCAACCCCTCAAGACTTGCCCAAACCCCCCCCCTCCCCAAGACTTACCGAAAGTCCCTGGTGATCCATTGGGAGTCCCGGGAGCAATCTCCCCCTCTTGGGCCTTTGGCTGCCAGTAATCAAAATGGCGCTGGTGGCCCTTTGCCCTTACCATGTGACAAGGGCTACTAGTGCCATTGGTAGCCCCGTCACATGGTAGGAGCATTGGATGCATACAAATATTTAAAAGTTTGTTTTTTGTTTTGTATTTTCATTCTGCTTTTTAATTGATAGGGATAAGTTAGAATTTTTTAGCTCAGGTGAGTTTTTAGTTACAGGCACTTGGACTGTGCATCGTTTTTTTGATGGATGAAAATATCGTACGATATTTTCAAATCTGTCATTTATCAGGGGTCCCCGAAAATGATAGGAAAACCCCACGAAATTTTCATGTGGTTTTCTTATCGTTTTGGGGGGGGGGGGGGAGAAAGGGCACACAGAAAAAAAAACCCCAAACCCACCCGAACCTTTAGATCTCATTATTTAACAATCCCCCTCCCTCCTGACCCCCCCCCCACAAAAATTTTCCTAAAGTACCTGGTGGTCCAGAGGTAGTCCCGGGAGCGATCTCCCACTCTCGGGCCGTCAGCTGCCACTAATCCAAATGGCGCCGATGGCTCTTTGCCCTTACCATGTGACAAGGGCTGTCAGTGCCATTGGCCGGCCCCTTTCACATGGTAGGAGCAATGGATGATCCGTGCCATTTTTAAGATGGCGCCGGCCTCGGAGGGAATGAAGGTAGGCTGTGCAGCTCGGCACGTGCAAGTTGCACTATTGTGCACACCCTTGCGTGCGCCGATCCTGGATTTTATAACATGCGCATGACTGTGCGCGAATGTTATAAAATCGGGTGTAGATTTGTTTGCGCCGGGTTGCGCGAACAAATCTGTGCCCGTGCCCAAGTTTTAAAATCTGCCCCTATATGTCTGGTAGTGACCTACAGGGGAATGATCAAACTCTCAATAAGGTGGGGGTTTTTTTGTGTGTGAAAGTGGCACCTGCCTATAAATTAAAGGATGAGCTAGGGGTGGTAGGGTTGGGAAATACAAACAGTCTAACTTCAGTTAGTCAGCCAGAGTGACTCACTGCTGTCTTGATTAACAAATGTTGGTACCTAATCGAACCAAATCATACTATCTTAACACCTTTCCAAGTTGAATAACTGAACTGAACTTTTCAACCTTTTTACTTAAGTATACACTGCTCCTAGCTTATTTCTAGCTTCTGGCTTCTTTTTTTTTTTTTTTAATATACAAACATGCTAATTTATGCTTATTAGTTGCCTTACAGACTATTAAACATAAACACACTAACTACTGCGTATTAGCTGCCTTACTGACTGACTATTTAAAATAACAAATAGTCTAACTTCTGTTTATTCACTGCCTTACTGACTCTTAAAAGCACAAACACAAAAACACACTAAATAATATTCCCAAATAGTTAACTTTGCCCCAATACTTTTAAAAAAGAAAATTTCTCAAGCAAAAACTTACTGATTCATTTCAGCCACCAGCAAGGTGATCCTCTCCTCTCAGTGCTCCCATCTATATTATAGATGTACATTTGATGGAAAGAAAATGGGAACTAGCAATGATATTTCCTATTTTGTTTCATTTTGTGGTTAAAAAATTATAGGAAAAAACACAAAATTCAGTGTTTTTTCTTGTCATATTTGGGGGAGGGGGAGTCCAAAAAGCAATATTGTATTAAAAAAATGATCACAGGATCCACCCCCAACTCTTCATGTTTGTTAAAATATACATCCCCCCACCAGCTGACTCTACTAGCCCACCCTTCTGACCCCCAGGACTCACCAAAATGTCCCTCATGGTCTAGTGGGGGCCTGGAAGTGATTTCTCATTCATGGGCCTGGAGGCTGCCATTATTGAAAATGGTGTCCGGCACGCTTTGCCCCTATTATGTGACAGGGGCTTCCAATGGCTGGCCAATGACCTTTTGAAAAATGGTGCTCATCGCCTATTGCCCTGTCATGTGACAGGGGCTGTCCAATGGCAATGGTAGCCCCTGTCACACGATAGGGGCAAAGGACAGCCTACCATTTTGAATAAAGGCATCTGCCAGGCTCTAGAGAAGGATGTCACTCCTGGGCACCCACTAGACTACCAGGGACATTTTGGTAAGTCCTGCGGGCTAGGGAGAGTGGGCTAGGGTAGGTGAGAGGGAGTGAATATTTTAATAAACAGGAAGGGTTGGCTCAGATCCTGTGATTATTTTTTTAAAATGAAAATAAAATAAAAATAATGATCCGGAGATGGACCCAAAATGGCCCACTCTTGAAACGATGGGAGAAACGACACAACCATTTTTTGTATACACCCCTAATTTATATATACATCTATATCTATATCTATCTATCTATCCACACACATACACACAGTATTTGCAAAGCTTAAGCATGTGGGCCTCAATATCTGGCTAACTTACAAGGAATAGCCAGCAGCACAGCTATGCTGCTGAATATTCCCACATAAATCACCACTTAGCTAGCTAACTCATATCCGGCTAAGTTTAGATCTGCTAATGAGCAGGTTTAATTTATTCATCTACCATAGGTGGATAAGTAGGAATATTGGCACTTATCTTGCTACAAGAAATAGATAGTAATTCCTCCCCAATCTGCCCATTGCCTGCCCATTAGATATCTGGCTGTCTACTTAGCCAATACAGTAAGTACTTTCCGGCTAAGTGGCGACCACTGAATGTAGCCGGATATTTAGTAGCCACCACTTAGATCTTTTATATATTGTCGTTTAGTAATGCACCATCACAACGGTTTACATATAGGCACATATATTTAGTTTGGTTACAAAGGTATCTACAAAAGTACCATTACAATGCCGGTACATGCTTATATAAAATAAGGATATGTCTTCAAAGCTAAAGTATAAAAATTTGCTTTATTATATGTAGTTTGTTTGTCTACTATATATACATATACATACATACATATATATATATATATACATACATACATACATAAAGAGAGAAAGAGAGAGAATGAGACAGAGATAGGGTTGCCTACCTGAACAGGTTGATCCAATCTCAGCTTTACTCCCATGCATGCAGGTACTAATAATCTTGCTTTTCTTAGGGAATGCAATAGGGAAATCAGAATAAATCCCAGTAAGCAATGGGGTAAAATCAGGACTGGATCACCCTATCCTGAAAATTTGGAGCCAGTTGGAAACCCTAGACAGAGAGTGGATCATTTACTGGTAGGACAATATTTTATAGATTATGTTAATTTGAATTCTAAGAAAGTAATATAGACATACATTTTTATGTCATGCAGGGCAAAGGAGAGGTGCATATCAGCTAGTACCATTTTGGATTATGGCACTGATAGGAGTGACTGAGGATCATTTTTGCCTCTTTCAGACTTGCATTAAGATGGGGAATAGCTGGAGGAAATGTTACTTTATTGAAAAATTAGGCTGAGTGGACCTTAAGGCTGGGGCTTCCTAGTTGGTTGCTTATTGATGTGCCAAGGTAGGAGGTAGGAGGACATAAAAGAACATTCACTTTGCCCCTACATATGTCACCAGGGTGGGTAAGGTTTGGGAGATGCACTTCACTCAGACCTTGCAGCCGTTTGAAAATCATGGTATCAATAGCATCAGCAGGCACCTTAGCCTCAAGATGCACTCAGGGGAAAGTTAACTATACCTCTTCAGCTATAGTTAACTTTCCCGGAAGAGTGAGACTTGCAAAGTATTTTCACAGCTGTGTTACTGCATTGCCTTGCCAATTAAATGCATTGCCTGGCCTGCACGGTGCCTGATTTTATTAGTTTGAAGCAGCTTGCAATTTCACGCTATTTGAAAATCGCATGCATGATTTCAAAAAAGCATGCAATAATACATTTTTAGTATATGTCGAACACTAATTTCAGGGTTTAACACATGCAAATAAATTATTGCAGCTTAGCAAATAAGCTGTTAGGGGCCTATATGAGAGAATTGTTTAAAAATGATCAGAAATTCTGGGAGAGAAAATATAGAGAGAGCAATGGGAAGAGATCATTTATATGGTATTTTGGAATGAAACAGAACAGATTCAAATATTCATTGTAATGTGAAGCCACACTATATTGAACTGTTTCACAACTTTTACCATACTATATATATTCTTTATGCCGGCTTACATACCTAAAAACTGGAAAAAGGGCAGCAATCATATCAAGCCAGGGTCATAGCACATTTATTTAACCTTTGTCCACTTCTAAGCATAGTTCCGAGGAAACCACTGTTAAATATATATCTTCATGTATTTGAAATTTTCTACTTATAATCCACTTTCAAACATTACTAAATGAATACTTTTTTTTTTTCAGTAGGAAAAAAGTCTGATACAGTCCTATGTTTCACTACTCAGCTTTAGGGAAAACTCTTCATTTCAATTTGCATAATGCTGGTGCTCTTTCTTCCTCCAGCATTTCTAACAAGAAGAAGAAGTGACATTAGAGAAAATAGCACCTATGCGTCTTGGAATGCTAGTCTCAATGGATGAAATTCTTAAACCCTAACTTTGCTAAGTTTCTATCATTAATATTCATTTTTTTCATAAATTGAAATGTCAAATTTCTAGGATAGAAATTACAAGTGAAATTGTCTTATGCAAGTCTCCTGTCACTTTGAAGACTGTCTTCATTTCACTGTACTCCAGAATCTGTCAAGAAGCCACATCATTGCTGTGCTCTTGGTGTTGCTGATATATCACAAATAAATGTGTGCAATCTATTTCAGGTAGGGTTTAATTTACTTTATCAAAAGTGTAAAAAATGAGTCTGGCTAATTTAAATAAAGAAGAAGGCAGCTGTTCAATATTACAAGATGAGGTTCCAACTCCCCATCCTTCACCCACCATATGTTTTGGGAATTTGAAATGAAATAATTGAATAACTTCAGCATGAAATATTTCCTGCAGCATCACCACTCATTTTTTAAGTCAAGAAAACCCATATATGCTTGTAGTAAATTAAAATAAAATGCTGTTTACAAAAAGCACATCTGAATTTTCCACCCTAATTCTTAGTAGAGGAAAGAAAGATTGCAGTTGATATACTTTACTGGACTACATGCAATGAAGATGACTCACATTCCAGAATTTCTAAATGACAAAACTTTACAAGCATATATACATTTTATCATATCATATTGAGACTAGTCATATGTGGAAAAAAATCTTTTATGGCAAAGCAATACATTCTGATGATGAAGTCTTGGGTAGACTCTATGGAGAAGCCATGAGTACAAACCTAATAGCAGAAGAGATGCATCAGGCTTCTAAGAAGACTGGGGTAACCTGCACAGGTCAGCCATAGCTACAACCCTAACAGCGGTGATTTGGCTGCATCAGGCAGACAAGAAGACTGGAGTGACCTGCACAGGCTGGTTGTATGTTCAGACAAGAGCCTAAACTGGCTTCATTAGTTTGGATTTTTATATATCATAAGACATGGGAAGTGGCCTGCGTACTGGATTAAGTACTGGACTTGTAAGAACCAAAGAAGAAGACAGCAAAAACATATTTGAGTAAGGAACAATATTCTATAGACAGTTACATTTCAATGATTGATAGATGAGATATATATATATTTTGAAAATGAATGACATAAATGTATATATTTATTTATTTATTTATTTATTTATTTATTTATTTACAAGTATTTATATATCATCCTTCCATAAAAAGGGTAGTTTACAAAATAAATCATGTACAATAAACATTTACATAATCAAATTAAACATAAGGTAAAATGTAAATACATAACAAAAAAATTAGCCAGGCAGACTGGTTGGTCCAAGTGGTCCTTATCTGACATCATATTCATCTATGTAGAAGAAACATCAAGAGGTGCTTCTTTGCTGAGAGAGATGCCTGTAGTTGTCTACCAGAGGAGGTGATAAAGGCTCATGCTGAGGCAGAGTTTGGGCATACTTGGAACAGATATAGAGGGCAGTGGTGGAATCATGGTTGCCATGTAGGGTTGCCAATTGGCTCTGGATTTTCAGGACAGGTTGATCCAGTCCTGGTTTTACCCCATTGCATGCTGGGACTTATTCTGGTTTACCTATTGCATGCTCTCAGAAAATCAAGACTATAAGTACCTGCATGCAGGGGAGTAAAACCAGGACCGGATCAACCTGTCCTGAAAATCCAGAGCCAGTTGGCAATCCTGTTGGCATGTCCAACTGTTCTTGACAAAACAGCTTTCATATCAGGCAGAGGCCCAAGCAGCTTAGTTTTTCCTCTTATAGCTGATGATTCCACCCAACTGCCAGATTATTACTCCAGCAGTTGCAGTTTTAAACCCCTTTGCACCACCTGCTGATAAAATAGGGCTGCTCTCAGAAGCTCTACTGCAACTTGTTCCTATGGTTTCTTCCTGTCTTCCTGACTGCCTGGGTTCTCTCCTGTTCCTGTTGTGTTCATGTTTCCCTGCTTACTCAACTCATCTCCTTGTTCCTGTGGTGTGTTTCTGACTTCTTGTATTTTTGGAATGACTTAGATCCTAGCCTGTTTGGGGTCACACCTCAGCCTGATCAATTTCAGCACTGAAGAACCCTCCATTTTATTTAGTTTACAAACATATAGCCCACCTTAATTCCAATTCTAAGTGGGTAACAGACAGTACATCCATAAATAAAAACACATAAAACAATCCATAAAAGAAACAAACAACCTAAATAAAACTAAAAATAAGATAAAGCACAACATCATTTGGCACTCGGTAATTAGCCAGCCATATCTCAACAGTAATGGATTATTTTGATTTTAATGCATTGGACAAAGAACTCCATAAACAAGGGCGAACCACGCAGAATAGTCTGTCTAGATTCAGTAAGATAACTTTGCTTAAAAGATTAAATCACCAATATATTATGAAATGAGGACCTCATAACACGCACTGACTGATAGATTTTTAAAACAGCAATTCTGATCTCTGCTCATGCTTGGCTCCTCTCTTCTGACTGCTCCTTTTCTATGGTCTCAAGCACATTCTGGATTATTAGTTCCTCTAACCTATTGGCTGCCTACATTCTTACCAGTATCTGAGGAGTGCTGAGAGGTTGGGTAAAGGACATGGGGAGGGGGGTTGATGGTTTAGAATGAACTTGGTAATTTAGATGCTCATCTCCCCAAAACACAAAACCAGAGGAAGACAAGTGGGCAGACTGAATTGGTCATTATATTGGTCTAATACTATGTTGACCCTTGCCTTCATGAATTACAGAGCACCTTAGGGACAGTGTTGCAATATCTGAAATACTGTATCATTGTTACCTTCAGATTTCTTCAAAAAATATACTCAGGTAATGCAAAGAAAGGAAAAGAAATTAATGCAGAATGATAAATGTTTTTTAAAACACTGTAACCTCAGAAAGAAAATCCTGAGATATCAAGCCTTCATGGTAACTGCTGTGCTAAACAGTTAATAATAATTAATTTGGGGGTCTCTTCAAATGCAGCCACCTAGGTTTCCCTGTGAGAAGAAATCAAAGGGCTCACCTGGGAGTTGAACCCAGGACCTCTCACACCCAAAGCAAGAATCATACCGCTAGACCAATGAGCCATTGAATACCAAACCTTCTATATAGGGAAAAATAACTCTTGCTGTAGTTACACGCTGTTAGGTTATTTATTTATTTATTTATTTAGCATTTTTCTATACCGACTTTCCAATAACAGAATTATTGATCAATTCGGTTTACATTCTAAACAATAACAATGACAAGTAAATGTCTTACAATGAACAGGTCGAATTAACTTGGATTAAGATATATGGGGTTAATAACATAATTAAAAGATACGGTGCCTAATGTAGTCTAGATAAACAGGTGGTAGTATAATGTTATTAGATATTAGACTGCCAAAGAATATGTGAATTTCTAGAGAGGGTCTATATAGTTCTCTAGCGTGTTACTACGGAGGGGATCATTGGCAGGGATATTCCGCAAGTTGATGTTATGGGAAAGCTTGGTTGAATAACCAAGTCTTGAGTCATTTTTTAAATGTGGTGGAGCATTGCACTGATCTGAGATCTGACGGGAGAGTGTTCCAGATTTTAGGACCAGCTGTGGAGAAAGCTCTTTTACTTAATGCTGACTTCATCGGTGGGATTTGAAGGTTGTTTTTGTAGGCTTGTCTCACTGGTCTGGTAGAGGTGTGGAGTTGGAGAGGGAATTTGAGCTCGAGTGAGGTTCCATATTAGGAGCTACCACACAGGAAAAAGATCTAGGCATCATAGTGGATAATACTTTAAAATCGTCGGTTCAGTGTGCTGCAGCAGTCAAAAAAGCAAATGGAATGTTAGGAATTATTAGGAAGGGAATGGTTAATAAAACGGAAAATGTCATAATGCCTCTATATCACTCCATGGTGGCACCGCACCTTGAATACTGTGTACAATTCTGATCACCGCATCTCAAAAAAGATATAGTTGCGATGGAGAAGGTACAGAGAAGGGCAACCAAAATGCTAAAGGGGATGGAACAGCTCCCCTATGAGGAAAGGCTGAAGAGGTTAGGGCTGTTCAGCTTGGAGAAGAGATGGCTGAGGGGGGATATGATAGAGGTCTTTAAGATCATGAGAGATTTTGAATGAGTAGATGTGACTCGGTTATTTACACTTTCGAATAATAGAAGGAATAGGGGGCATTCCATGAAGTTAGCAAGTAGCACATTTAAGACTAATCAGAGAAAATTCTTTTTCACTCAACGCACAATAAAGCTCTGGAATTTGTTGCCAGAGGATGTGGTTAGTGCAGTTAGTGTAGCTGGGTTCAAAAAAGGTTTGGATAAGTTCTTGGAGGAGAATTCCATTAATGGCTATAATCAAGTTTACTTAGGGAATGGCCACTGCTATCAATTGCATCAGTAGCATGGGATCTTCTTAGTGTCTGGGTACTTGCCAGGTTCTTGTGGCCTGGTTTGGCCTCTGTTGGAAACAGATGGACCCTTGGTCTGAACCAGCATGGAAATTTCTTATGTTCCTATTATATTTATTTATTTAAAAACTTTTATATCCCGCATGTCATGTTCAATAGTTCACAGTGGTTTACAAATGTTGCATATATTCTTAATATGATATTCAGATAGTACAAATACACAATATTATTATTAAAAAAACAAACAATAAAATCAAAAGAGAGAAAAGCGAAGGAACCCATTTCATTCAGAAAGGCCTGTTTGAAGAGGTACGTTTTGAATGCTTTTTTTTTGCTTCTTTGATTTCTGTCTAAGCAATCCTCCACTTAACAAAGGGTTTGTTTACACCATCTGTATGAGATTTACTTGCAATGTGATGCTTTAAGAAATCTAATTACTATACATTCTCCCATGTTTTCTCTGTTGAAAATTCTCCTGTAACTTTGGCATCCCAATAATATAGGCAAACAATTCTGTTGGTTTCATCATATGGGGAAATTTTCTAAGTTCAACACACATCATGTTGTGATATTTTGATGTCATTGTTTCTAGGTCTCATTCAGCCTTTCCAATTTAAATGAATGCACCATTTGTTTGCACTTTAGGCCAATTCTAAACAGCGAGATATTTGGATGGATGTCTTATCATCTCCTTAACCATCAGAGGGCCATAAAAAAGGCACCAACAAAATACAAATATCCAGAACCAAGAAAGGTTACCCTAAGGGTTTACACTTCTTCAGGGGAGATGATGTCTCAAGCATCTTTATAAGCTGCAAGCATAACAATAATGTTGATAACTAAACAATGCCATTCAGTGTTCTAACTTGCAGTACATGAATGTCAGAAATAAAGAACAAGTTCAACATCTCTTAACTGTATGGAATATTTTTGTGCCCATAGCATGTCAAAAATTAAGATCCCTTCATATCTGATATACTGTCTGTATCTTGTTTTGTTGTACAGCAGAATAATTTTCAGTGACAAACAATTCCCTTAAAAAAAATAAAGGAACATTTTTAGAGAGGTGGCAGGCAGGGGAGTCACACAACACCTACATAAAAATATAGAAAAGACATTTTTCTGAAAACATATCTCCTGAACAGTAGATGTATTGCTTCTGACAGACATTTTAAACTCTTCTTGACAGACAGAGAAGAGATGGCTTGGTAGCGGTTTGGTGTGTATTTACCTTTGTGAAGCAGTTGTGCATCCTTCAGTTCCACTATCCTCCTTGACCAGAGTTGGGCAGACCAAAGTTGTTTGCTCAGGGGTCAGGGAAGGTCATGCGGGAAGTCAGTGCAGCAGGCAGCACAGTGGGCTAGTGGCAAAAGTCACAGGCGGGCAGTGGTGGCAGCAGGAGAGGAGACACATTGTTGAGGTGAGGTACTGGCTTTGCTTGGGGGAAGTTGAGTGTTTTGCCTGCAGCTCTACTGGGAGAGAGAGAGGTGCAAGTTAACAAGACCCAGGCTTCCCATGCAGCAGGGAGGACATTGTTGGGTCCTCCACATGGGTCACAGTCATGGCTCTTTCTCCAGTGATACAACACTGTAGGCAAGGCTCAAGGCTACATCATTGTTGATGAGGGACTTTACTTACAGTGCTGCAAACTGAAGAAGAAGAACAGTGAGCAGCCTAGAAGATATGACTCCAAGTCTAGGCTGCCTTGCACTTGCAGCGTGCATTTCTAAAAACAGACAACCTATCAGCAGATTAGATAAGATGCTGCAGTGGGAACAATCTGTTGTCTAGGCTGGTCAGGTGAGAAAGAACAGACATTGCGTTGGAGCAGGGGTACTCAAACTAGTCCTTGGGGCCTCCCCAGCCAGTCAGATTTTCAGGATATCTCTAATACATATGCATGAGATGTATTTGCATGCACTGCCTCCCATGTATGCATATTCATTAGGCATATCCTGAGAACTTGCCTGGCTTTGTATGACCAGAGGCCTGGCTTAGCTCCCCCGGATAAAAGGAAGAGGATCAAAATGTGGTCTGAGCGGGACTCCGAACCATTCTAGTGGCTGTGGAAAGCAAACATAGACCCCAAACCTTATTCACCTGACAGCAAGGAGCTTATGTGCATAATCTTTGCTGTGTGTACAGGGTTCTGAATATTTGTGCATGCGCACACACGCGCAGCTTAGAGAGATCAGTGGCCGGCACCATTTTGAAAATGAACCCAGTGGGGCAGAAGCGACTGGGGGAGTGTCACTCCTACCCCATTTTGATTACTGGAACCCCATGGATGGAGTGAGTGGGAGGATAGAAAATGACCCGGGTGAAATGTTATTGCTGTTAATTTGTATTTGGTATGGGAGGGCCTTTCCTTTCTTTTTTGTTTTTCTTTTATTGTCTATTTCCCCTTTGGTTTTCTTTTTGCTATGGTGTTTATTTCATTTCTAATTAATGAAATAAAATAAACATCAAATGAAACAAAAAACAAAAAAAGTGAAAAATGAAAATTGTTTCTGTTCACAGGTTTCACTTTCTAAATCATATAGCTCTTAGATCACAAGATTTGACCTACATTAACAAACGTTTGTCTGGAAACTAGTTTTTTAAATCAGATGTATTTAATTTCTCCCATCATATTTGTGTCATATTTTGTTTCTAATTCCTTATGTTACCAAGGCCTTAATTCAACCCCTTGGTTTTTAGCCTCTGGATGGAGAATACCTGGGGATATTCAGATCTTGACAAACTGCAGCTGTGATAGAAGAGGATATTTGGTAGACAAGTAGAGTGGTCTAAAAAGATATTAAATTGCACTGAAGCCCTCAGATCTACCCGTGAACTGTCCTAAAAAAGGTTATTCATCCGAACACCTTCAAGTTTTATGTATTTATTCATGCCAGGGACTAGCATATGGACTAGAGCTCTGCTGCAGACACATAGATCGTAGTGATAACTTATTTTTTCTCTCAATGCAAAAATTACAAGCATATGTAAAACAGCTGCTGCTATTTTACACTATCACACGCCATGAAAGGGAAATGAGATAGAAATGTGAACCAACAATATCTGCAATGTAAAAATTACTGACAGCAATTTCTTATGGTCAAAGTTACTTGTAAACAGGCAGTACCCATTTCTTAGTAGCAGATCAGAGCACTTGCCTTTTTAAAACCGCTTGACCAAATCTTATATTCTCACTGTGCCACCCCAGAAACCTGCCTAACACCATCAACTACCTTCCCTGCTATCTTACATTATGTTCACATCTCTCTCTCTCTTGCTCTCTTTCTCTCACACACACATATTATAAAAATTGGCTACCCGCACGCACAAGCGTGCTTGATTCCATATTGGCGTGCGCATCTGCACGCGAGGGCAGATTTGCGTGGGGAAGGGGGGGATTTTGTTTTAATGCATACCGTGATGATATTGGGCCTTCCCCAGTTCCCTAACCACCTACCTATCCCTCCTCCCTCTTCCCCTCTCCTCCCCTACCTCTAAATACCCCCCTAACTACCATTTTTTTATTTGTAGGCTACTTACTCGCTCTCCGGAGCAGTAGCAGCTTCCACGCTCCGGCCGGCTGCTGGTGCATGGTTCAGTGGGACAACGCCTAATCGTGCTACCCGTGCAGCCCCCCAGCCCCTGTCCTTGGTCTGCCTCTTTTTAAAGACCCAGCACTTCTGTGCATATGGGTAGATATTAGAGATGTGAATCGTGTCCTCGATCGTCTTAACGATCGATTTCGGCTGGGAGGGGGAGGGAATCATATTGTTGCCGTTTGGGTGTGTAAACTATCGTGAAAAATCGTTAAAATCGTGAGCCGGCACACTAAACCCCCCTAAAACCCACCCGACCCTTTAAATTAAATCCCCCACCCTCCCGAACCCCCCCTCAATGCTTTAAATTACCTGGGGATCCGGCGGTGGTCCAGAACAGCGGCGGTCCAGAACGGCCCCCTCAATAGAATCGTGTTGTCTTCAGCCGGCGCCATTTTTCAAAATGGCCGACGCAAAATGGTGGCGGCCATAGACAAAAACGATTCGACGCAGGAGGTCGTTCCGGACCCCCGCTGGACTTTTGGCAAGTCTTGTGGGGGTCAGGAGGCCCCCCCAAGCTGGCCAAAATTTTCCTGGGAGTCCAGCGGGGTTCCGGGAGCGATTTCTTGCCGCGAATCGTTTTCGTACGGAAAATGGCGCCGGCAGGAGATCGACTGCAGGAGGTCGTTCAGCGGCGGTCCGGAACCCCTGCTGAACGACCTCCTGCAGTCGATCTCCTGCCGGCGCCATTTTCCGTACGAAAACGATTCGCGGCAAGAAATCGCTCCCGGAACCCCGCTGGACTCCCAGGAAAATTTTGGCCAGCTTGGGGGGGCCTCCTGACCCCCACAAGACTTGCCAAAAGTCCAGCGGGGGTCCGGAACGACCTCCTGCATCGAATCGTTTTTGTCTATGGCCGCCGCCATTTTGCGGCGGCCATTTTGAAAAATGGCGCCGGCTGAAGACAACACAATTCTATTGAGGGGGCCGTTCCGGACCGCCGCCATTCTGGACCACCGCCGGATCCCCAGGTAATTTAAAGCATTGGGGGGGGGGTTCGGGAGGGTGGGGGATTTAATTTAAAGGGTCGGGGGGGGGTTTTAGGGGGTTTTAGTGTGCCGGTTTTCCTGCCCTCCCCCTTCCCCCGATTTACGATTTTTTAACGATAAATCGGGGGAATTGGTATTGTATCGTGGCCCTAACGATTTTTTGACGATTTAAAATATATCGGACGATATTTTAAATCGTCAAAAAACGATTCACATCCCTAGTAGATATGCACGTGATTGGGCTGCTTTGAAAATGCGCTCGGCACGCGTACAGCACAGCCAAAAGCATATCTCCTGGGCTTTGTGCATGCCGGGCTTTTAAAATTGACCCCACTCTATGCACATAAAACCGATGTGTACATACTGTGTGGTCATGATCAGACATAGTCTTAAATAGAACAGCTCAAAAGAATACTCAAACCTTATGCATAGCAAAACATAAATTCCATAAAAGGCAGGATGATTTTGGAATGCCTCACAAACGACTCATTCCCTGCAGGAATTTCACTTACATGATGCTGCAGAGATTAGTGGAGCAGCAGACACCCCATCCTCATCTGTCTCAAGAAATGAAGATAGGTGTGTTGTTGTTAGCTTTTTGTTTCTACTGGGGTGTTTGTTTTTCCCGGAAAATGTGATTTTTTTTTTTAAATACAGGTTAATCCTTCCCCTCTAACCTGCTTTATGGTTCTTCGTTTTCTTTTATCACTGCACAATGTAAACCTAGTTCTACCACCCTGTTTGTTTGTTGGTTAGACTGGGGAGTTTTGTCCAAAAATAAAAATGTGAAAAAGACAAAACATACAAGTTTCTCCTCTCCTTCCTCCTTTTGATTGCTTCTTCATTTTCTTCTACCACTCTACAATCCCAGTCTAGTTTTACTACCCTGTTTGTTGGTTAGATGGGGGTTTTGTCCCCAGAGAAAATATTGAAAGAGACCAAAAATACAATTTTGTCCTCCCCATCCTCCTGTTGTAAAGGTACTACTTTTGTTCTACTCCTCCACAATCCTTGCTTGGTTCTCCCACTCTGTTTGTTTGTTGCTTATACTGGGGTGTTTTGTCCACAAAAAGCCTCAATCTGAACAAAGAAATAGAGGCAGAAGCCAATTACAACAGAAATCCAAAATGCCACCCAACAGCAAGATCAAGCTCAAGTAAACATAGAAACATAGAAATGACGGCAGAAAAAGACCAATCGGCCCATTCAGTCTGCCCAGCAAGCTCCCACACTTATTTTCCCATACTTATCTGTTTCACAGACCACCAAGTTCAGGGCTCTTGTTGGTAACTGTTTGATTCAAATTTCCTGCCACCCCCTGCCATTGATGCAGAGAGTAATGTTGGAATTGCATCAAAGGTGAGCATAAGGCTTAATGGTTACGGGTAGTAACCACCGCATCAAGCAAGTTACCCCATTGTTGTTTACGCAGACTGCACAGATCCATGCCTTATTGGATGTGGTCTGAATGTAAATCCTCTTTTCCATATTTTTCCCCTGCCGTTGAAGCAGAGAGCATGCTGTATATGCATTCAAAGTAAAGTATCAGGCTTAATTGGTTTAGGCTAGTAACCGCCGCAATAAGCAAGCTACCCCCACGCTTATTCGTTTACCCAGACTGTGTAGTTCAGTCCTTGTTGGTTGTTGTCTGAATGCAAATCCTCTTTTCCACATTTCCCCTTGCCGTTGAAGCAGAGAGCAATGTTGGAGTTGCATTAACCGTGTGAAGGGTTTTTGAGTATGGGTAGTAATTACCAGATAGTAGCCTCCATTCCAGCAAGCCACCCCCATGGCTCTACTCTTCATTCCCATCCTCTAGCCTTTAAGGATCCACAGTATTTATCCCATGCCCCTTTGAAATCCTTCACAGTTTTAGTCCTCACCACTTCCTCCAGAAGGGCATTCCAGGCATCCACCACACTCTCTGTGAAGAAATACTTCCTGACATTGGTTCTGAGTCTTCCTCCCTGGAGTTTCACAAGCTCATGTTACAAAACTTATACTGATAACAGATGATTGTCTTGTACTAAATCTGACTTGTGGAAAGTAATCCAACAGGAAGAGAGACATTTCCCATGCCGTCCTGCCTTGCTGCTATTTCCCTGCCTTTATCCTTCATGTTAGAAGTCTTTCTTCCACTCAGCATCACTTCTGCTACCACTTTGCTTCCTGCTAGCTCCTCATGTTTCACCCTGGGAGGTTCATGCTGTTGATATGCCCAACTGCCATCCTGTTATGTACCGGCATGGACGTTTTGGTGACTATGTTGTTTGCTGTTTGGCTCTTAGCTTACTTCTCCTACCCTGTTATGAGGTGAATTAGCAGCAGGAAAATAGTGAAGTTGCTCCTCCCACCCCATCTCTTTTTTGGTTTATCAAATTGCAAGGCCTTTCTAAATCTTTGTACTGTTTGACATTCACCTCACTCCTCACTTTTCATGTAGATTCTCTGCATCGGAAAATGCACACCAGCTCTCAAGCTTAAATGCAGTTGTAAGGCCTTGCTCACATATTTTGCCCATTTGAAAACAGTATTAGAAAGACTCAGGATCAGAAATAATCTCAGATAAACGTTGCAGTCCCTAAGAATGCTACATTTCCTGTCTACAGAGGTATTTCCCAAATGCTATATAAACTGACTCAACCTCACAGCTTTGGTGCCATTTATTTGCACTTAAAAAAACAATGCTTCAAAAGCAACTGTACTAGGGAAGGTTGGTGTACAAATATAGTCAACAAAGTAAATGATCACAGTTGAAGACCAAATGGTCCATTCAGTATGCCTTGCAATTTGCTTTTGGTAATAACTGCCACTCCATGCAAGGTTTCCTCTTGTGTTCTGTTAAGGGTAGTAACTACCGCTCCATGCAGGTCACCCCCATGCAGAAGTGTTACACCTCAAGCTAACTCATTTCTTTGTAAACCCCTGGCCTAAAATGAATCTCTCTCAGTTGCACTGCCATGTTTATATGGCCAAAGCTATAGGGTTTCCTAAAATTATTTAAATTTAGAGATTTCCAGATAATTTATTATGAAAAAAATTAATGCAAAGAACATTTTTTAAAGTAAAGAATATATAATTTCTTTTATCTTAGCTGGTAGTATTCAAATAAATTGCACTGAATCTGTCAATGTGAATTTGAACACAAGTAGTTTGCAGAAATATTATAATAAGCTCTTAACAAAACAGATAATATTCATCAAATACTCTCTATACCTTTTAAGGTAAATACTCAAGATTAAAATTAGAAACCGTTCCTTCATAGAAATTCATCAGATAATTATAATGATTTTTTACTTGTTATTTGAATTATTGTGTAACTCTTTTGAATTTTCATTGAAGAATTGATTCTTTGTGTTTCACTTATACTTTTCAGGTGGAACACTGTTCAGAAGACAAGGTAAGCATTATGACCAAAAATTTTAATTGGTAAATTCCATTTTTCTAAATATATTACCTAGCTATATGTGTTTTTCTCTTCTGTTTTCTCAGTTTAATTATGTCATGTATACTTTTTATTACCATGTACTTTGTATTTAATCAGTTCAGGTTGTGTGCCAGTTGCAGAGTGGGTATGAGAGTTGTGCAAAAACTCTGCCCAGGGGAGCAGGGATGCCCAGTTGTCTTGTCTACTGCTTACGAAGGAGCAGAAAAAGTTCTTCAAAGTTCGATTGGTGTGCTCAGCTTGTCCATTGTCCTGTGGATGTTATGCAGAGGTGAAGTTGAGTTGGACACCGAACTTCTTACATAGCAATTGCCAAAAGTTCGCCATAAACTGAGCTCCACGATCGGAGGCTATGTGCTGCGGAAGCCCATGAAGGTGAAAAATGTGTTGTATAAAAAGCTGGGCCAGTTCTGGGGCTGAAGGGAGCTTGGGAAGAGGGGTAAAGTGGGCCATCTTTGAGAACCTATCGACGACTACCCAGATGACGTAGTGGCCACTTGATGGGGGCAGGTCTATAACGAAGTTCATCGAGAGATGGGTCCATGGCTCCTTTGGAATGGGCAAGGCATGCAGGAGGCCCCAAAGGACGTCCGGGCAAAGGCTTCTGTTGGGTACAAGTCAGGCAGGAATTGACGGAGGCCCTGGCATCTTGTTCCATCTGCAGCCACCAGTAGTACCACCACAGTAAGTCCAATATACATGCTCTTCCTGGATGCCCAGTGGTGAAGGAATCATAGGCCCAGGCTAGAACTTTCTGTCTGAGGCGGAGAAGCACCACCTTTTTCCCCAGTGGGACAGTCTGGATGGCGGCCAGGAGGACTTTCGCAGGGTCGATGATATACTGGGGAGTCATTGGTGCATCTTCCGTTTCAAAGGCCCTGGACAGGGTGTCAGCCCGGGCATTATTGGAGGCCGGTCTATAACGGATGGTAAAGTTGAACTGGGTAAAGAATAGCAACCAGCGAGTCTGCTGGGATTTAACCATTGGGCGCGGCTGAGGTATTCTAAGTTCTTATGGTCCGTAAAGACCGTGATGGGGTTCTGTGCCTAGGCCTTGGCAACTGGACCCAACCCTGGCTTAGCCCCAGGATTGGACCCAGGCCTAGGGATAGATTTCAGCAACTGAGACCTTATCTTGGGCCAGGTCCCAGCATCAGGTCCAGGACTAGGAATAGATCTTGGAGTCAGTAATTGAACATGGGCTTGAGCAGACCCAGATGTCAGACTCTGGCCTAGGTCTCAGTGATCAGGATCTGGCCTAAGACCTGGTCTCTGTCTTGGGCTTATGCCCAATTCCAAGCTTTGACAATGGGACCCTACCTTGGCTGGGTTCTGTACTGGGTGTGGCGCTAGGCCTCAGCAATTGGAACCCAGCCTTCAGCCAGGTCCTGGCATCAGAGCTAGGTCTAGTGACTTGTCCTGGCCTCGGGCTAGGCCCTAGTGATGTGTCTTGGCCTCAGGCTTGGATCTGGCATCATATCCGTGCCTTTGCCAAGGTTTGATCCATGTCAACAGGATCTGACCTCCAGCTGGACTCCAGGGATGGGACTAAACTGAGGTCTGGTCCTGCCAAAGGCCCATTTATTTTTCAATGAACAAATATAAAAATACATGAAAAGTTTTGTGTATTTTTGTCCAAGGCCTATTTTCTGTTCATATTAGTCATACAAACTGAAAATGGCCTCATTCATTTTATTTTTCACATTCATTCAAAATGCATGCACATCCCTAACATTTATCCACAAAGCAACCCTACATTCAAACCAAATTCAGAGAGATACCTTGTGATTGATAATCATTTTGTTTTGTGCATGCTTGAAAATACAAGGATAGCTTTGCAGTTTGATACTACTGAAAATTTACCCCATAGAGTCTAATGTCACATTTTAAGGGGCTTTTAATGGAGATTAAATATTATCTGCCAGAAAGTTATCTGGTGACTCAAGAATAAAATAAATCTCATTTTTTCTCAGTGTGGCAATATCTCAGAAGAACTGTGTGTGTGTGTGTATGTGTGTCCCTCTAATAACTTTTGACAGGAGTTGGGTGGCACCTTAAAGATTAACCAATTTATTGAAGCATGAGTTTTTGAGAACAAAAGGTTTATAATCTAGCCAGTACACATACACCAGCCCCAGACCCCCCCCCACCCAGTATTCCTTCTTTATCCCCCCCTGTCCATGCCAGCAGGGGGGGGGGGGAGGGGAAGATTTACAATTTCATTGGTAATGGGATTGGCGGGCCAGGACATATAACCATACTTTACAGGATTTGAGGTATGGCAGATGCAAGGCCAACAGGGCCTCAGCTTTAATTTGTGAAAGGGAAGTAGAGAAACAGGCCGCAGGCCCCTTTATATGTTTTTTTTTTCCTTTTACTGATCTTTACTTAACCAGTTATCTTTGAAGATATCCAGTTAAGGAACTAGTTATCCAGCCATACAAGGAAGCAAAATTTCAAAATCTAATCTGCTATATTCAAACATAGCCATTTAGGTTTTTTAGTTATTTGGCTATATCTGGATAACTTTAAACCAGTATATTCTGCCGGACATTTATTCTGCTGAATATATGGGGCAAGTAATCCGGCTAACTTTAGCCGGATAACTTGTCTACTACCCAGCCTGTTCAATATGGACCTCTTTGTTTTCAGATGAGTCCTCAATTGGACTCAAGTAAAACATTATCAGGTTCATTCCAAAATAATCAGGTTTGTTGTAAAGGATATTTTTTTTATATGCAAACACCATGGAAATATCAATGATATATCTTTATGTGATTTATGTTGCTGTGGATGCTGATCCTTCTTCAGGTCCAGGCCCCTGCTCCCACCCTTCCTCCTTGCCTCTCTCCATGCAATATGGATGGACAAAATCTGACCCCCAAGTCTCTGCCCACCTCTCTTCCCCAAATACTTCCTCAAGCCCTCCAATCCCCAAGAATTCCCCCTCCGCATTCATCATGCTGAGCTAGAAATAGGACTTCCTCTTACCTGCTTCCATTGTGTCATTCAGCATTGGTCTGACCATGCAACAGCAGCTAAAGGTTCACCCACTAGGGAATTTACTCACCTGCATGCAGGAACTTATAGTCTTGCTTTTCTCAGGGAATGCAATATGGAAATCAGAATAAATCCCAGCATGAAATGGGATAAAACCAGGACCGAGCCAACCTATCCTGAAAATCTGGAGCCAGTTGGCAACCCTACCACCTGCAGATCCTACATCACAGCATCCACAGGCTATTTCTTCAGCTACGGAAAATGATTCTGGATACATGTTTTGGAGTATGCAGCCTATAACAAATAGAGATGTGCATTCGATTTTCCCAAATTAGATAATTACAACAAAATTGTGTAATTCAGCATGGTTCTGGGGCAACGAAAACCGAAAATAATTTTTCCGAAATTTCAGAAAAATCCATATTTCGGGTTAGTGTGCGCTAACGGGAATTAGCGCGTGCTAATTTTAAAACATTAGTGCACGCTAACAGGAGTTAGCACACACTAACTCGAAAATTGGGGGCCCATGAAAAAAAAGCCCCGAACTGCGGGAAAAGTAAAGTTTCCCGCAGGGGCCCAAAAATGAAGCCTGAAACAAAAAAAAAAAAAACAAAACAATGCACATCTCTAATAACAAACACTTTGGGGCGGATTTTAAGAGCCCTGCTCGCCTAAATCCGCCCAAATCCGGGTGGATTTAGGCGAGCAGGGCCCTGCGCGCCGGTGAGCCTATTTTACATAGGCCTACCGGCACGCGCAGAGCCCCGGGACTCGTGTAAGTCCCGGGGTTTTCTGAGGGGGGCGTGTCGGGGGCGGGCCCGGTCGGCGCGGCGTTTCGGGGGCGTGTCGGGAGCGTTTCGGGGGCGGGTCCGGGGGCGTGGTTACGGCCTGGGGCGGTCCGGGGGCGTGGCCGCGCCCTCCGGACCCGCCCCCAGGTCGCGTCCCAGCATGCTAGCGGCCCGCTGGGATTTACGCCTCCCTCTGGGAGGCGTAAATCCCCCGACAAAGGTAAGGATGGGGTTTAGACAGGGCCGGGCGGGTGGGTTAGGTAGGGGAAGGGAGGGGAAGGTGAGGGGAGGGCAAAAGAAAGTTCCCTCCGAGGCCACTCCGATTTCGGAGCGGCCTCGGAGGGAACGGAGGTAGGCTGCGCGGCTCGGCGCAAGCCGGCTATACAGAATCCATAGCCTTGCGCGCGCCGATCCCGGATTTTAGCGGATACGCGCGGCTCCGCGCGTATCTACTAAAATCCCGCATACTTTTGCTTGCGCCTGATGCGCCAGCAAAAGTACGCCTATTCGCGCGGTCTGAAAATCTACCCATTTGTGCATTATAGGCCTTATTCAGTAAGGGGTAGATGTTTAAATGATTACGTGTGTAATATACACGCATAACCCTCGAAACCTACCCCTGCGCGCGACAAGCCTATTGTGCATAGGCTCAGCAGTGGGCGGAAGCCCCGGGATGCGCGTATGTCCCGAAGCTTTAAAAAATGGGCGGTCTGGGGGAGGGGCTGGGGCGGGGCGGTGGTCTGGGGACCGTCCAGGGGCAGTCCCGAGTCCTCCAGCACAGCAGCTGTGCCAGAGGTTTGTGTGCCAGCAGCCAGCCGGTAGGTGTAACTCGGCGAAATAAGGTAGGGGGGGGATATAGGTAGGACTGGGCGGTGGGTTAGATAGGGGAAGGGAGGGAAAGGTTGGGGGGAGCTAAAAAAAAGTTCCCTCCAAGGCCACTGATTTCGGAGTGGCCTTGGAGGGAACTGGGAAAGCCATCGGGGCTCCCCATGGGCTCGGCGCGCGCAAGGTGCACGAGTGTGCACCCCCTTGTGCGTCGACTCCGGATTTTATAACATGCGTGCGCGGCAGCGCACGCATGTTATAAAATTGGGTGTACATTTGTGCGCACCGGGCAGTGTGTACAAATGTACCCCGCACGCGTAGGATTTAAAATCGGCCCCTAAGGGCCAGATTTTTAAACCTACGCGCGGGTGTAGATTTGTGCGCACAACATGGCACGCACAAATCTATGCCTGATTTAATAACTTGTGCACGAAGTTGCGTGCATGTTATAAAATCCAGGGTCGGCGCGCAAGGGGGGTGCACACTTGTGCACCTTGTGCGTGCCGAACCCTAAGGGAGCCCCGATGGCTTTCCCTGTTCCGTCCGAGGTTGCTCTGAAATCGGAGCGGCCTCGGAGGTAACTTTCCTTCCGCCCCCCAGCCCTATCTAACCTCCCCCGACCTTTGTTGATGAAGTTGCGCCTGCCTCTGTGCAGGCGTAGGCTGCGCGTGCCAGCACAACCGCTGTGCCGCAGGCCTCGGTCCTGCCCCCGCCCTGCCCGCCCACTCCCCTCCCATTTTTTCAAGCCCCGGGACATACGTGCATCCCAGGGCTTGCATGCATCGCCGGGCCTATGGAAAATAGGCTCGGCGCACGCAGGAGTGGGTTTTCGGGGTTATACGCGAAATGTACGCGTAATATACGCGTGTAACCCTTTGAAAATCCGCCCCTAAGGCTTTTCTCTCATTTTCTCTCTGTAGTGGTGAAAGTGGTGGTGGTAGTGGGGGAACTTAGTAAGTCACAGTCAGAAGTATGAGTATGAGAGGTATGCCAGTAAGTTTTAGAGAAAGGGAGTAAAGTAATGATTGAAAGGAAATGGAGGTTTAGATTTGAATATAAGAGATGGTATGAATGTTCTGTTATGTAAAAGGCATTAGATTGGTCTAAACCAATTTTTAAAAGCTTAAATTTACTATCACTGACAGGAAATGCTGCCCTGACCTTTAAAAAAAATGCATTTCTTTGTATTAAAAAACAATTAGACTTTTAAAAATAGAGGGGGGGGGGATACAATATTGGGGGTGTTTATCTGATATATTAAAAGAAAATGGTTCATTCTAGTTAGCTTTTCTATTTTTCTATAAATTAAATTATTTGTTTTCATAATAAGTAATGCAAGTTGTGTGACTGTATTAGTGCTCTGGTCCAGAGTTATGTCAGCCTTAGGAAGGACAAAATATATTCAGGTCTGAAGCTTTCCAGTGGCGAATAATAGGTACAAATATATTTAGGTGACTTAGGCTTGTCTGTGGATGGAGACAAGAGCATAAACGGAGCATCTATAGCATAATGTTTCTTTCATTTCTCCTATACACTTCAAATATCTTTTTTATTCAGGTCTTGAATATTTTTTCTTTTTTTCTTTTGTGAATATTTCATGAACATCTCTTGTTATATCAGTTGCTATTTGACAAAACTCACTTCTTTCCCACTATTTGGTATCCAGAAACCAATAAGATTTTGGGTAAATTGAACCGTTAGTTGTAAATTTATAGTTATCTTAAGTTTTGCCAAACATGAAAGAAAAAAAGTTACAACATTTCTAACATGGAAAATTTTAATGCAATATGTATTTGTATGTGAGTCTCAACTACTCTTGGACCCAATAGTCTATCACAAAACATTTCATGGGGGGGAAAATTACTGACATCAATGTTGATAAATGGAAAGGAAACAGTCCTCTCTCTCTATATTGCCATAATGCACAATGCAATGCCTGTTTGGTTAGAATACATATTAGCAACAGCCCATGGATTTTTTACAATCATGTTTTATTTATAATTACTCTTCAGTGTTTCATGGGAATTTAATTAGAAAATGAGGTGTGAAAGCAAGCAGAGGCTCAGAAAACATAATTGTTTATAGTCTCAGCTGCCACATGCATACAAAATATAGCCAGCAGCATGAAAGTGGCAAGATATTTACTACCAAGTGGAAAAGTATTACTTTAAACAATAGGAATTTGATTTTGTTTGAAACAAAATAGTAAAATACAATAAATGAGTCCATTCTTGTTTCATTCAATGACCCCTGAAACAAATGGGGGTGCCCATGATATTAATGAAAATTTTTGTCTCATTTGTTTGTTGCCCATTCAAGTCTATGGCTAAATTGAGCAAACAGTGGGTGCAGGCAGGGACCAACTAATAACTATAGCAACCAACTCTTGCCTGTGTGACATAGCAACCTCCTTGGAGACAAGGTGAGACAAGTTGTCAAGGAGACTGGATGGACCATAAATTATGGTGAACCATCTTTTTAACTAGTCTATAGCTGCCATATGGTTCAAGGGATGCTGACATCATCCACTGAAAGGTCTGAGAATATGCAAACAAATTCCGTTTGCTCTCAGGTCGGTGCGCACAAGGGGGTCCACAATTGTGCACCTTGCGCTTGCTGAGCCGCACTGCCTTCCTCTGTTCCCTTCCCCCTAGCCTGACCTTCCCACCCCTTCCCCTAACCTCCCCCCACCCCCTAGCCCTACTCTAACCACCCCCAAAAGTTTCATCCTACCTTTTGCGCCTGCCTCTGGGCAGGTGCAAGTTACACGCGCCAGCAGGCTGCCGGCACGTGATCCCTCGACACAGCGGCAATGGCCGCTGTTTTGCAGGCCTCTGGCCCCCCACCCCGCTCCACCCATGCCCCACCCCTTTTGTAAAGCCCCGGGACTTACACACATCCCGGGGCTTTAAGTGCGCCGCTGGGCCTTTTTAAAATAGGCCCGGCGCGCTTAAGGCCGGTTATACGCGTAAATTCTCCAGATTTACGCGCGTAACCTTTTGAAAATCCGGCCCTTAGATTTTACAAAGACAAGTTGTGCATTCAGAAACTTTCTTAGAGTGGGAAAAAGCTTTTAAAAAGAAGACATTGACATTGATAAAGGGCATTTTCTGATCTTCTCTGCTACAGTAGTGGTCTATCACTCACTGTGACAGAAAGAGAGAAGCAGTAGCACTGCTCCAGTGCCAGAATCAGCCCAGAGGATACAGAGAAGAGATTGTGCTTGACATCCCTGATCTAGAATCACTTTAATTTGAGGGAGAATCTGTATTTTGCTCAGTATATTCACTTAAGTAAGGCTATCAATCAAAGAAAGTTATTGGTGTATCTGAAAAATGCTGGCATGCAGAAGCAGCACCTGCTAGCATTGGCATCAAGGGAGGATGGCAGTAATAGCCTAGGAATCCCCTCTGCCATGCAAAGCAAAAGCCATAGAAAAGGAATTCAAAAATTGAAGATGTTTACTAAATCTGTTCCCACGGCTCCTTTCACCAGCCATTTGGCAAGCCAACAGCCTCCTGCCATGTGTCTGCTGTGGCAACCCACCATAGAGGAAATGGGGTATTGTTCTGGATCACTGTCCAGGGCAAGAGTCGAGCAGCATCAAAAGTAGTAATAAGGTGCAGAGGGTAAATGATTGCCCTGGATGACCAGACCCTGCAAATAAGTGGAAAGCTTGGCCTTTAAGCATGTGCTACGTTTGTAGGGCCCTCAAATACAAAGTGCCATTCAGGGCTACATTTAGTAGGCAGGTTACCCCTACTTTATACAGCAAGTGCTGTAGTTGCATGCTGGCTCAGCTGACTAAGCAGAGGGAATTTCACTAGTGACATCTGGACCAGTGCAAACACTATGCATGCTTAACTCTTCCTGACAACAAACTGATGGGAGGTAGCTGAGGCAGGGGCAGGCAGCATCTACAGCAGGGACTGAGCATCAGGGTGCAGGTGGATTGTGCTTCACACCCAGTTAATGGATAGCCCTCATACAACACGCAATATCCTATCAGACTGAAAAAAAAAGATGCTGGAGGGTTGGCAGCTAGCCTGAAGTTGCAAGTCTTCAGGCAGGTTTTTTGTTTTTTTTTATTGGTGACAGACAGTGGTATAAGTATGAAAGATGAGAGGCTTTCAGAGGATCCATTACTTTACACAGTTGCTGCACCTGGTCGTGAGGGATCCCCTGGGGTTGGGGCCCAAGAACTATGGGATTCCAATCCTGAAAGATCTGATAGAATATGAAAGGCAAATAATGGGGAATTTTCAACAAAGTGTGAAAAGTCAGCAGCTTCTTCATGAGAAGCAGGATGTATTTTGGATGCCTCATAAGCATCTGACTCAAAATGATGGCACCCATTGGAATTCCACTATCTCATGCTGCAGAGGTTAGTGGAGCAGCAGATATGCCTTCATGATCTGTCTCTGGAAACAGAAATATATATGGATCACTCCCAGAGACATCATGATTGGGTAGTAATGAGAAGCCCATCAAGGATGCCATGGAGGAGATTAGTTCTAGAAGCACCATCCTAGATGAGGTCATCTCCATTGTAAAGGTTTTCATGAGCAATAGTGAATGGAAGCAGAGGTTTTGCAATTTGTGGACTCCTTGCAAAAGCAGGTACAATTGAAAGTTTTTTACATATTTTGTAGATTCCACCTCATATGAGTTATTGCCCTGAAGCAGCAGTATTGCGAAACGCTGGCCATCATCGTTGGTGTGGCGGTTCAGCACAGTAAAATATTTTGGGGGAAATTAAGAAGATATCATAAGATACACTTTGACAAATTTTAAGAAAAAAACTAAAATCATAACTTAAAAATAATTTTGCATTAAATAAAATTTTGGTTAGCTTTGGAGGGTTTTGACCTGTGATTAAAACATCTGAGGTAAGTTTAAATTCAACTTGCTGGATTCTGAGGTCTTTTCCCTCTTATTAAAAAAAAAAGGTGCTGCTTCTCCACTGGTGTGAGGTGGAACCGCCATCTTTCTGGACCTGGCGTATCCACTTTCATAGACTCATGCAGATGGAACAGCTCGCGGCCCGTGGCTCACCTAAACGGAGGAAACTATTTCTGCAAACTTGGGAGCCTTACATCCAAGTCTTGCCTCCTAGAGCTAGAAGTTTGGTTCTTAATACTTGTTACTGAATACTTGAAGAGTTAATGGCGATCACACATGGTTTTCTACGGTCTCTTGGGGAGGGGGGGGGGGAAGGGGCACTTGGGACCTTGGGGGGGAGGATGGGTAGCATTGCGAATGTTCCTATCCTGTTTGTGAATCACCCAATAAAAAACAGTGATTACAAAAAAAAAAAAAAAAAATGTGTTTCAGCAAATGGTGAATTAGTTGATTCATAGAGATTTTGGTGGGTGCTTTTTGAATATTGTGTAACAATGGAAAAACAGAACTACCATGCCCCATAAAACAAATAAATTATAATAGTAAAACCATACTAATAAAAGAATATTTTAAATTGACTGACAAATGTAATAACTTCTATTAAAGATATATCCATTGTTTTTAATTTCCCAAGCACCAACAAAATATTTCAAAATAGCATATATATCAAATAACAACCAATAATTAGAGCTAAGGTTAAAAGGAAGTCCATGCTGTCCATACCTGGCAACTCTTTTTCCAGTCACCTTGAGATTGTCGAAGTTAGCAAGTTACACATTTAAAACAAATCAGAGAAAATTCTTTTTCACTCAATGCACTTTTAAGCTCTAGAATTAATTGCCAGAGGATGTGTTTAAGGCATTCAGTGGAGTTGGGTTTAAAAAAGTTGTGGATAGGTTTCTGCAATTAATCATGTTGACTTAAGGAACATTACCAGCATCAGTAGCATGCAATTTATTTAATGATTAGGTAATCTGGATTGGCCACTGTTGGAAAAAGCTGTTGGACTTAATAGACCCTCTGTCTGATCCAGTAAGACAACTTCTTATGTTCTCATGTTTTTATGCATAATGGGGGTAATTTTCAAAATGAATTAGACATGTAAATATAACTACTATTGTAGCAATTTTCAAAAGAAATATATATGTATAAAGTGCACTTACAAGGGCAAATCCAAGGATAATTCAATGACATAAAGGGGTATATTTTTAAAAAATGCGCGTTCGCGTACTTTTGTTGGCGCACCAGTCGCAAACAAAAGTATGCTGGATTTTATAAGATATGCTCGTAGCCGCGCGTATCTTATAAAATCCTGGATCGGCGCGTGCAAGGCTGCCGATTTTGGGCAGCCGGTGCGCGCCGAGCCGCGCAGCCTGCCTCCGTTTCCTCCGAGGCGGCTCCGAAATCAGAGCGGCCTCGGAGGGAACTCTCTTTCGCCCTCCCCTCACCTTCCCCTCCCTTCCTCTACCTAACCCACCCCCCCGGCCCTATCTAAACCACCCCCCTACCTTTGTCCACGGATTTACGCCTCCTGGAGGGAGACGTAAATCCACGCGCGCCAGTGGGCCGCTGGCGCGCCGAGATGCGACCCGGGGGCAGTTCCGGAGGGTGCGGCCACACCCCCGGACCGCCCCGGGCCGAAACCACGCCCCTGGGCCCGCCCCCAAAACGCCGCATCCCGCCCCCAAAACGCCACGCCGATCGGCCCCGCCCCCGACACACCCCCGACTGAAAACCCTGGGACTTACGCGAGTCCCGGGGATCTGCGCGCACCGGCGGCCTATCGAAAATAGGCGTGCCGGAGCGCAAGGCCCTGCTCGCGTAAATCTGGGCAGATTTACGCGAGCAGGGCTTTTAAAATCCGCCCCATAGTGTAGCAATTTTAAAAAGCCAACTTACATGGTTTAGCTGCATTTACACATATAAAATTTATTTTTAAACATGTAAATGTTTTTGAAAATCAGGTCCAATATGAATAATCATAAGTATAGGTATAATATTAACATATAGGGCCTCAATTTCCAAGGAGTTACCGCTTGTGATAATTCCACAAACCGCGCTAACAGCAGTTAACGTGATTTGCGAATGCAAATTTTTAATTTTGTATTCAGGGGGCAGAGTAAATGTAAAGTAGGGAGGATTTATCGTGTGCTGCGAAACAGCCACACTGTTAGCGTGGCTCCTAATGTGGCCAATAATTATACCTCTTTCATTTGTGTTACAGGCCGGTAAGAGAGAGAGAGCCTTGCCATAGTGCCTCCTCCCTAGACAGGAATTTGTATCCCTATGGGAGGCCCACCTAGTAACTCGAGGTGAGGTTTAAGTATTAGTGTAGGGGGTTAGGGGCCACTTTCACATTCAACGTGAGACGTACGAACAGAACAGTGGTCTCTTGTGAAGATTTGATGACCTACGGAGTGAGGAAACTCACTCCAAGATTAGATTTTTGCAATGTTCTCTCCACCTAGCTGTTGTTACCCAGGTAGAGAGTCCATCAAGCTAGGTGGAGAGAACATTGCACAAATCTCATCTTTGGGTGAGTTTCCTCACTCCGTAGGTCATCAAATCTTCACAAGAGATCACTGTTCTGTTCGTACGTCTCACGTTGAATGTGAAAGTCGCCCCTAACCCCTACACTAATACTTAAACCTCACCTCGAGTTACTAGGTGGGCCTCCCCTGTCTAGGGAGGAGGCACTATAGCAAGTCAGTCTGTCAGTCTCTCTCTCTCTCTCTCTCTCTCTCTCTCTCTCTCTCTCTCTCTCTCTCTCTCTCTCTCTCTCTCTCTCTCACACTCACACTCACTCACTCTCACTCTCACAAAAACTGGTTCATGTATTCAGGTTATGCCTTACACTATTCATAAAAATAGTATATCACCATACATCCAGATCAACAAACAAATCCTTTGTGTCATTCTGCTTCTGCATATGAAACTTCAATGAGTGGGGAATCAGGTCTGTAGCAAGATGATATCAGACTACTTTTCATGCAAGTTTTCCTATATAATTACCAACTCTATATGAAACTAAAACATGCTTATTATCATAAGGTACACCCCTTTTTGGTATCGCATGCGATATTGGAAAATGAGGTCCTTAATTTGCATGTGCTCTTAAATTATTCTTGTATGGAACAACAGCAGAAGTACAATATGATGTAAATGTTGATTTCTTAGCTGCATAGGTCAGAACTTAATAAAAGAAGAAATTATAAACTGTAGCAGTCTTGGATGAGATTCTGTTATTTTTCAGTCTAATAAGGAGTAACTTGGACCCAATGATTTCTAATAATTACTACAAATCAAACATCATCATATATACTATTTTACAAGCATGACTGCTCATTTTTATGCTTGCAACTTTTGAAAATTCACTTTTATATTTTTTGCAAGCCACTCAAAATTATGTTTGCACAAGTTTTCTTGCATGGGCCCAGTACAAAGTAATATTGTAACAACCCTCATAAGAAAGTTGGCAAAAGCCGTTCAAAATTACAACCATTTCCAAAGCAATCATACATACACATATATTTGCTTCAGAAATTATCCCACCAAAACTACCTGCACACAATTACACATACTAAAATGTTCCAGACAAATTTCAGGAAATTATACATACATATTTTTAAAATCCAAAACTTTGCGCATAAGTCCAAACCCTTCCCCAACCCTGACCCAGGAATCCCTCCACTCAGTTCAGATAATCTTATACACACACATGACATATACGAATAAGTTTACCCACATATTGGGCAGGCAATTTTATAACAAGCCATTTAAATAGGTAAAGCACAGTTTTTCCCACAGAAATGCTTTTCAAAATTGCCCTTCCTATGTTTACAATGTATTTCTTTTACTGATAGGCTTCTTTTTTGCTATTTTTAGTCACCAATGATGTAACAATGAATTAGTACCTAGAAAATGTAAAATGGCTTGACCTTTGAGAAATTCAACTCTTTGCCAACTACAAAATGGGCTATTTTTCACAGCTGAAAAAAAACTGCATAAATATTCTGAAGTCATTTCAGAAGAGGATAGAAGTTTAATAGTCATTGATTATAAATCATTATAAATGAGAAAAGGATTGCAAAGAATGTGCCAATTCTCCTGGACTTTCAAACTAAGTGAACAATTAAAAAGTTAACAGATGAGTGTTGCATGTTTTAGCAAGATAAGATGTGATATTCAAGTTCCATTGCACTAAAATCCATTCCAGAATTTACTGTGAGATTTACGAACAACTAGAAGGATTAGATTCCCTTAGTTATGTCTGCAATGATAAAACTCAGGTATGTCAACTGGACCTCATAGGAATACTAAAATAGTTCATTTAGCTTTAATATATTTGCATGTTTTGCTTTTTTTTCTATTTATTTTTTAAGTTATTTTAGGATAAAAGAGAGCAACACCTGACATCATATTCAAATCTTCACTGTTGTGCATGTCTCTATTCCATCTCTGTTTTTAGGCATTTCTCAACTTGTCTACTAAATATTAGGGATGTGAATCGTGTGCCATATCGTCTTAACGATTGAAATCGTGTGGCAGGAGAAGAAAATCGTGTTAGGCACGATTATTTCGTTGAAAAATCGTTAAAAATCGTTTTTTACGATTCCCACTCCCAGTGGGAATTGGAAAAAATGCACTCACTGGGAGTGCGTTAGTGCGCACTCCCAGTGAGTGCGCACTAACGGGAGTTAATGCGCACTAACAGAAATTGATACAATTTGACACTTTTCAGGTCAGTTAAGGTCAGTTTAGGAATGAATATGTATTCCTATTGGCTGCCCTCTTATTTATTCATGTTACCAAGGTTCCCACTGACAGTATATGGGGGATGGGAAATGGAAACAGTTGGTAGCTTGACAAAAAAAGTAATGTGATCAGTCAATGTGACTAGAACTTGTGCCCTAACCCAGATACCAGGGGTGTTGTGATCTTCCTGCACACAGTGCCCTAACCCTGGCACCAGGGGTGTTGTGATCTTCATGCACACAGTGCCCTATCCCTATTAATACCAGGAGTGTTGTGATCTTCCTGCACACAGTGCCCTAACCCTGGCACCAGGGGTGTTGTGATCTTCCTGCACACAGTGCCCCATCCCTATTAATACCAGGAGTGTTGTGATCTTCCTGCACACAGTGCCCTAACCCTGGTACCAGTGGTGTTGTGATCTTCCTGCACACAGTGCCCTAACCCTGACACCAGGGGTGTTGTGATCTTCATGTACACACAGTGCCCTATCTCTATTAATACCAGGAGTGTTGTGATCTTCCTGCACACAGTGCCCTAACCCTGGCACCAGGGGTGTTGTGATCTTCATGCACACAGTGCCCTATCCCTATTAATACCAGGAGTGTTGTGATCTTCCTGCACACAGTGCCCTAACCCTGGCACCAGGGGTGTTGTGATCTTCCTGCACACAGTGCCCTATCCCTATTAATACCAGGAGTGTTGTGATCTTCCTGCACACAGTGCCCTAACCCTGATACCAGTGGTGTTGTGATCTTCCTGCACACAGTGCCCTAACCCTGGCACCAGGGGTGTTGTGATCTTCATGTACACACAGTGCCCTATCCCTATTAATACCAGGGGTGTTGCAATCTTCCTGCACACAGTGCCCTATTCCTATTAATACCAGGAGTGTTGTGATCTTCCTGCACACAGTGCCCTAACCCTGATACCAGGGGTGTTGTGATCTTCCTGCACACAGTGCCCTATCCCTATTAATACCAGGAGTGTTGTGATCTTCCTGCACACAGTGCCCTAACCCTGATACCAGTGGTGTTGTGATCTTCCTGCACACAGTGCCCTAACCCTGGCACCAGGGGTGTTGTGATCTTCATGTACACACAGTGCCCTATCCCTATTAATACCAGGGGTGTTGCAATCTTCCTGCACACAGTGCCCTATTCCTATTAATACCAGGAGTGTTGTGATCTTCCTGCACACAGTGCCCTAACCCTGATACCAGGGGTGTTGTGATCTTCCTGCACACAGTGCCCTAACCCTGGCACCAGGGGTGTTGTGATCTTCATGTACACACAGTGCCCTATCCCTATTAATACCAGGAGTGTTGTGATCTTCCTGCACACAGTGCCCTAACCCTGACACCAGGGGTGTTGTGAACTTCCTGCACACAGTGCCCTATCCTATACCAGGAGTGTTGTGATCTTCCTGGACACAGTGCCCTAACCCTGACACCAGGGGTGTTGTGATCTTCCTGCACACAGTGCCCTATCCCTATTAATACCAGGAGTGTTGTGAGCTTCCTGCACACAGTGCCCTAACCCTGACACCAGGGGTGTTGTGATCTTCCTGCATGCAGTGCCCTATCCCGCCTGCATTACTAGTGAGAGGCTGGCTTCACAGACAGGGGGGAGCTTCCTGACCCTCACTCCTCCCCTCCCCATGTCCCAGCCAGTGAATGGTGTGTGGGTGAGGGGGGGGGGGGAGGATGGTGAAGGGTGAGACAGCTCCTTCCCTGCATTACTAGTGAGAGGCTGGCTTCACAGACAGGGGGGAGCTGCCTGACCCTCACTCCTCCCCTCCCCATGTCCCAGCCAGTGAATGGTGTGTGGGTGAGGGGGGGGAGGATGGTGAGGCTGAAACAGCTCCTTCCCTGCATTACTAGTGAGAGGCTGGCTTCACAGACAGGGGGGAGCTGCCTGACCCTCACTCCTCCCCTCCCCATGTCCCAGCCAGTGGGTGTGTGGGTGAGGGGTGTGTGGGTGAGGGGGGGGGAAGATGGTGAAGGGTGAGACAGCTCCTTCCCTGCATTACTAGTGAGAGGCTGGCTTCACAGACAGGAGGGAGCTGCCTGACCCTCACTCCTCCCCTCCCCATGTCCCAGCCAGTGAATGGTGTGTGTGGGTGAGGGGGGGGGGGGAGGATGGTGAAGGGTGAGACAGCGCCTTCCCTGCATTACTAGTGAGAGGCTGGCTTCACAGACAGGGGGGAGCTGCCTGACCCTCACTCCTCCCCTCCCCATGTCCCAGCCAGTGAATGGTGTGTGGGTGAGGGGGGGGGGGGAGAATGGTGAAGGGTGAGACAGCTCCTTCCCTGCATTACTAGTGAGAGGCTGGCTTCACAGTCAGGGGGGAGCTTCCTGACAAAAAATGACAAAAATAATAAACAAACAAGTTCTAGTCACATGAGTGATGATCATCACGTTACTTTTTTTGTCAAGCTTCCAACTGTTTCCATTTCACATCCCCCCAACCATTACCTCAGTGGGAACCTTGGTAACATCAATAGATAAGAGCACAGCCAGCCAATAGGAACACATATTCATTCCTAACTGACCTTTACTGACCTGGAAAGTGTCAACACTTTGTTTCATTTTCTGTTGGTGTTCGTGAGTTTCCAGTTCCATTTCCCATCCCCCCAACCATCACCTCAGTGGGAACCTTGGTAACATCAATAGATAAGAGGGCAGCCAGCCAATAGGAACACATATTCATTCCTAACTGACCTTTACTGACCTGGAAAGTGTCAATTTGTATCATTTTCTGTTAGTGCGCACTAACGGGAGTTAGTGCGCACTAACACGATTTTACGATTTTTAACGATAAATCGTTAGAATTTCTATTGTATTGTGTTCTATAACGATTTAAGACGATATTAACATTATCGGACGATAATTTTAATCGTTGAAAAACGATTCACATCCCTACTAAATATATTCTTTCCACTTTGTTAACATTAGTGACAGAAAACTCTTATCCAACCTGGAAATTTACTACTGCTTTCTTCTCTTGTCTTATTTTTATTACCTCTGTAAATTTTCCTCTAGAAAATATACTAGTAATTCCTTGCCTCAGATTGTTTACCGAAAAATATATTGCCTAACCTTTCCTGAAGGATATAGCCTTTAACCCTTACATTGATCTGCCTGTCTCCATCCATCTCTGTCATCATTAAGCACTAAGCCTAAGCTAATAAGTGGTGTAGCTAAACTTGTATGCATGATGGCAGTGAATGACTTTCAACCCTCTTACCTGTGCTGTCTTCATTTCTTGTCTCCTCCCCTTGCCATAATGTCCCTCATCCCTTCATCTCAAAATGTCTGGGGAACCTGAGTCCAGGAGTTCTACTCACAGGATCCTAGGTTAGAGGTTTCTGGATCAGGGGATCTTGGATTTAGGAATCTTAAGTCTGGGGGAACCAGGTCTGCAGATCTTAGACATGGGACTCTTATCCTATCTCAGGGAATCCTTGTCTGAGGATCTTGGGTGCAAGGGTCCCTGCTCTGGGGATGCTGGGTTGGGATATGCTGGGCACACAATGAAAGAGAGTGGTGGGATATGTCTACAATTGCATTACTGTAAACCACAATAGTCCAACTCACTCAGATTGTCATGGACTATATTTATCTCCTGCAACATTTTCTGAACACATGATGGGTGTAAAAGGAGGTTATGAGTGTTCTACATAAGAAAGTAATGTAGGGTGCATTAGTTGCCAGAGTTTTTGAGAATGTTTTAGTTTCATATAGAGTTGGTAACTGTATAGGAAAACTTGCATGAAAAGTAGTCCAATATCATCTTGCTACAGACCTGATTCCCCACTCATTGAAGTTTCATATGCAGAAGCAGAATGACACAAAGGATTTGTTTGTTGATCTGGATGTATGGTGATATACTATATTCAAGTGCAATTATGTACAACATAAAGCAGACAAGCACAATAACAGCCACTTTTTTGGTGAATAGTGTAAGGCATAACCTGAATAATCTGAACACTTGAACCAGTTTTTGAAGACTCCAAATGTTTGCTTCATGATAGAGCAAGTGGATGGGGACTTTATTGTATTTCATAAGCCATTGTTCATACAGCATGTGCCTCCTATAAAAAGAGAAGAGTGATTATGGTATGTGTACTTACACTTTGGGGATGTTAGGGAGGTTACAAAGTATGCATCACAGAAGTATGCATATGTGTCTCTGTAAATTCAAAACAGAAAGACAAGTGACTCTTGCTTTGTGGGTATATATGAGTGTGTGTGTATAAACATGATGAGGCCAATATTGAAATACTACGAAGCTGGATAAGTAGGCATTATCCAGCTATGTTCAGCAGCCACCACTTAACTAGATAGCTGGATAGTCAAGGGGTGGCAAATGGGTGGATTGGGGCAATGCTTCTTATCCAGTTTACTTAACCGAAGAAGTGTCAATACTCATACTTATCCAGTTAAGTTAATCGGATACGTTAGACCTGCTATAGAGCAGAATCAGGACCAGGTCTCTGGACTGGGCCAAGGTGTTGCGCCTTGGCCCAGGGCCTGGCTTAGACTGAGGCCCAGGTATCAAGAACCAGCTTCCAGGACAGGCACTGGCATCTGATGTGGGTCCAGACTGAGGCCCAAGCATTGGAACCCCCTTTTCGGATGAGACCTGGGCCCAGGTCAGACCCTGGCATTGGGACCAGACCTCAAAGCTTGGGCCTTGCATATGGCCCAGTCCTAGGTCACAACGACATACCATGGCCTAGGCCTTTGTAAGGTTGAGGCTTCAGCCTGGATCTAGGCCTTGGCTTTGGATTCCCCACCCTGGGGGGACCAGGTAAGTGAAGGCCAGGAAGGATCCTGGCCCCGGCATTTTTTCAGGTGAGAGGGATGGGTGGTGGAGACACGAAGCCTTGGGAGGCCCCATTTCTTTTTTTTTTCCTATTTATTTTTGGAGGGGGTAATGTTTATTTTGTTTTATTTTTAACAAATTAAACAAAATAAATATTAAACAAATTGCAATTTGTAGAAACCCCTCCCCCTGAAAAATACAAAATGAAAAACAAAACAAACTTATCATGTCTTCCCACCCTATTTCCCACTGCATCTGCCTCAGGGATCCCCAATAGTATAGAACTGCAATGAAAAATGCACTGCCTGCATAGCTTCCTGGCCAGCCTTTCCTTCTCTCTTTCCTTTTTCTATTCCTTCAGCCCTCTCCTCTATCCCTCTTCTCTCCACTCTTTCCTATTTCTCTCCTTAGCTCTTTTATCCTCTGTATGCACAATGAACCAAGCTTCCAGCAACAACCACCATCACATACACCATCCTGCCCACAAAACAAACAGAAGAGCAGCATGGGTCAAGCGTTTCCCTTTATTGGCTTACATCATGTTGTCATCTTCACCTGGCACATCTGTGTGACCTTCTGCCATAATCTGCCACTATCAACGTGCTTTGGGTAATTGCCAGGTTCTTGTGGCCTGGATTGGCCACTGTAGGAAACAGGATGCTGGACTTGATGGACCCTTGGTCTGACCCAGCATGGCAATTTCTTATGTTCTTATGCTTTAAACTGTTGACCTCCCCCATTAAAAAAAAAACCATGTGTAAAATGCTTCCTTTCATCAATTTACAACATGCACCCACTTGACTGGGCACATCTGTGTAACCTTTTAACATAAGACTGCCACCACTGTGCTTTAAACTCTTTTCATAAAAACAACAAAGAGCAGCATGAGTTTGTTAAGGAAAGCAATTCACAAGCGTAATAAATAAATACAATGACTGCATTGCTACTGTGCCTGTGCCGTACTCCAAAATGGTGCCAGCCGGGATAGGATAGTATGAAACTGCTGGTATTGGAACAACTGGGGATCGTTCCTGCCCTATTTTGGTGCCAAGGATGGTATAAGTTGGGAGGGGGGGGGGGGGGAGTGGCAAGAAGATGGGAGGGGAAGCCCTGGAGGTCTTTTTTTTACCACTTCAAGTTGTGGTTTTAACCAGCAGAGGGAAAGGGGCTGCAAGCTCTTCCTGCACACTGCCAATAGTGCGCACACACACACACACACAAAATCACATGAAAATTGTTAATGAACACAAAGAAACAAATATGACTTTCCCGCTCCCCTCTCCTATACATCCCTAGTCATTTGTATAGACACAAGAGACACATATGAGAAAGTCCCTGCTCCTAGGATTAGAACATTTTTTTGTGGTAGTTCTCATGACAATTTTAAAATAAAGCTGAAGTTAAGAATATATATTATTTATATAGCACTGTTAGTAGATAATAGAATTGTAAAAGGTGATTTACATCATTATACAGTAATGACTCCCTAAAGAGCTTTCAATGCAAGTTTTAGCAGCAAGAAGTTTAGGAATTTCTTTAGAGTGTCATGTAGTGAGGGAGAGGTAAGGGATTAAAAAACTAGAGTTTTCATGTTCACAGATCTATGCTCTAAGCACTGTCCTGAAATACCAAGACATTATGAATTTCAAAAAACACCAAGCAATCTACCTTATAAATGGTCTCTGACCGACGGCCCGCAAATGCGCAGTGGAGAGCAGCTCTACCGCGCATGCGTGGGCGAGCACGTCGGTCAGAGCGGAGCGTGCCCGAAAAAAAAATGGCGCTGGGTCCTTAGGAGCAGGAGCGGCGGCGGCGAGGAGCAGGAGTGGGAGGAGCAGTAGTAGCAGTGGCGGCGACAAGCAGGCGCGGAAGGAGCAGTAGCGGCGGCGGCAACGCAGGGAGGGAGGGACGGACAGACCCCCCCCCACCCGTCTGCTGGTTGTGGATGAGCTGAAAGGGGAGGGGATTGAGAGAGGGGGAGTGAGTGAGCAGAGGGGAGGGGGGGAAGGAAATGGACCGAAAAAGTTTTTTTAAATGTAGCCCGTTGTTACGGGCTTAACGGCTAGTGCCATATAAAGAAAGAAACATAGACTAGGATGCCAGATAAAGATTGCAAAGCCCATCTAATCTGCCCATTTTCCTTTCTGCCTTCAGTCTCTATATTTAAATAGGGATCCAGGGTTGATCCTGGAAACTATAGACCGGTGAGCCTGACTTCAGTGCCGGGAAAAATCGTGGAAACTGTTATAAAGAATACAATCACAAAACATTTAGATAGACATGGTTTGATGGGACACAGCCAGCATGGATTTACCCAAGGGAAGTCTTGCCTCACAAATCTCCTACATTTTTTTGAAGAGGTAAATAAACATGTGGACAAAGGTGAACCAGTAGATGTGGTGTATTTGGATTTTCAGAAGGCATTACAAGCTACCAGCCCCAGCATGGGCCCCCACTGCTCTTCACTCTGCTAACAAAATAAAAATATTAAAGCCCACCCCCAGGTCAGCCCCCCCACTGGATGCCTCTTACCCTATCAAGGATCACCAAAGTCCAAAGGAAAAATAGAAACAGAGAAGATAAGAGCAGATAAAGATCTTAAGGCCCATCTAGTCTGCCCAGCTGCATTTCCTGCTCAGTTTTATAGACCATTCCTCTTCTTCGGATATCTTCTGTGCCTGTCCCATGCTCTCCTGAATTATGATACTGTCCTTATTTCCACCACCTCCACAGGAAGGCTGTTCCATGTGTTCACCATCCATTCCATAAGAAATATTTCCTTTGATTACTCTTGAGTCTTTCCTCTTTCATCCTTATTCCATGACTTTTCAGTCTAGAGCCTCCTCCTCTGCATTTCTTTCTCTCTGTTATATCACTTTTTTTCCTCCAGGGTAGACATGTTTAGATTTTTAAGTCTGAATCTTTGAACACTGACCCAAATGGCACAGGTGCAATCCCCAGTCACACCTGTCCCACCGGTTTGGTATTTTAAAACAACTTTCTGCCCTATTTGGACTTTGAAGCCTGATGGGATAAGAGGCATCTGGGGGATAGGAGAAAGCATGGGGACCGTGAATTTCTAACATTTTTGTGGTGCTGGTTATGTTTAATGGGGGAGGAGGGAGGGCATAAGAATGTGCCATACTGTGTCAGACCAAGGGTCCATGAAGCCCAGCATCCTGTTTCCAACAGTGGCCAATCCAGGCCATAAGAACCTGGCAAGTACCCAAAAATTAAATTTGTCCCATGTTACTGTTGCTAGTAATAGCAGTGGCTATTTTCTAAGTCAACTTAATTAATAGCAGGTAATGGACTTCTCCAAGAACTTATCCAATCCTTTTTTAAACACAGCTACACTAACTGCACTAACCACATCCTCTGGCAACAAATTCCAGAGTTTAATTATGCATTGATTGAAAAATAACTTTCTCCGATTAGTTTTAAATGTGCCACATGCTAACTTCATGGAGTGCCCCCTAGTCCTTTTATTATCCGAAAGAGTAAATAACCGATTCACATTTATCCGTTCTAGACCTCTCATGATTTTAAACACCTCTATTATATTCCCCCTCAGCCATCTCTTCTCCAAGCTGAAAAGTCCTAACCTCTTTAGTCTTTCCTCATAGGGAAGCTGTTCCATCCCCTTTATCATTTTGGTCGCCCTTCTCTGTACCTTCTCTATCGCAACTATATCTTTTTTTTAGATGCGGTGACCATAATTGGACACAGTATTCAAGGTGTGGTCTCACCATGGAGCGATACAGAGGCATTATGACATCTTCTATTCTATTCTGTTACGATCCCTGCCTGCGGAGCTACTCTCCGCGAGCAGGCCTCTAAACTTATTCAGTCGCCGCCAGCGCTGGACCTGCCTCACGGCAGTAATGGCCTGAACCGCTGTGCTGCCGACCTCCAACGTGGCCTAGGGCCGCTGCTGCCAATACCCTCCAGCTCTTCGTGCGGCCTGGAGCCGCCTCCGGCCTGCTTCCGCAGTAGGGAGCTATGACATCATCGCTGGGGTCCTCGTCAGATGGCAGGAGGCCATCCAGAAGCCTGCCTGCTCCTCCCTGTGCTGTTTCCTCTGTGTGGCTGGGCGCCACTGTCCAGGGTCCTGTCTCTTCTTCCTGCTTCCTCTTAGGCACCGGCGTGCACCTCTTCACTTCATTTAAAGGGCTAGTGGCCGGATATGCCCTGGGCTCCACCTGATGACAACTTCCTGCTTCAGCCCTATAAAAGGGGTTCCTCTTCAGTCATTCCTGGCCTTTGGATCGGGTTCCACAGTTGTCTATGTCTTCTGACCAATCCAGGTCCTCTGTGGTCTTCTCCTGCTTTGACGGCTTCGTCTTCATGTTCCTGATGTCCTTCGTCCATGTCTTCAGTCGTCTTCCTGTTCCTGATGTCCTTCGTCCATGCCTCCAGATGTCTTCAGATTCCTGATATCCTTTGTCTGTGTCTTCAGATGTCTTCATGTTCCTGATGTTCTTCGTTCATACCTCCTGATGTCCGATGTCCTTCCTGATGCCTTTGCCTTTGCCTCTGCCTCCATGCCTTGGTTCCCTGATGTCCACTTTCCTGGCATGCCATTGTCGTGCTCCGCAACCAGTCCCACAGGTAGGCTGTGTAGGGTGCCTCATGGTACAAAGGCCATCCTCATCTCCGCAGTGCAACCCTCCGGAAGACTTCTGCTTCAGTCCTAAGTTTTTAATCCTTGAGAATCGTGAATCCTGTGCTTGAATCTTGTCCCAGTCTTTGGAGCCTATTGCATTTTGCATCCATCCACGTGAAGACTCTGTTCGAACCTGCTCCACACCAGCGTGGTCCACGACCAGTCCTGTGGGTGGACTGTGTAGGGCGTGCCCCAGTGCAGGGCTCTTCAGTATCTTTGTCATGTTCTGGTATCAGCTTCCACTATCCCTCCTGGAGTCTGCTTCGAGCCCAGCGTGGTCCGTGACCAGTCCCACGGGTGGACTGTGTAGGGCGCGCAGCGTTGTAGTCTCGACCCAGTGCTTTGATCCTTGCCTTCGTCTACAGTACCTTGATCCTTGCCTTCATCTACAGTGCCTTGATCCTAGCCGTCATCTACAGTGTCCTCGCTTCAGTCTTCATCTACAGTGTCCTTGCTTCAGTCCTCGTCTAAGTCTTCTGTGTTCTAAGGACGCCATCTGCCCTTGTCCTTTGCCAGCCTGCTGCCTTCTGCCATTACCCAGCGGCAGGTCCAAAAGGGGTTGGAATGGTCGGAGGACTGTTCATTGATCAACATTGCGTTGTTGGTCATCCTGGGGCGTGCAGGTCTGGTAGAGGGTTAGACCTTGCATTTTTGTCTTCGCATCCGCCTTGTCTTGCTCCTCGTTACCCGTGCTCGCACCAGCTCACCTACCACGGTGTGTCTTGGGGCTCCTCCCTGAGTCATGCCATGGCCCAAGACCTCACATCACCAGCTTTAGAAATGACCACATTTCTGCGCTCATAACAATAGCCGAAGGCCTTCAAACCCTCGGTTCTTAACAGCTGCTGGAGTCGCAAGTGTAACATATTCACCATTCCTTTTCTAATAATTCCAAATATTCTGTTTGCTTTTTGGACTGCTGCAGTACACTGAACCAACGATTTCAATGTGTTATCCAGAATGATGACTAGATCTCTTTCTTGGGTAGTAGTTCCTAATATGGAACCTAACATTGTGTAACTATAGCATGGGTTATTTTTCCCTATATGCAACACCTTGCACTTATCCACATTAAATTTAATCTGCCATTTGGATGCCCAATTGTCCAGTCTCACATGGTCTTCCTGCAATTTATCACAATCTTCTTGTGATTTTAACTACTCTGAATAATTTTGTATCATTTGCAAATTTGATTACCTCACTCGTCGTATTTCTTTCTAGATCATTTATAAATATATTGAAAAGTACGAGTCCCAATACAGATCCCTGAGGCACTCAACTGCCCACTCCCTTCCACAGAGAAAATTGTCCATTTAATCCTACTCTCTGTTTCCTGTCTTTTAGCCAGCTTGTATTCCACAAAAGGACATCACCACCTATCTCATGACTTTTTACTTTTCCTAGAAGCCTCTCATGAGGAACTTTGTCAAATGCCTTCTGAAAATCCAAATACACTACATCTGCCAGTTCACCTTTATCTATATGTTTATTAACTCCTTCAAAAAAGTGAAGCAGATTTGTGAGGCAAGACTTGCCTTGAGTAAAGCCATGCTATATTTTGGGTTTTTTTTGGGTTTTTTAGTTTGTATTATTTAATTTCATTTCAAATAGTCAAAACAAAATAAACCACAAATGACAATAAAAAAATAAAATGAAAATCAAAGACTGAAGAAATTAGGGATGTGCGAAGCCCAAACCTATCGTATTTCCCGTGGTTCGGGCCTATTGCATGGATGCCTATATTAGGAACACATTTTCTTAATAGCAAAAATACTGCATGCATCTACAAATTTAGGAAATACCTCTTAAATATTAGAAGAAAATATTGTAAAGCAGTATTTCCCAACCATCTCCTAGGTTTTCAGTATTTTTACAATAAATATTCATAAGATAGATTTGCATGTCCTTGGTCTCCAATGTAAGCAAATCTATGTTGTTCATATTCATTATGGATATCCTGAAAATCCTACTGGTTAGGTTTGCCTCCTGAAGAGGGTTGAGAAACACTGCTGTAAATTTCCTTTTGTCTGGAATAGCTATGACTAAGGGAATTGCAGATAATGGAATTTTCTGGATAATGGGAATCATTCCCTTATGTTAAAAAAGAAATGGTGATACAATGGCTGTTCAAAAAGTGGTTATTGTACATACCACCAACAATAGTAACAATACCCATATGTTTCAGGTACCATATGCGGTAGAGGTGTGCATTCATTTTATCAAAATTTAATCAGATAATGAAATTATCTATTTCATGTTTATTCTTGTTACCAGGCACTGGGAAGTCAAATGGTAGTGCATATTTTGAATTTGCAATCCCTGTGCTTTTTAGAAAAGGGGGTCCTGTCATTTTGGAATATGTGTGCGCAGACATACTTTTAATTTTCCAGTCCTGCTTCATTTTTTATGAGAGGTACATGGCAATTGGTTGTATAATTTTGAATTGTCCAATTATATCTTTATTTCCCCTAGTTGAGTGGTAGCTAGCTAGTAGGCTGGCTAGCACTGCTACTAATACTACTAGCCAGCCACTTAGAAGCTGAAGCCTGTCCTAGCCACCAGTGCCACACCACCAGTGCTTGTAAGGTAGGCACTTTCTGTGCAGTGCAGCCACTGCAGACATCTCATCTTGGAGTGAGTTTCCTCACTCCGAAGGCCAGCAAATCTTCACAAGAGACCACTGTTCTGTTCGTACGTCTCACGTTGAATGTGAAAGTGACCCCTAACCCCCTACACTAACACTTAACCCTCACCTCGAGTTACTAGGTGGGCCTCCCATTGGGATACAAATATCTGTCTAGGGAGGAGGCACTATAGCAAGGTTCTCTCTCTCTCTCTCTCTCTCTCTCTCTCTCTCTCTCCAGCATACTGAAACAGGCCTGTCAGGAGACATCATGAACTGCAATATAGCACAATAACAGCCTTTCACATAGCTGATATTGCAATTCACAATACCATTAGCATAAGGTACACCCCTTTTTGGTATGCAATGCGATATTGGAAAATGAGGCCCTATGTTACTACTGGCACTCAGATTTTTTTATTTCTGAAGGCTTTTTTTTTTTGCATGATTTTGCTTTCTTACTCCTATTAGTATAATAACGAATGATACTGGCACAGGCAAAAAATCACCTAAAGCTACCAGGCAAGTGTTAAATTTGCTGCTTTAAAATGGGTGCCTTGGCCATGCAACAATTTTTGGCATTGAAGTGTTACCCATTGGGCTAGCCTTGGTTGCACAATTTTGCAGGAGAGAAACAAATCTGTAGACTACAAGTACAGGCAGGAGATCCTGCAGGAAGTACAGGGCTGGAGGGGGGGGGGGGGGGGCTGTTCATCATTCCAGACTCATATCGATGCCCTGTAAGGAAATGTAAAAAAAATATTTTAACATGAGACACAGAACAATACATATATGTCAAATAAATAAGCAAGAAATATTTTAGTATTTAGTAATTATTTACTGTTCCAATAATTTGTATGTATTACACAATACACAATTATACAAAATTATTAGTTTACTAACTTAGGGGTTCATTTATCAAAATGCGGTAAGTACCGCATGCGTTACCAAAAGGGGCATGGTGTATGCTAATGTTAGGGATGTGAATCGTTTTAGGACGATTAAAATTATCGTCCGATAATTTTAATATCGTCTTAAACCGTTATGGAACACAATACAATACAGATTCTAACGATTTATCGTTATAAATCGTTAGAATCGTGAGCCGGCACACTAAAACCCCCTAAAACCCACCCCCGACCCTTTAAATTAAATCCCCCACCCTCCTGAACCCCCCCCCCCCAATAACTTAAATAACCTGCGGGTCCAGCGGCGGTCCGGAACGGCAGCGGTCCGGAATGGGCTCCTGCTCCTGAATCTTGTCGTCTTCAGCCGGCGCCATTTTCCAAAATGGCGCCGAAAAATGGCGGCGGCCATAGACGAAAAAGATTGGATGGCAGGAGGTCCTTCCGGACCCCCGCTGGACTTTTGGCAAGTCTCGTGGGGGTCAGGAGGCCCCCCACAAGCTGGCCAAAAGTTCCTGGAGGTCCAGCGGGGGTCAGGGAGCGATTTCCCGCCGCGAATCGTTTTCGTACGGAAAATGGCGCCGGCAGGAGATCAACTGCAGGAGGTCGTTCAGCGAGGGTTCCGGCGCCGGCTGAAGACGACAAGATTCAGGAGCAGGAGCCCGTTCCGGACCGCCGCTGGACCCGCAGGTTATTTAAGTTATTTGGGGGGGGGTTCGGGAGGGTGGGGGATTTAATTTAAAGGGTCGGGGGTGGGTTTTAGGGGGTTTTAATGTGCCGGTTTTTTGATTTTTTGATTTTTAACGATTTTTCACCCCCCCAAACGGCAACAATACGATTCCCTCCCCCTCCCAGCCGAAATCGATCGTTAAGACGATCGAGGACACGATTCACATCCCTAGCTAATGTACTGTTTATTGCATTTTGTGAAAAGCTAAGTTAGTGCACATTGTGATACCACTTCATATTCTGTGGGGAGCCTGGCCATGATAGCATGTCCCATGCATAAGTTTTTATATCCCTAGGATAGGCCCACCTAGTAACTCGAGGTGGGGATTAGATAAGGGTGTAGGGGGTTAGGGGCCACTGTCACATTCTACATGAGACGTACGAACAGAACAGTGGTCTCTTGTGACGATTAGCTGGCCTTCGGAGTGAGGAAACTTCCTCCAAGATGAGATTTGGCCAAGGGTCTCTCAGCCTAGCTTGATGTTACCCAGGTAGAGAGTCCATCAAGGTAGGTTGAGAGACCCTTGCCCAAATCCCATCTTGGAGGGAGTTTCCTCACTCCGAAGGCCAGCTAATCGTCACAAGAGACCACTGTTCTGTTCGTACGTATCATGTAGAATGTGACAGTGGCCCCTAACCCCCTACACCCTTATCTAATCCCCACCTCGAGTTACTAGGTGGGCCTATCCTAGGGATATAAAAACTTATGCATGGGACATACTATCATGGCCAGTCTCTCTCTCTCTCTCTCTCTCTCTTTCTCTCTCTCTCTCTCTCTCTCTCTCTCTCTCTCTTGCTCCAGATGTTTATATTTTTGTTTCTCCAAGTGTTACCTAGTTTTACATATATTAATGTTTCTAAATTATTTATGTTTTTAATCTATTTATGTCCTGTATTCTTGGACTGACCAATGATTATGCATAAGGCAGAGTGACAAAATGGTATGGATTACCACACAATGACGCCTATTATGAAGGTCATATAGTGAATGCGCTGTTGAATGTTAATAATAGAGGTGTGGGGATATATAGATACATTTTGTCCTGTATTCTTTACATTTTTATTTATTAATTTTAGCTCCTGAGGCAGCCCCAAGCGGGGCGAAACTCGGCCTGAGTCGGGCACAACATATATTTGTCTCCATTCAAATAAAGCTCAAATTTGGACTATTTCTGGCGTCTAATCTACATATTTGCCTACAAATTTTGCTTCTCCAGGAGGATCAGCTATGCCAGGAGGTCCACATCAGCCTCCGTGAAGTGGGGCTTCTTGGACCAGGGAGTGCTGTCCTCTGCTGCTACCTTTGAGGATGGTTGAGGATCCATACCCTGATAAAATAAAAAAGCAAATGAGGAAATATGTGTGGTTTAGAATGGTGGATGGATAGTGCACTATCACAAACTGCCCCCCCCCCCCACATGCCCACACACCATTCACTGGCTGCTATATGGGGGAGGGGAGGAGGGGTGACTGCTGAGGCAGTCCCCTGAAGAGAGCTACCTTTTTAATTGTTGCAATTTGAATGTACCAGTAACTACTAGTGGTTGAATGTAGGAAGGAAGTGGGAATTAGAACATTATTTAAAATTAAAGTACTACTTTCATTTTACTGTATGCTACCTTAATGTAAAAAAAAAAAAAAAAGTTTAAAACACAAACTGGCAACCTGATCACAGCTTTCTCACCATTACTTTTACAGTCTGTGTTTTAAACTTTGTTTACATTAAAGAAAGCACCATAAGAAAGTAAAATTAAAGCAAAAGCTTAAACTTACAGCCGGGTGAATGACGATTGCTGCTTAAAACAAATTGATTCAATTGAATATAATTGGATGTGCTCCTGCTGATGGCATTGGGAACACTAATGAGCATGCTCAAGTTAGTGCGCACTAACTCCAAAATTGGAAACAAATGAAACAAGAGCTTCCTGGCCCATTTTAACCACAAAATAGCCCTAAAACCGAAACAACTGGAAAACAAAATGAAAAAATCAAAACACAAAAACTGCACATCCCTAATATGTGGTACGATAAGACTTTCCATCATGGGATTTAACAGGGGCATAATCACGTCCTTTTTCACATCTGGTTATGCCTCTTCCATGCAGCCCAACATTTCTCTGGCCTTAACTCCACTACCTTGTTGAATTGCTTTATACATTGGCATCATCAGATACTATCGCCCCTAGCTCTCTCTCAGTCTGTGCACATCAGTCTCTCAACTCCCATCACGTACAACTCCCTTGGATCTCTGCATACCAAATGCATAATTCTGCACTTCTTTGTATTGAATCCCAGCTGCCAAACTTTGACCACTCCTCAAGCTTTCTTAGATCACTTCTCATTCCTTCTACTTCTTCAGGTGTGTCTACTCTGCTGCAGATCTTAGTAGGAATGTGGCTTTGTTTCAAACAAATTTCAAAAGTGAGATGAATAAGGGCAATTTGTTTCATTTGGGGGCCTCCAAAATGAATTGGTGGCCCCTGAATGAAACAAACCTTATTTGTTGCATTCATTTGAAAAGAATGCATCAGGCCTAACCCTAGGCCAGAAGCGGGGCACTGCTTAAAGCATAGACGAGGCCCAAAGCAGGAGCCATGGCTTATGCCCTAGCATGACACTGGCACCTTGGCCTAAGCCTAGGCTCTAAGCCAGTGCCTCACCAATGGCATAGGCCGAGGCCCAAAGTAGGGGCAGTGGCCTAGGCCCAAACACATTGCTGGGTTTCAGCCTAAGTTCAGTCTGATACCAGAGCCTCAGCCGAGAGCCAAAAAAGAACTTAACTGATTCATTTGGTATCTGATGGAAAGGCTTGGCCCAAAGGCCGGATCCCAATGACCTGGCCTCAGTCTAGGCCGTAGCCTGGATCCAGGGTCACCGCCATTACCTGAACCAGAGGCCAGAACCTGACACTGGGACCTTGGCCCAGACCCAGGCCAGATGCCATGACCTGGTCCAGAGGCTGGGTCCCCATGCCAGGTCCTCGGCGCGGACCCAGGCCTGATTCTGTGATCCATCCTGGAGTCTGGGTCCCAATGTCTGGGCCCAAGCCTAGGCCTCAGCCCAGACCTAGGCCCAATGCCACGACCCAGCCTAGAGTCTGGATCCCAATGGTGGGGCGTGGCTCATACTCAGGCCCAATGCTGTGACCTGACCTGGATGCCAGGTTCTGACACCTGGGTTTTGGCCTAGGCCAGAGCCCGGACCCAGGATCAGCACTACGACCTGGCCAGGAGGCAGGGTCCCAACGTGGGGCCTCAGCCCTGACCTAGACCCGACACTGGAACCTGGCCTGGGGAACTGGTCTCAAAGCCAGGGCCTCAACCTAAGCCCAGGCCCAGAGCCCGAGCCTTGCAGCTGCTCCCACATGGTGACTTTTTCTCTTCTGATGCTGTCCACTGTGGTTGCACCGGATATAAATTTGCATAGGCCAAGTAACCATAGCCTTGGCCTACTTAAGGGCAATGCCTCTGCTGGACCTGAGGTCTGATGCCACAACCTGACCTGGGCCTGGGTCTGGGCTCTAGCCTACGCCAAGGTCGAAGTATTGGAAATCGGAAATCAGACCTCGGGTCAGGTTGTGTTATGTCCGGGCCAAGCTTGCGGCATCAGGTCCTGGCCTCCGAGCCAGGTCATGTTGGTGGGCCTGGGTCTGGACTCCAGTCTAAGCCTTGGCATCGAGTCCCACCCTCCAAGCCAGGCCCCAGCATCAGGCCTGGGTCTGGGTGCCAGCCTTGTCCGAGGCCCCAGCATCAGAATCTGACCTCTGAGTCAGGTCACAGTGTTGGGCCTGTGTCCAGGCTGAGGCCCAAGCTTTGAGTCTCGGCCTTTGGGCCAGGATGTGGCATTGGGCCTGGGTGCCCATCTCTGGCCTAGGCCAAGGCTTCGGCCCTAGGTCCAGTCGAGGCATCGGCCTTGCATAGGCTGAAGTTGAGGTAACAAATGGCTCCTTTAACCTACTCAAGGCCAAAGCTATGGCCTGTGCCTAGGCCTTGCTGGTGGATCCCCTCTGGACTGGATATGTCGGCACCAGGGAGAATCCTGACCCTAGCATTTTTCAGAGGAGGAGGCCCCAGGAGCCCTTGTTTTCATTTTTTGAATGTTTGTTTTTGTTTGATTTGTTTTTTTCTCACAAATGAAGCAAATTAAACAATCCATGAACTGAAATTCATGGGGAAAAGCACTTCTCAAAAATGAACTGAAAACGAAAACACATTTTTTTCCCTTGCACATCCCTAATAAATACATGCGTATAGAGGATAATGCCTTATGGACATTTTGTTGGAACTAAAACCTGAGACATCACATTTGTCACCAGTGAGTGATGGTCTTATTAGTGTTCAGAATGTCAAAAACCCTACTATGCACATAAATGGCTTCTTGGATTCTTAGATGACGAAGCACACATAAATATAATTGATAGCCCCATGGACATTAAGGATATGAACTATGTCAAAGAAGTCTATTTGTACCCCCCTTCTGTCCTGCTCAGTAGAGACAGAGTACATATATTCATGTATGTAGGCAGGCATGGCCTTCAAAAAAGAGCCGACATATCCAGCAAAAAAATGACCGACTGATGTCATTTGTTTTGCCATCCTCTGGAAGGATCCAGTAGCCAGAAAGTCTAAAGTGGCCATTACTTCCTATCAAAAGGCTAGTTATGAGAGAGACCGAATGTCCAAGCAATTTCACACAGAGCTGGGGAAAAAGAGATCTGATCGGCCTGAATCTCTACTCTTGCTCTCTCAGTCAGCTCTTCTAAATTGGCCCTGGCATAGCATGTTCTGCTATGGGAAGCTCTGAATCTCCTAAAATGTGCACAAAGGAGTAGATGCATTTTTACAACCTCTGGGGTTCATCTTAAATGGATATTAGATGTGTACAGCTGAAAATGTTTTGTTTATTTCATTTTGTTGTGTTTTGTGCACCAATCTTGAAAATGTTGGCCATCAGGAGTAAGCTTGGGGGAGCCTGAGGGTAAGGGATGCTGAGGAGGCCAATTATTATTTTTTAGATGTATTGAAGGGGATAAGGAGGCAAGGCTTAGAAGTAGAGCTTCTACCAGAACCTCTGCTAAGGTACTTTTTTGCCCCAGTCAGGGCTCTGGGAGGGTGGCGGGTTCTATGTGCCCAGGGACTTTGTTTCATTTTGGGGGGAAGTGCTCACATGATTTGTGTGGCCTGTTTAAGGGTGCATGGCTTTTCATGCAATGCTCTGCTCCTCTGGGCAACAAAAGAAAAAATAACTACACCTTTTTTTTAGGTGTAACTATTTTTTTTTTTGTGACATGGTGCCGCAAATACTTAATTATATCCCAATTTTTGCAAAATCCCCCATCACAGCAGCCCATTAGCGTGGGATTTGAATGAACTTCTGCATGTATCTGTCTGTGTGTAAAAGTTTAATATTGCATAGGCTGCTTTTGTGAAACTTTTGTTTAAGACATCCAAGTTTTTTGCATTTTTGTGCACAATTTTCTTCCTGAAACTCAGTTTTGCAAAAACTATTAATGCTTCTAAACATCAGCTTCTAAGTGACTGTTTAAATTTACTTTATGGATATTACAAGACAAAAATGTCTTTTTTGTTGTTGTTAAATAATCTGTATTCAGCAAGTTATACAGTGAACTCTCTTCATTTTGGTATAAAATTGTCTGTATTTCAAGATCATAAGGGTGCTTAAATAGCCCTAAGGGAGTCATGAAGCAAAACTCCCCCTTACCCCCCGTACTGGAGAAACCCCAGGTAGTCCCATGGGTTGCATATTGGCCCAACATTTTCCTGATGTACCTCATTGTGCAGCGAGATATTAGAAGGGGGTTTGCATAAATAAACAGTAAGTTTTTTGGCCAGAAGAAATCAAATGTACATTGTTAAGCTTCACATACTTCAGATTAAAAAAACCCTGCATATTTGAACTGAAACGGGTTCATTTTCTGTACATCTATAATTATGATGTTCTCATTTTGGCTTTTAAATTACTAGACATTCAAGGGAGAGAACATACATAGCAGCAGATATTTGACTGAGTGGAAAAAGAGGTGTGTCTGAATGTGAAGTAGCTGAAAAAAATTGCACACCACTTTTCATATCCTATGCATAATGGTCTTCTAAGCACCTGTTCCTGTCCCACTTCTATCCCAGCATGGCTTCCTTGACTCTGAGAGACATAAGGGCTATAAAGCTAAATTGAGATCCATTTTCTTAGTTTCTTTGACTTCTCTGAGCATTAAATGTGTTTTGCTTCCTACAGAGCATGAACTTATTTCCACCACCTAATATCCAGTTTTAATGAAAACTTAGAAAAGCACATTATAATTTAAAGACTGAAAATGACTTGAGCACATTACTGGTTTGGAAAAAAAATTATCATAAGCCCTGAAGCATTAATAACAGCTATCATACAGCAAAAAAGGGGGTCATTTAATGACTAGTAATTTTTCAATCTATTGTGCGTGATTTGATGAACTCTTGAAATATCCTAATTTACCATTCATAGTGAGTATAATCATTAATGTTTGCTCTAAAAGACTAAAGAATTCAGGTTATCTTTGAAGTCCATCTGAAATAAAGATTCTGCTTTAGAAACTTCTGTCTCTGACTTATTTAAAATGCATGAATACTGTGCCTGTGAAGCATATACATTTTGCATAGTAGCATAATAAATTATGGCTGAAAAAGACCACATTGACCTATTTTGTCTAGCCTGTTATGATTCTTCCACTTTGAGTAGATGATAAAACAAATTTCCATACTCAACCCTACACCAGTTCCCCACCCTCTTATCTTCTACCAGAACTTTTAACCCCTCTATATCAGTCCCAAGCACTCCCAGAATATCATCGGGTGGATTCCCGATGAAGACCAGCCCGGGGATTCGCTGCCCAGGACTGCCCAGGAGATACCACGTGGTCTGCCGAGCACGGCTCTGTCAATGCCGTGCTCGGCAGACCACGTGACTAGAGTGACCAGCCCACCGGGGGATGCCCGATCCCCCGATAGGCCAATCTGCCCCTGAATACTGGTCTCCACCACCTCCACTGGTAGGCAATTTCAGATCTTGTTATTTTCAACTATGATTCTTACCAGACCAACAATAAACCACCAACCTTGTCCTATTGCCAAGTTTTCTAATAATCCACACAACAACCAAAACTTGATAACAAGCTTACAATGAAGATCCATATCTGCTCATTGATTAAATCTGGATACCATAAATTGAGAATGCTAAAACAATTAAAATCCCTTCTTCATCATGAAGATTTTCAAACAATTCTGCAGACATTTATACTGTATTTTCAAGTATTGATTACTGTAATTCCCTGTTCCTAGGACTACCAAGCAGTACCTTAACATCTTTCAGCATCTACAGAATTCTGCAGCATGGTTCTTAACTATTCAAAGAAAATATGATCACATTACCCCAACCCTGTCAGCACTACACTGGCTTCCAGTACAATCTAGATCCACTACCAAGTACTAACACTAATTCATTACATTTTTACCAATCAGGGCGCAATTTGGCTTGGAGCAAGCATACATATGTATGGTTCACGAAGAGCTCTTAGATCATCCAACAAAGTTCTCGTGAGGTTCCCTCGATACATCGTGCCCATCTCAGTGAAGTCAGAGACTGAGCTATATCTATCACAGGTCCAAGACTATGGAATTCAATGCCAGAAAACCTGAGAGTAATATCTGATGTTAAGGCTTTTAAAAAAGCCTTAATAATCTGGTTTTTCAAGACAGCTTTTGAAATAGGATAACATCTATTTAATTAATGAAGCCTACACCAGTAAAATCATCCTTAAATGTGGATTTTAATATTTTATCTGTTTCTTTTTGATATATGTATTATGTATATTTTGAATTCTGTGAACCACTACGATCTTTTGAAGTGGTGGTATACAAAAAGTTACAAGTAAATAAATAGAGAAGCTATTGTCCAAAACATTCAACCTCCCCATGCTCTTTTGTAACCATTAGAGATGTGCATTCATCCTGTTTCGGCAACTCCGAAAAACAAAGAAAGTTTCCTGAAAAGTGCGCACTAACCCGAAATTCGGGGTGGTCAAAAAAAAAAGGCCCGAACCACTGGAAACTAAAATTTCCCACGGCGGACAGATAATGAAGGCCGAACTGAAAGGTTCTGCTGAAGCACATCTCTAGTAACCATGGTCACTCCATGAGGTTACCCAATGCCTTCTTGGAAACCTGCTACAGTCCTACAGATGCAGTTAAAGTCAAAATAGCTGTTTCATGCAGGTTAAGCCTTAGCATCCTTTTACTTTTTGCAAGTAAGAATCATTTGTTTCATAATGTTTTGAAGTCCATTACTGTTTTAGCTTCCATTACCTGTTAGTGTTACAAATATCAAACACAGGGCCTGATTTACTAAGGCTTTTCTCCCAATCTGTGTCTATGGGGAAAACGCTTAGTAAATTAGGTCAAAGATATAAAGATAGTGATATCAGGATGGCAATGAAGTTGGTCTAGAGCAGTGATGGCGAACTCCAGTCCTCGAGTGCCACAAACAGGCCAGGTTTTCAGGATATCCACAATGAATATGCATGAGAGAGACTGGAGTTCACCATCACTGGTCTAGAGTAATTAGGTTTCTTCTTTAGGGCCCTATGTACTAAGCATTTTCCCATAAACACAAAATGGGAGAAAACATTTAGTGCTGACAATTGAAGAGCCAATCCCCTTTGAGAGCTGAGTTCTCAATGGGGATTGGCCTTCCAGCAGTCAGTGAAGGGCCAATCACTAAACTATGAAGTGAATAAATTAATACACAGCCGGAGGATCAGATAACTGGAGAGATTATGAGCTAGGTAAGTGATTAGGTGGGGTTGTAGGGGGGGAGCGTGGGGTAGAACGATGGGCGGGGGACTGGTGGGAGGTATTACACCTTGTGGGGCTTAGGGGGGTTGTTACCGGGGGTAAGGGGATGAGAGGGGGCATAGGGGGCTGTGTGGAGCGGAGGACCATTGAGGCGAGTAAGTTCAGATGGGTGGGGAGCTTTGTTGGGGGAGTAGTCGGCTGCGAGGGATGGTGTTTCAGGTCTGGGGGTGGTGGTTAGTTGATAAGGCGAGAGAGAGAAAACATTCATATAAAGGGGGAGCAGCACAAATGGGGGCAGCACAAAGGGGCGCAACAAGGGGTATGCCCCTTTGGTCACCCTCCTATGGCGCGCGGCACCTGCAGTCTGCAGGTGGCTTTAAGTGCTTCTTCTCCTCAACACCCCCAATGACATCGCAGGATGGGCGGTCCTCAGGGCCAAGAGAGAACAGCTTTGGTTGTGGCTGATTGGGCCTAGCGATGCAAAAAGGCTCTTACCCTGGTGGTTGCATGCCAATCGCACAAGCCATCCGGTCGAGGGTCGAGGTGCCGGGTCGAGAGGTTGGAAGGCGGTCTACAGGTGGCTTTAAGGACTTCTTCTCCTCACCGCCCCCCGATGAAGTCGCGGGATGGGCAGTCTATGGAGCCGAGACGGAATGGTGTTGGTTGTGGCTGGTCAGGCCTAGCGAGGCCAGCTTGGGGGGGTCAGGAGGCCCCCCCAAGCTGGCCAAAAGTTCCTTTTGGGTGCAACGAGGGTCCCGGAGCGAACGCGCGGGGAATCACGTGACGCCGCGTCACTCCGACGTGACGCCGACGTCACGTGCTCCTCGCAAAGGAGTTCAGAAATGGCATCCTGACTCCCCGCTGGACCACCAGGGAGTTTTGGTAAGTCTTGGGGGGGGGGGATTAAGGAGGGTGAGGGGTTTAAATTTTTATTTAGGATCAACAATCGCGATTTCCAATGTATTCAACATAGCTATGTTGAATACGTTGGAAATCCGATCGTTTTCGCCTCATCACTTTTTTAAGTTAAAAAACAAAAATAAGTTGCGTTTTACATTTAAGTTCAAAACGAATGCACACCCCTACTAACCCTCATTTTGCATCAGGGGTTATGGATGCGCATCCAAAGCGTGCATTCAATCGCATGTTGAGCTGTGTGCTGGCTGCAGCGCATGCAATTGCATTGGCCTGAGTGTGTGTTTATATGTATGCTCACCGTCTGCAATGCCCACCTACTTCTCTCACTGCTGCTGGTGGTGGCCACTCATTCACTACAAGCAACTGAATTTTAGCAGCAGAGCAACTACACAGTGATACAGACAGAGTGACCAAGTACTGTGTGTGTTTGTTCTGTAAGATAATTATACCAGCACATTATCCTCTGTCCAAGAGAAACCTTTACAAGATTAAGAGGGATAATGTTTTAAAGCTTTTTCCCCTTTTTTTGTATTTGGGAAAAATGAATGCTTAGTAAATAGGGTCCTATGTTGCTCAGACAATCACTCACAGTCTGACCTTCTCTGTGACACTACATGCTGTCATTAATATATACAGTAGGATTTCTGGAAAATCACTTTTGCTTCTGGTCAATAACGCATCAAAAGCACACTGCATCTTGTCATTTCCAATTGTCAAAGAACCTGATGTAGGAAGAAAAGAGGAGAATTATCGTAGCAGAAATACAGTTAAACAGGTAGCAGCAATAAGAAGTGAAACTAGTAACAGCCGCCCCCCCATTGAAGATAAAGCATGAATTCTTTGGAAGGAGGACAGATGACGCACTGAAGTTAAATTTTCAAATGTTTAAAATTGAGAAAGCAGTAAATACAGATTAATAGTTTTACCATTTGAGAAAGGAAGAGCTTTTTATATGTGATTGTTGACACAGTTACTTTGTTGTGTAGTGTGAGAAAACTGCAAAGGCTATTTCATATTTTGGGTTAAATTATCTGAAAGAGTTTTGGGTTAAATTATCTGAAAGAGTACTTGAAGGTGGCACGGAGGCTCAGGTTGGCAGCAAGGGAGGAATAGTAGAGGAAGAGTATAGCAAAATGCAAAAGCAGTGCAGCATACATTGTAGGGATGTGAATCATTTTTTGACGATTTAAAATATCGTCCGATATATTTTAAATCGTCAAAAAATCGTTAGGGCCACGATACAATACCAATTCCCCCGATTTATCGTTAAAAAATCGTAAATCGGGGAAAGGGGGAGGGCAGGAAAACCGGCACACTAAAACCCCCTAAAACCCACCCCCGACCCTTTAAATTAAATCCCCCACCCTCCCGAACCCCCCCCCAATGCTTTAAATTACCTGGGGATCCGGCGGTGGTCCAGAACGGCGGCGGTCCGGAACGGCCCCCTCAATAGAATCGTGTTGTCTTCAGCCGGTGCCATTTTTCAAAATGGCCGCCGCAAAATGGCGGCGGCCATAGACAAAAACGATTCGACGGAGGAGGTCGTTCCGGACCCCCGCTGGACTTTTGGCAAGTCTTGTGGGGGTCAGGAGGCTCCCCCAAGCTGGCCAAAAGTTTCCTGGGAGTCCAGCGGGGTTCCGGGAGCGATTTCTCGCCGCGAATCGTTTTCGTACGGAAAATGGCGCCGGCAGGAGATCGACTGCAGGAGGTCGTTCAGCGGGGGTTCCGGACCGCCGCTGACCGACCTCCTGCACTCGATCTCCTGCCGGCGCCATTTTCCGTACGAAAACGATTCGCGGCGAGAAATCGCTCCCGGAACCCCGCTGGACTCCCAGGAAACTTTTGGCCAGCTTGGGGGGGCCTCCTGACCCCCACAAGACTTGCCAAAAGTCCAGCGGGGGTCCGGAACGACCTCCTCCGTCGAATCGTTTTTGTCTATGGCCGCCGCCATTTTGCTGCGGCCATTTTGAAAAATGGCGCCGGCTGAAGACAACACGATTCTATTGAGGAGGCCGTTCCGGACCGCCGCCGTTCTGGACCACCGCCGGATCCGCAGGTAATTTAAAGCATTTGGGGGGGGGGGGGGTTCGGGAGGGTGGGAGATTTAATTTAAAGGGTCGGGGTGGGTTTTAGGGGGGTTTAGTGTGCCGGCTCACGATTTTAACGATTTTTCACGATAGTTTACACTCCCAAACTGCAACAATACGATTCCCTCCCCCTCCCAGCCGAAATTGATCGTTAAGACGATCGAGGACACGATTCACATCTCTAATACATTGTTCTCAGAGAAGTACTATTCAGTGCTAAGCAAAATCTTGGAATCAGTTTATGATGATATCCAAGATTTAGAATTCGACCACCTCCAGAATATTTCTAACATGGTAGCTGAGGAGGGATTAAAAGATGTAATTACCAGTTTGAAGGCTGATCAAAAGAAAACTAGTGGCAATGTAATTGCACAGGGATGAGAATTTGTTTAAAAATGAATTATATTATGAACCACTGCAGGCATTTTTGTTTCGTATCCAGTAAAAAACAAACGAACCAAAAAAAAAAAAAATCAAAACAAACTTTTGTATTTGTTTTTGGGAAATGGAGTACTATTTCTAGAAAACAAATAACAGGAAAAATGAATTAATGGCCAGGAAATGAAAAAATGAATTAAAAAAAAAATAAAACAAATTGAAAAATATTTCTTTGCACATCCCTGTAGTTGTAGATGTAAGCCAGAACGCTCGTGCCTCTACAATCGGATCATCAGTCAACCAACACCACTGCTTTTTCAAATGATTACTCAGCAGTAACCAGACAGTATAGGGATGCAAGGAAGAAATCACAGGTTTGGAGGCACGTCCATGCATTGTAAAACAGCAGTTTACAGAGTATATCCACTGTAAAAAGTGTGTGATCCTGAGAAAAAATAGTTGGATATCTTTCAAACATTTTCATGAACTACGATAGGGAAAATCAACATAAAGTTTGTTGCTTGCAGAGGTGGTTGCTGGAACTGTGGATCGCTATGAGCAGCAGCAGCAAAGTCACAGGAGCAAAGAGAAAGCTGTCGCCAATCCCTGACAATGCAGCTCTTATGCTGGTTGCAGTGGCAGGTTATCATGGAGCAGATGAGATGGTGGTGTCTTACAGCACTATACTGGAGAAGCAGGCAGGCAGCATCCAAAGTGGTTACATGGTACATTAGTGAAATGATTGCTTTGGATGATCAGGCCTTGCAGGAGGTAAAGTATAGGGGGTTTAAGTGACTGCTTCACCTCTTAGCCCCAAATTACAAAGTCTCCTGTGAGACTATATTTAATCATCATGTGATCACTCAATGAAATATCCAGATGCAGGGTCAGCTGGCTAAGACAGGAACATCTATTTCACAAGGGACTTTTGGACTAGACAGACTTAGAATGCAATGCATGCATGCATACCTGTCTGTCCCAATACACTGATGGCAGCTGAGTGAGGCAGTAACAAATAGCAACTGTAAGGGGACATGCTAGAGGGATACAGGTGGGTTGTGCTACACACCCAGAAGCTTGGCTGGAGCTATGCCTTGGTTCATATCTTGCAGGCACATCAGGGAGATAAAGGATGGATTGCAAGGAAGCAATGACCATGAATATCAATGCATTTGTTCTTTACAGACAGTGGTAGCAATATGATTAAGGCAGTCATTGATGGTGGATATAAGGGCATCTTATGCTTTGCACAAATGCTCGCGTGGCAGTAAGGGATGGTATTGGGCTGGGAGGCAAAGAAGATGGCAGCCATGTCCTAAAGGAACTGATTGAGAGGTGCAGGAGGATAGCTGAGCATTTCAACCAGAATGTGAAGAGTGGGCAGCAGTTAAGAAGAAGCAGACAGCAATTGGGGAACCATTGAACAACCTTGTGAAGGATTTGGTCATAAGGTAGGATTCCACGTATCTTATGCTGCAGAGGTTTGTTTAGCAGCAGACACTTCACAAATTGGGTCATGAATCTGAAATTGGGCTGCATTGTCCTTTTGGGTATCAAGATTAGACACACATGACACAGGTGGTAAGGTAGTTCACTGAGGGGTTAAAGGGGCTCTTAGGGAAGATAAGGCCATTGCAGAAAGACTAAATGAATTCTTTGCTTCCGTGCTTACTAATGAGGATGTTGGGGAGATACCAGTTCCAGAGATGGTTTTCAGGGGTGATGAGCCAGACGAACTGAACGAAATCACTGTGAACCTGGAAGATGTAGTAGGCCAGATTGACAAACTCAAGAGTAGCAAATCACCTGGACCGGATGGTATGCATCCTAGGGTATTGCAGGAAATAAAAAATGAAATTTCTGATCTATTAGTTAAAATTTGTAACCTATCATTAAAATCATCCATTGTACCTGAAGACTGGAGGGTGGCCAATGTAACCCCAATATTTAAAAAAGGCTCCAGGGGCGATCCGGGTAACTATAGACCAGTGAGCCTGACTTCAGTGCTGGAAAAATAGTGGAAATTATTCTCAAGATCAAAATCGTAGAGCATATAGAAAGACATGGTTTAATGGAACACAGTCAACATGGATTTACCCAAGGGAAGTCTTGCCTAACAAATCTGCTTCATTTTTTTTGAAGGGGTTAATAAATATGTGGATAAAGGTGAACCGGTAGATGTAGTGTATTTGGATTTTCAGAAGGCGTTTGACAAAGTTCCTCATGAGAGGCTTCTAAGAAAACTAAAAAGTCATGGGATAGGAGGCGATTTCCTTTCATGGATTAGAAACTGGTTAAAAGACAGGAAACAGAGAGTAGGATTAAATGGTCAATTTTCTCAGTGAAAAAGGGTAAACAGCGGAGTGCCTCAGGGATCTGTACTTGGACCGGTGCTTTTCAATATATATATAAATGATCTGGAACGGAATACGACGAGTGAGGTTATCAAATTTGCAGATGAAACAAAATTATTCAGAGTAGTTAAATCACAAGCGGATTGTGATACATTACAGGAAGACCTTGCAAGACTGGAAGATTGGGCATCCAAATGGCAGATTAAATTTAATGTGGACAAGAGCAAGGCGTTGCATATAAGGAAAAATAACCCTTGCTGTAGTTACACACTGTTAGGTTCCATATTAGGAGCTATCACCCAGGAAAAAGATCTAGGCATCATAGTGGATAATACTTTAATATTGTGGGCTCAGTGTGCTGCAGCAGTCAAAAAAGCAAACAGAAATAGGAATTATTAGTAAGGGAATGTTTAATAAAACGGAAAATGTCAAAATGCCTCTATATCGCTCCATGGTGAGACCGCACTTTGAATACTGTGTACAACTCTGGTCGCTAGAAGCAGACGTAAATCTACGCGCGCCAGCGGACTGCTGGCGCGCCGTCATCCGACCCGAGGGCTGGTCCGGAGGCCTCGACCACGGCCTGGTTTGGCCTCTGTTGGAAACAGGATGCTGGGCTTGATGGACCCTTGGTCTGACCCAGCATGGCAATTTCTTATGTTCTTATGTTCTTAACATAAGAACTTGCATACTGGGCCATTGGAGAGAAAGTATTGTAGTGGACTGTCAGTAACATTGGGGCAGGCTTAAAGCAAAGGCTGAACTCCTATGTGGAGAAGAAAGTGCTGAGGTACCTAGATGATAGGCCGGGTGCAAGAAAGAGGAGAAACATAGTGGCGATCAGGTGACAGGCAGATGATCGAAGGGGCCATGCTAGAGTGGCTGGAAAAAGGGGGTCAAAGTGTCATCTGTATGTCGCAATAGTGTTGGACTCGGGGCAGTGAGACGGAGTTGTTGTGGGTGCCTCACTCATGTTGCCGCCTTGAATTTCCTCCACTGGAAGCATTAGAAGGATGTCAGGGGCAGTCTGTGGTAGCAGCCAGTGTCTGATCATGCTGTGGCCACTGAAGCAGGGCCAAGTCAAGTAGAAAGAGGTGAGAAGTTCGTGATGGGCAGGCAGAGATGCCACAGCTGTAGGCGTCCTCCTGCCATGAGCATTCAATCAGGTGAGTTCCCTGAAGCACCAACATTCTCATCTACTCCCATTCCTTGGTTCAACACTGGGAGCATGTCAAGCAGGTACTCAGACACTCAGCGAAAACCACAGCTATGCCAAGATTGAAAAATGCACCTTTGAGCAAGTGGAACTCTCTTTCCTGTCTTTTATTTCCCATCACTGCCTTCAGATGGAGCCCAAAATATTGAAAGCTATCCAGCAATGGCCCCAGCCCGTGGGCTTCAATGACCTGAAAAGGTTCCTGGGCTTCATAAAATATTAGCAGCAATTTATACATGGGTATTCCACCCTGGTGGCATCACTCTCTTCTCTTATAAAAAAAAGGCACCAAGAAGTGGCCAGAAGTGGCTATTCGAGCACTTATTCAGCTTAAGGCAGTATTCCTCAAGTCTCCCTGCCTTCAGCATCCTGATCCTCTGAGACCATTTACGGTAGAAATATATGCCTCCATTACTGAAGCTGGGGCCATTCTCTCTCAGCACAATGACAAAGGGACACTCATGCCTTGCTTCTTCTCTTCCAATAAGTTTACACTAACTGCAAGGAACTATTACTATTTGGGACAGAGAACTCCTGGCTATCAAACTCGTCTTGGAGGAATGGTCCCACTTACTGGAAGGGGCTGCTTATCTGGTCACCATCTACACTGACAACAAGAACCTTCAATATCTCCAACAAGCACAATGATTAAATCCACGACAAGTCCACTGGTCCTTATTTTTTTAACCACTTGACTTCAATCTCAAAATATCGCCTAGTGGAGAGAACTAGTGGGTGGATGCCTTGTCTAAGTTTTTTGAGGCTAATGATTTGCAGGAACCACCTCATTATATCATTTACCCTGCAAAGGTTCTAGTGGCCATAGGCAATACTGTACTAACTGGGAACACCATTATTCCTGGACACCATCCAAGTATAATGAAAACACTGGAACTGTTCCTATGCTATATTGGTGGCCTCAAGTAAGGCATGATGTTCGTCACTATATGGAGTCCTGCCCTAATTGTGCAGTTAGCAAACCCTCCCTCCCTCATTCTTGGGGACTGTTAAGGCCGCTGCTAATCCCTGAAAGACCATGGTCCCACGTGGCCATGAACTTTGTCATGGATCTTCCTTGTTCTAATGGTTGTATTGTCATTTGGGTCTTGGTGGACAGATTCTCAAAGATAGCCCACTAGTTACTACCCGCTGGACTTCCCTCAGCCATGGAACTGGCTTGTCTCGTCTTTCAAGATGTCTTTCAACTCCACGGCTTGCCTAAAAACATTCTCTCTGACTGCGGAGTGCAATTCACTGTGAAAATTTGGAAAAGCATTTACTAGAAATTTAGATTTCATTGAATTTCTCATCGGCCTATCCCCCAAAAACCAACAGGCAAACAGAAAAAAAAATCAAATTCTCAATGGTTTCCTAAGAGCCTACATCAATGAATGTCAAGATGACTGGGATTCTCTCCTTCCCTGGACTGAATTTTGTCATAGTAATCATACTGCAGAATCTGCAGGTTCGTCTCCAATTCCAATGGCCTTATCATGTCCCATTGCAGATACAGTGGGCCAGAACCTAAGAGTATCATGGCAAAGAACATGTCAATTCCTCACCATAGTGGCAAAGAAATATAAAAAACAGGCAGACAAGAGATGCTATCCAGCTTTCACTTCAAACGAGGGGATGTAGTATGGTTAAATAACTGTAACCTCCATCTGATAACCTCTTCCAAAAGGTTTTTTGCCACAGTTCATTGCACCATTCCCAGTTACTGACAGGATTGGGCCTGTCTCTTATTAGCTGAAACTACCTTCTATGCTTAAGGTCGATGAGTATCTACTCAAGCCTTTGCTCGTATCTTGGACATCATGACCCATTCCAAAGCCTACCAAGGTAAGATATGGGGAGGACACAGAGTATGAACTACTGGACATTCTAAACTCTAGATGTAACAGAGGCAAATTACACTATTTCATCTCATGGAAAAGATTTGTTCCTGAAGAAAATACATGAGAGCAAGCCAAGAACATCCATGCCCTATAGTTAACCAGAATGTTTCACAGTCTCTTTCCCTATAAGCCCAAGTTTGGAGCCTGGGGATGGAGCTTAGAAGGGGAGGAACTATAACAGCAGGTCGACTGCAGCTCCCATGCTGCGGCTGGCCTGCACTTATCCCAGCATGCCTAAATGAAGACAAGCAGCTCAGACACCGCCATTGGGATCCTGGCATGTCTCTGCTGCTCCCCTAGGTACATGCGTGCCCCTCTCCAATACAAAGGCCCTCAGTGGGAATGGACTCATGGCAGCCCATGATGACATTGGCAAGGGGATATTTAACCCCCCCCCTGTGCTTCCAGCTGGTGCCTCAGCAACAGGTGCTACTGCTTAGCCTGCAGAGCTTGTTTCTCATGTTCCTGCCTTGTTTTGCCCAGTTCCTATTTTGCCTCATCTTTGCCTCATCCTGCTCCTTGCCTTGCCTTGCTCTGGTTTGTGTCTCACCTTAAATATTTAAATATGTATATCCTAGAGGAAAGGTGGGATATGGATATTTGAGAGATATCTAAATACCTCCAAGGTATCAATGCACAGGAGGCGAGCCTCTTTCAACAGAAAGAAAGGTCTGGAACAAGGGGTCATGGGTTGAGGGTGAAAGGGAATAGACTAAGGAATAATCTAAGGAAATGTAACCCTTGTGCTGGTTATACCCGGGTAGTGGTATCAAAGGCCATATCTCAAATTACAGTTTAAGATGATAAACTTCCAATATTTTCTATAGAGACACCCATATCCACTGAGCTTGTGACCAGATACATTGAATATTAATTTGCTAGCCAAAATCTAGATTGATTTCTTGCTGACATTGCTCTTTTCTTCTTCATTTCTGTGTTTGTGCATGGTTTGAAATCTTTACATATTTGGCCTAGTTCAAAAGTGTCCTTTGATTCCTTGCTAGTATGTTTTTAAGTTACAGTGTTTGTTATTTTAAAAAAGGGGCTGGCTTTCATCCCACAGAAATTAAGGTCTTAATCCGTAATATGGCCTTCTCTTTCCCACAACTCTTTGGGGAGCAGTTTTTAAATACTGACAATACTAATACTATCCACCTCTCCCTAAAATCATAGGGGCAGATTTTAAAACATATGCGTGGGCGTAGATTTGCTCACGCAACCCGGTGCGAACAAATCTATGCTGGATTTGATAACATGCGCGTGCTGCCGCGTGCTTGTTATAAAATCCAGGCTCAGCGCACGCAAGGGGCTGCACACATGTGCACCTTGCACGCGCTGAGCCCGAAGGGAGCCCTGATGGCTTTCCCTGTTCCCTCCAAGGCCGCTCCGAAATCGGAGGAGGGCTCGGGACATGCCCCTGGACCGCCGTCATGCCCCCGGACCGCCCCTGACCCCCCCGGACATGCCCACAGATACGCCCCCAGATTGCCATCACGCCCCCGGACATGCCCCCTTTCCGCCCCTTTTTTGAAGCCCCAGGATATTCGCGTGTCCCGGGGCTTGCGCGCGCCGCCGAGGTGTGCGCAGGGGCAGATTTTCTCGGGCTATGTTACGCGCGTAGCCTTTGAAAATCTGCCCCATTATAGCTACCACACCTTTACGCTGTGCAAGACTGAAAATAGTACACGGTTAGACCATGCTCCAGTCTCGTAGACATCTCTGGGTTCCAGGTACAGGTAAATCAGAAATACTAGATGCTAAATTAATCTCTTCTCCAATACAAAGAAACAGCAGATCAAATATCAGGTCCAGACTGCAGTCTGTAGCATTGGAGTAGCAGTCAGGGATGTGTGGGAACTCAAATGTAAGAGGAGAGATATAAAGGCATGGGTGGTCTGTAAGACAGCATGTCTGTGGCATCAGAGGCTGTCACCTTTTCTGGAATAATTTGATGCATTTCAGCAGACTTCATCGATGAGAAATCTTGATTTTCCTGAGATCCACAGATCTGGTAGAATTCCTATGGAGATCCGGGGAAAACATCACAGTTGCCAGGTGTGAAGTAATAAACAAAAGCTTGTCATATGACATACCACTGTTTATTAAAAACATTAAAGGAAATAATATACATGAGTTCTACAAACCCTTTTATAATGAGTTGTATGCTCAAAATGTTTGTGGTTGTTTGGGGGGGTGGGGGTGATATTCAAATCTTGGTTTTTGTGCCCCTAACTTCAAATGTTAACTGCACAAAATCTTTGAATATCAACCTCAGGAAGCTTAGTAAACTTATCTCTTGAAACCAAGAATAAAATTGTGCCATAAAAGAGCACTTATCTATCTCTTTTTCTTGGATTTGTTGGATTTTTTTTTTTACTTTCTATTGAGACTGAAAATGTATTCATTCCTTACCACAATGATTGTTTAGTTTAAGTTAAGGACTATTGAAATTTTATTTTCTGGTTTGCGGTATGTTTGTTTATTATGCACATGCTTCGTGGTTAACTGTTCTATAACCGGTTAAGTGAAGTTGTGTTGAATTGCAACCTCTGTTTTCATAATTTACTTCTGAGTTAGCCAGCTAAGGGGTAGATTTTTAAACAGCGCGATTTGGCCTACTTTTGCTTGCGCATCAGACTCAAGCAAAAGTACGCTGGATTTTAGTAGATACGCGCGGAGCCGCGCGTATCTGCTAAAAACCTGGATCGGCGCGCGCAAGGCTATTGATTTTGTATAGCCGGCGCGCGCCGAGCCGCGCAGCCTACCCCCGTTCCCTCCAAGGCCGCTCTGAAATCGGAGCGGCCTCGGAGGGAATCCTCTAACACCCTCCCCTCACCATCCCCTCCCTTCCTCTACCTAACCCACCCGCCCGGCCCTGTCTACACCCCCCCCTTACCTTTCTCCGGGGATTTACGCCTCCTGGAGGGAGAAGTAAATCCCCGCGCGCCAGCTGGCCTGCTGCGTGCCGGGACATGACCTGGGGGCAGGTATGGAGGGCGCGGCCACACCCCCGGACCGCCCCGGGCTGTAGCCACGCCCCCGTACCCGCCCCCAAAACGCTGCCGACACGCCCCCCTCCGAAAACCCCGGGACTTACGCGAGTCCCGGGGTCTGCGCGCGCCGGTAGGCCTCTTTGAATGTAGGCATACCGGCGCGCAGGGCCCTGCTCGCCTAAATCCGCCCGGTTTTGGGCGGATTTAGGCGAGCAGGGCTCTGAAAATCCGCCCCTTAATGCTTTTGAATATGGACCTCTATGTTCACACTAAACATGCAGATCAGAGGACATAGGAATTCAGATTATTTACATTCCTGCAGAGAAGAACCTGTGTTATTATCAATGGTATAGAAGTACTCTAAATTTTTATTCCCTATGGTGATCTTCTTTCTATAACCATCCTACCTCAAAGGAATGGGAGGGTTAAACATATATCATAATGTCACCTAATCAAATAAAGAATAGAAACTCAAATTAAGCACAATGAAATACATGGAATATAATACAACCACAGCTATAAAGTATAATGAAAGGAAACCATACTTACAAAATGTATTTTACTTATTGAGAATGATTAAAACACTGAGTGAAATTTCTATGAAGCAATGGCAATGATTTTCTTTTACTGCTTATTTACATTTAAGGTGTTCTGTTGCAAATGTATATTCTTTGTATGTGCTTGTGTATTTTCTGATGTGGTTATGGAATGTGAGATATATGTTGTGGTATGAAAAAAAATCAGTCTTTTAATTTTATTTCAGTCATTGCATGCTAGACAATACCTCCTAAGCATAAATATGTATGTTTTAAGCACTGCCCTATTGAACCAAAGAAAACTGTAGAGAAATGATTTGTGAACTACTGTCCTGATTTTTTATCTGTTCCATTTCAACAGATTCCATTTATCAATTATAAATGCAAGACAAGCTTTCACTAATCTTGTCATACACTTTTGCTTCTACTGACTGCATCGTTATTTTAGACAGCTTAATAATAAATGTAACACCTTATGATTGCATTCAATTTTCATGGTTACACTGACTTTTGATGTTGCAGTGACCTTCTTGGTTAACTTCTGCAACAAAGACCCTATATCTCCTCTCCACAGAATACTGTAAACCCTTATAAATACATTTTAAAAATCAGAAAATGGTTAAAAATATTGATTATGGGGCAAATTTTAAAAGCCCTACGTGCATAAATCCAGC